>NC_058083.1:331662-646756 GCF_014858855.1 Bufo gargarizans
GGAGGCGAGCGGAGCGGAGGCTGAACGCCGCAAGACTGATTGCAGTCTTAGCGGATCCGCTCCATTCAGACTGCATCAGGGCGGACGGCTGCGTTCGGGTCCGCTCGTGAGCCCCTTCAAACGGAGCTCACGAGCGGACAGCCGAACGCTAGTGTGAAAGTAGCCTAAGGGTACCAGGTTCCAGACTAACTGTCTTGGGGCCACATTTGACTCTGATCTTTCCTTTGTTCCCCATATTCAATCACTTACACGCTCTTGTCTGCACCTCAAGAATTTCGCCAGAATCCACCCTTTTTCTTACGGTGGAACCGGCAAAAACTCTTGTTGCCTTGATTCATTCTCGTCTTGACTACTGCAAGGCATTACTAATCGGTCTCCCTCTCACTAAAGTCTCCCCCCTTCAGTCTGTCCTAAATGCTGCAGCCAGGCTCATCTATCCATCCAACAGCTACACTGATGCTACTAGCCTGTGCCAGTCACTTCACTGGTTGCCCATCCACTACAGAATACAGTTCAAACTTCTCACCCACAAAGCTCTGCACAGTGCTGCACCTTCATACATCTCCTCCCTTATTTCCATCTACCACCCTACTCGTGCTCTCCACAGTGCTGCACCTCCATACATCTCCTCCCTCATCTCCATCTACCACCCTACTTGTGCTCTCCACAGTGCTGCACCTTCATACATCTCCTCCCTTATTTCCATCTACCACCCTACTCGTGCTCTCCACAGTGCTGCACCTTCATACATCTCCTCCCTCATCTCCATCTACCACCCTACTTGTGCTCTCCACAGTGCTGCACCTTCATACATCTCCTCCCTTATTTCCATCTACCACCCTACTCGTGCTCTCCACAGTGCTGCACCTTCAGACATCGCCTCCCTCATCTCCATCTACCCCCTACTTGTGCTCTCCACAGCGCTGCAACCTTCATACATCTCCTCCCTTATTTCCATCTACAACCCTACTCCTGCTCTCCACAGTGCTGCACCTCCATACATCTACCACCCTACTTGTGCTCTCAACAGTGCTGCAACCCTCCATACATCTCCTCCCTCATTTCCATCTACCAACCTACTCGTGCTCTCCACAGTGCTGCAACCTCCATACATCTCCTCCCTCATCTCCATCTACCCACCCTACTCCTGCTCTCCACAGTGCTGCACCTCCATACTCTCCTCCCTCATCTCCATCTACCACCCTACTCTCGTGCTCTCCACAGTGCTGCAACCTTCATACATCTCCTCCCTCATTTCATCTACCACCCTACTCGTGCTCTCCACAGTGCTGCACCTCCATACATCTCCTCCCTCATCTCCATCTACCCACCCTACTCGTGCTCTCCACAGTGCTGCACCTTCATACATCTCCTCCCTCATCTCCATCTACCACCCTACTCGTGCTCTCCACAGTGCTGCACCTTCATACATCTCCTCCCTCATCTCCATCTACCACCCTACTCGTGCTCTCCACAGTGCTGCACCTCCATACATCTCCTCCCTCATCTCCATCTACCACTCTACTCCTGCTCTCCACAGTGCTGCACCTCCATACATCTCCTCCCTCATCTCCATCTACCACCCTACTCGTGCTCTCCACAGTGCTGCACCTTCATACATCTCCTCCCTCATCTCCATCTACCACCTCTACTCCTGCTCTCCACAGTGCTGCACCTCCATACATCTCCTCCCTCATCTCCATCTACCACCCTACTCGTGCTCTCCACAGTGCTGCACCTTCATACATGTCCTCCCTCATCTCCATCTACCACCCTACTCGTGCTCTCCACAGTGCTGCACCTCCATACATCTCCTCCCTCATCTCCATCTACCACCTTACTCGTGCTCTCCACAGTGCTACACCTCCATACATCTCCTCCCTCATCTCCATCTACCACCTTACTCGTGCTCTCCCACGTGCTACACCGCCATACATCTCCTCCCCATCTCCATCTACCACCCTATCGTGCTCTCCACAGTGCTGCACCTCCATACATCTCCTCCCTCATCTCCATCTACCACCTTACTCGTGCTCTCCACAGTGCGTCCCCTTCATACATCTCCTCCCTCATCTCCATCTACCACCCTACTCATGCTCTCCACAGTGCTGTCCCTTCATACATCTCCCTCATGTCCATCTACCACCCTACTCGTGCTCTCCACAGTGCTGCACCTCCATACATCTCCTCCCATCATCGTCCATCTACCACCTTACTTCGTGCTCATCCACAGTGCTGCACCTTCATAACATCTCCTCCCTCATCTCCATCTACCACCCTACTCGTGCTCTCCACAGTGCTGCACCTCCAACATCCTCCTCCCTCATCTCCATCTACCACACTACTCGTGCTCTCCACAGTGCTGCACCTCCATACATCTCCTCCCTCATCTCCATCTACCACCCTACTCGTGCTCTCCGTTCTGTTAGCGACCTAAGATTAATAACCTCCATAATTAGTTCCTCTCACTCCCGTCTTCAAGACTTCTCTCGAGCTGCACCTACTCTCTGGGATACTCTTCCCTGGAATATTAGGCCAATTCACAACTTCTCCACTTACCTACCAAGCTACCTGAAATGGCTTTTCCCCGACTAAGCCTCTCCCCCACCAACTCCTCTGGCCTGAACTGGATCCTCTAGTAGTCCCAAACCCAAAGCAGATCGGCCGGTACCGCTCCTGTCAGTTCAATAATGGCTCGAATCCTATTTATGACAATCAACTACCTGATGTGTTACCCCCAATTCCTCATGGATTGTAAGCTCTTGCGAGCAGGGCCTTGACTCCTAGTGCTTCAGTTGTATGTTAGCCAGTTACTTTTGTTTTGTACATGAACCCTATGAATTTGTAAAGCGCTGCGGAATCTGGTGGCGCTATAGAAATATTATGATTAGTTAGAGGAGGTGTGAACAGGACGCGCAGCTGAGAATAATGAAGCAGTTTGGTGACCAATGCTCTAATGTTCTGACTACCGATTTTCTCCTCTGTCCCTCAAGAGTTTACTCTGTTGTCAGATCTGATTGGTTATCGAGTCTCAGGTTGTTTTGTCAAGTCCAGAGGAAAGTGTTCACCAGTATCTCCTTACGAGCATGAAAGGTGCATGTAGGGTACTACAAGTTTCAGCAGGCCCAGCAGCTAGATCAGCCCCCCTCCCCCTAGCGCGGGCTCTACTGGGGACGCCCATGTTCCTGGTAACAGTGTGAAGTTTGCTCCCTGGTGAGCGGATGTTAGGCAGATGTGTAGAATTACCTGGAGGACCCTCGTGTGATGCCTCATTACAGCACAGAGCCCCCGCTGGAGGCACCGACACAATTACTGTACAAGAACAGTCTTGTCTGACTGCGGATCGTCAGTTACTGATGGGAACCGGGGGCACTAGGACCTAAACATGGGGGCCGCAGCCAGTGCTCGATATCTTACTGCTGAGGGCAGCAACCTTCGACACTCCAGCTGCTGTGAAACTACAACTCCCAGCGTGCACACTTGTTCGGCTGTTCTTGTAACTCTAACTGAAGTGAAAGGAGAATTCTGGGAGTTGTAGTTTCAGAACAGCTTCAGTGTCGGAGGTCGCCGATCCCTGCCTCAGCTGTATAAGAAAGCAGATCAGTGGTGTGGTGGGGAGCCCAGGGAATCCAGCCTCTACCTCTTCGCCTCTCCACATTAGCCTCTACGCCTTCACCTCTCCACATTAGCCTCTACGCCTTCACCTCTCCTCATTAGCCTCTACGCCTTCACCTCTCCTCATTAGCCTCTACGCCTTCACCTCTCCTCATTAGCCTCTACGCCTTCACCTCTCCTCATTAGCCGCTAGCCTTCACCTCTCCACATTAGGCCTCTAACGCCTTCACCTCTCCACATTAGCCTCTACGCCTTCACCTCTCCCACTTAGCCTCTACGCCTTCACCTTCCACATTAGGCTCTACGCCTTCACCTCTCCTCATTAGCCTCTACGCCTTCACCTCTCCTCATTAGCCTCTACGCCTTCACCTCTCCACATTAGCCTCTACGCCTTCACCTCTCCACATTAGCCCTCTACGCCGTCACCTCTCCACATTAGCCTCTACGCCTTCACCTCTCCACAGTAGGCTCTACGCCTTCACCTCTCCACATTAGCCTCTACGCCTTCACCTCTCCACATTAGCCTCTACGCCTTCAACCTCTCCACATTAGCCTCTACGCCTTCACCTCTCCACATTAGCCTCTACGCCTTCACCTCTCCACATTAGCCTCTACGCCTTCACCTCTCCTCATTAGCCTCTACGCCTTCACCTCTCTCACATTAGCCTCTACGCCTTCACCTCTCCACATTTACCTCCCCACCTTCCTTCCCTCTCCACATTAGCCTCTACCTTCACCTCTCCACATTAGCCTCTACGCCTCTACGCCTTCACCTCTCCACATTAGCCTCTACGCCTTCACCTCTCCACATTAGGCTCTACGCCTTCACCTCTCCACATTAGCCTCTACGCCTTCACCTCTCCACATTAGCCTCTACGCCTTCACCTCTCCACATTAGCCTCTACGCCTTCACCTCTCTACATTAGCCTCTACGCCTTCACCTCTCCACATTAGCCTCTACGCCTTCACCTCTCCACATTAGCCTCTACGCCTTCACCTCTCCACATTAGCCTCTACACCTTTCACCTCTCCACATTAGCCTCTACACCTTCACCTCTCCACATTAGCCTCTACGCCTTCACCTCATCCACATTAGCCTCTACCTCTTCACCTCTCCACAATTAGCCTCTACCTCTTCACATTAGCCTCTAACGCCTTCACCTCTCCACATTAGCCTCTACCTCTTCACCTCTCCACATTAGCCTCTACGCCTTCCCCCTACCTCTCCACAGTAGCCTCTACGCCTTCACCTCTCCACATTAGCCTCTACGCCGTCACCTCTCCACATTAGCCTCTACGCCTTCACCTCTCCACATTAGCCTCTACGCCTTCACCTCTCCACATTAGCCTCTACAGCCTTCACCTCTCCACATTAGCCTCTACCTCTTCACCTCTCCACATTAGCCTCTACCTCTTCACCTCTCCACATTAGCCTCTACCTCTTCACCTCTCCACATTAGCCTCTACCTCTTCACCTCTCCTCATTAGCCTCTACGCCTTCACCTCTCCACATTAGGCCTCTACGCCTTCACCTCTCCACATTAGCCTCTACCTCTTCACCTCTCCACATTAGCCCTCTACGCCTTCACCTCTCCACATTAGCCTCTACGCCTTCACCTCTCCACATTAGCCTCTACGGCCTTCACCTCTCCACATTAGCCTCTACGCCTTCACCTCTCCACATTAGCCTCTACGCCTTCACCCTCTCCACATTAGCCCTCTACGCCTTCACCTCTCCACATTAGCCTCTACGCCTTCACCTCTCCACATTTACCTCCCCACCTTCCTTCACCTCTCCACATTAGCCTCTACCTCTTCACCTCTCCACATTAGCCTCTACGCCTTCACCTCTCCACATTAGCCTCTACCTCTTCACCTCTCCACATTAGCCTCTACCTCTTCACCTCTCCTCATTAGCCTCTATGCCTTCACCTCTCCACATTAGCCTCTACGCCTTCACCTCTCCACATTAGCCTCTACGCCTTCACCTCTCCACATTAGCCTCTACGCCTTCACCTCTCCACATAAGCCTCTACGCCTTCACCTCTCCACATTAGCCTCTACGCCTTCACCTCTCCACATTAGCCTCTACGCCTTCACCTCTCCACATTAGCCTCTACACCTTCACCTCTCCACATTAGCCTCTACACCTTCACCTCTCCACATTAGCCTCTACGCCTTCACCTCTCCACATTAGCCTCTACGCCTTCACCTCTCCACATTAGCCTCTACGCCTTCACCTCTCCACATTAGCCTCTACGCCTTCACCTCTCCACATTAGCCTCTACGCCTTCACCTCTCCACATTAGCCTCTACCTCTTCACCTCTCCACATTAGCCTCTACCTCTTCACATTAGCCCTCTACGCCTTCACCTCTCCACATTAGCCTCTACGCCTTCACCTCTCCACATTTACCTCCCCATCTTCCTTCACCTCTCCACATTAGCCTCTACCTCTTCACCTCTCCACATTAGCCTCTACCTCTTCACCTCTCCACATTAGCCTCTATGCCTTCACCTCTCCACATTAGCCTCTACCTCTTCACCTCTCCACATTTACCTCTACACCTTCCTTCACCTCTCCACATTTACCTCCCCACCTTCCTTCACCTCTCCACATTAGCCTCTACACCTTCACCTCTCCACATTAGCCTCTACGCCTTCACCTCTCCACATTAGCCTCTACGCCTTCACCTCTCCACATTAGCCTCTACTCCTTCACCTCTCCACACTGACCTCTACACCTTCACCTCTCCACATTAGCCTCTACACCTTCACCTCTCCACATTAGCCTCTACACCTTCACCTCTCCACATTAGCCTCTACGCCTTCACCTCTCCACATTAGCCTCTACTCCTTCACCTCTCCACATTAGCCTCTACACTCTTCACCTCTCCACATTAGCCTCTACACCTTCACCTCTCCACATTAGCCTCTATGCCTTCACCTCTCCACATTAGCCTCTACGCCTTCACCTCTCCACATTAGCCTCTACACCTTCACCTCTCCACATTAGCCTCTACCTCTTCACCTCTCCATACTGACCTCTACACCTTCACCTCTCCACACTGACCTCTACACCTTCACCTCTCCACACTGACCTCTACCTCTTCACCTCTCCACATTAGCCTCTACACCTTCACCTCTCCACATTAGCCTCTACACCTTCACCTCTCCACATTAGCCTCTACACCTTCACCTCTCCACATTAGCCTCTACGCCTTCACCTCTCCACATTAGCCTCTACGCCTTCACCTCTCCACATTAGCCTCTACGCCTTCACCTCTCCACATTAGCCTCTACGCCTTCACCTCTCCACATTAGCCTCTACGCCTTCACCTCTCCACATTAGCCTCTACGCCTTCACCTCTCCACATTAGCCTCTACGCCTTCACCTCTCCACATTAGCCTCTACGCCTTCACCTCTCCACATTAGCCTCTACGCCTTCACCTCTCCACATTAGCCTCTACGCCTTCACCTCTCCACATTAGCCTCTACGCCTTCACCCTCTCCACATTAGCCTCTACGCCTTCACCTCTCCACATTAGCCTCTACGCCTTCACCTCTCCACATTAGCCTCTACGCCTTCACCTCTCCACATTAGCCTCTACGCCTTCACCTCCCTCATTAGCCTCTACGCCCCATTAGCCTCTACGCCTTCACCTCTCCACATTAGCCTCTACGCCTTCACCTCTCCACATTAGCCTCTACGCCTTCACCTCTCCACATTAGCCTCTACTCCTTCACCTCTCCACATTAGCCTCTACACCTTCACCTCTCCATACTGACCTCTACACCTTCACCTCTCCACACTGACCTCTACACCTTCACCTCTCCACACTGACCTCTACCTCTTCACCTCTCCACATTAGCCTCTACGCCTTCGCCTCTCCACATTAGCCTCTACACCTTCACCTCTCCACATTAGCCTCTACACCTTCACCTCTCCATACTGACCTCTACACCTTCACCTCTCCACATTAGCCTCTACGCCTTCGCCTCTCCACATTAGCCTCTACACCTTCACCTCTCCACACTGACCTCTACACCTTCACCTCTCCACACTGACCTCTACCTCTTCACCTCTCCACATTAGCCTCTACACCTTCACCTCTCCACACTGACCTCTACACCTTCACCTCTCCACACTGACCTCTACACCTTCACCTCTCCACATTAGCCTCTACACCTTCACCTCTCCATACTGACCTCTACACCTTCACCTCTCCACACTGACCTCTACACCTTCACCTCTCCACACTGACCTCTACCTCTTCACCTCTCCACATTAGCCTCTACGCCTTCGCCTCTCCACATTAGCCTCTACACCTTCACCTCTCCACATTAGCCTCTACGCCTTCACCTCTCCACATTAGCCTCTACCTCTTCACCTCTCCACATTAGCCTCTACACCTTCACCTCTCCACATTAGCCTCTACACCTTCACCTCTCCACATTAGCCTCTACACCTTCACCTCTCCACATTAGCCTCTACGCCTTCACCTCTCCACATTAGCCTCTACGCCTTCACCTCTCCACATTAGCCTCTACCTCTTCACCTCTCCTCATTAGCCTCTACGCCTTCACCTCTCCACATTAGCCTCTACGCCTTCACCTCTCCACATTAGCCTCTACCTCTTCACCTCTCCACATTAGCCTCTACGCCTTCACCTCTCCTCATTAGCCTCTACGCCTTCACCTCTCCACATTAGCCTCTACGCCTTCACCTCTCCACATTAGCCTCTACGCCTTCACTTCTCCACATTAGCCTCTACCTCTTCACCTCTCCACATTAGCCTCTACACCTTCACCTCTCCACATTAGCCTCTACGCCTTCACCTCTCCACACTGACCTCTACACCTTCACCTCTCCACACTGACCTCTACCTCTTCACCTCTCCACATTAGCCTCTACGCCTTCGCCTCTCCACATTAGCCTCTACAACCTTCACCTCTCCATACTGACCTCTACACCTTCACCTCTCCACATTAGCCTCTACGCCTTCGCCTCTCCACATTAGCCTCTACACCTTCACCTCTCCACACTGACCTCTACACCTTCACCTCTCCACACTGACCTCTACCTCTTCACCTCTCCACATTAGCCTCTACACCTTCACCTCTCCACATTAGCCTCTACACCTTCACCTCTCCATACTGACCTCTACCACCTTCACCTCTCCACACTGACCTCTACAACCTTCACCTCTCCACACTGACCTCTACCTCTTCACCTCTCCACATTAGCCTCTACGCCTTCGCCTCTCCACATTAGCCTCTACACCTTCACATCTCCACATTAGCCTCTACACCTTCACCTCTCCACATTAGCCTCTACAACCTTTCACCTCTCCACATTAGCCTATACAGACTTCACCTCTCCACATTAGCCTCTACGCCGGTCACCTCTCCACATTAGCCTCTACGCCTTCACCTCTCCACAATTAGCCTCTACCTCTTCACCTCTCCTCAGTAGCCTCTACGCCTTCACCTCTCCACATTAGCCTCTACGCCTTCACCTCTCCACATTAGCCTCTACCTCTTCACCTCTCCACATTAGCCTCTACGCCTTCACCTCTCCTCATAGCCTCTACGCCTTCACCTCTCCACATTAGCCTCTACCCCTTCACCTCTCCACATTAGCCTCTACGCCTTCACCTCTCCACATTAGCCTCTACGCCTTCACTTCTCCACATTAGCCTCTACCTCTTCACCTCTCCACATTAGCCTCTACACCTTCACCTCTCCACATTAGCCTCTACGCCTTCACCTCTCCACATTAGCCTCTACGCCTTCACCTCTCCTCATTAGCCTCTACACCTTCACCTCTCCACATTAGCCTCTACGCCTTCACCTCTCCACATTAGCCTCTACGCCTTCACCTCTCCACATTAGCCTCTACGCCTTCACCTCTCCACATTAGCCTCTACGCCTTCACCTCTCCACATTAGCCTCTACGCCTTCACCTCTCCACATTAGCCTCTACGCCTTCACCTCTCCACATTAGCCTCTACGCCTTCACCTCTCCACATTAGCCTCTACGCCTTCACCTCTCCACATTAGCCTCTACGCCTTCACCTCTCCACATTAGCCTCTACGCCTTCACCTCTCCACATTAGCCTCTACGCCTTCACCTCTCCACATTAGCCTCTACGCCTTCACCTCTCCACATTAGCCTCTACGCCTTCACCTCTCCACATTAGCCTCTACGCCTTCACCTCTCCACATTAGCCTCTACCTCTTCACCTCTCCACATTAGCCTCTACGCCTTCACCTCTCCACATTAGCCTCTACCTCTTCACCTCTCCACATTAGCCTCTACGCCTTCACCTCTCCACATTAGCCTCTACCTCTTCACCTCTCCACATTAGCCTCTACCTCTTCACCTCTCCACATTAGCCTCTACGCCTTCGCCTCTCCACATTAGCCTCCACACCTTCACCTCTCCACATTAGCCTCCACACCTTCACCTCTCCACATTACATAGTTACACAGGTTGAAAAAACGTCAATCTTTCTCAGATCAATTATCAGCTTAATTATAGCCCTAATGCTGTTTGTCATTAGATAGGCGTCCGGCCCTGTTTAATGCTGACATAGTATCCACCATCACTACCTCTCGAGGCCGGACGTTCCATAGTGTGACTGCTCTACCTGTAAAGAATCCTTTCCCATACTGATGTCTCCTCACACAATGAATGTCCCTGATCCTTTGTGAAGTCCTTGGAATGGACACATTATGTCCCCGTTCTATGTACTGACCACGTGTGGCGTCACAAGGGATTTTTTAAAGGGGTGATAATACATTGGGATCACAGTTTTTTATTTTTATTTTTTTCAAACCCTAAAATCCTACTTGCTTTTGCAGGTGCTGCCTGACATTGTGTACTGCTTACTCCTCACCAGAATACCCAAGTCATATTCACTTTTCCACCTTCACCTCTCACATGTTCTCTTCATTTACCTTTCCTTAATTTCTCACATTTACTTCTCCATCTTCATCTCCCCACCTCTATCTCTCCCCCTTTACCCCTCCATCTTCATCTTTTCTCCTTCACCTATCCAAGCTTCACCTCTCCACCTTCACTTCTACTTCTCCCCCTTCTTCTCCAGCTTGATGTCCCCACCTTTGTCTCCACTTTCATTATCCTGTTTATTGCACACCCGGTTTTTGACTTCTACAGGCCACATTGCTGGGTGGATTGTGTAGAACATTCCATGATGGGAGTTCTGAGACTTCTTTGAACATGATACTTCAGGGGCACAAGGATGAGCAGATGTTTGGAGTCATGGAGATCTCTGAGGTCTTTAGACGACCTTGTAAAGCGGGGGTGGGGAACCTATTTGCTGTTGAGGGCCATTTGGATATTTGTAACATCGTTCGGGGGCCAAACAAAACTCTCAACTTAAAAATGTGACTGCTGTTTTTGGACAAACATATAAGTGACTTAGGGGTAAGTTACAGAAATTGCGTTTCAATTTAAAAAAATCTAGAGCGCTGTATTTTTGCAGCACAAAATGGCGCCTGAACTATATACTACAGCCGCCATCTTGACCACATATAGCAGTCTGATTTTTAAGTTTAGAATGTTATTTATTTAGCATTAATGGCAGCCAAGCTGTCCCTTTCTCAGTCTCAGATCTGCCCCCCACCTCCTATCAGACCCCCCAGCCTACATCAGACTCCCATCAGATCTCTCAGCCTCAGATCAGACTCCCATCAGACCTCCCTAGCCTCAGATCAGCACCCCCCCCAGCCTCAGATCAGACTCCCAGTCTCAGATTAGTCCCCATCAGACTCCCCAGCCTCAGATAAGACAATAAAAATAAATAAACTTACCTCTCCAGTTCTGGACGACGCTGCCACTTGGAAGATTCACTTACCCTCCCTGGTCTTCTTCCTGCCGCGCTGTACTATGACCTGTCAGCGTCACTATATGTTCTGGCAGGGGGCCGTATGTGGCCCTCAGGCCGGAGGTTCCCCACCCCTGTTGTAAAGCTCATGATTGTCAGTTTAATTGTGGCTGATTTGAGTTTCTTTCGTTGCAGCCAGCCTGGTGACCATGGCCGTACTGTGGAAGGGAAACCTGGACATGTCCAAATCCATTGTCTACTACTTGGTGGCCTTAGCTGTGGCTAATTTTCTACTCATCCTTGTGGTGACTGTCTTCCGGGATATCTTCTACTTCTATGTGGACATCACCCTTTGGTGGCCTGAGCCCTCCTGTGGTGTCAGTAATTGGATCTACTTCACTTGTGTCTACTCCCTCACGTGGCTCACTGTGGCCTTCTCTGTTGACCGTTATATCATCATATGTTGTATGAAGCTAAAGCTCAGGTTCTGTAAGCCCTCTGTTACTCGGTGGGTCATCCTTTTTGTATGTGTATGTGCATTCTTTGTGGCCATGCCGACCTTCTGGATGTATGTACCAGTCCGGACCACCACACCAGATGGGGCTCTCTTTCACATTTGTTCTTTAAATCGCAACCTGAGTTCAATACCCTTCTTGTCAATCTATGACCACATCCAGACCACGGTCTGGATAGTCTTTCCACTTGTATCTTTACTGCTAACCAATGGCTTGACTGTCTGGCACATTAATATGGCCACCAGACTTCGACAAGGCCTCAAGGGGTCATCCACTGGAAAGCAGTCAGAGGATCAGGAGGTGGCAAGGAGGAGAAAGTCTGTGACTCTCCTTGCAATGATTTCTATTTCATTTCTGGTCCACTGGCTGCCTAAAATGGTTGTCAAAGTTTTGGAAAGGTTCACGTATCCACCGGTAAACCGCTATGACTTCTACCATCCTGTCAACGTGGTGAGGATGGTGTGTAACATGCTGATTGTCTTCAGCTCGTTCAGTAATGTCTGTATCTACTCCCTCACCATCACTAAATTCAGGGAGGAACTGTTCAAAGGAGTCAAGTTTATCCTCAGATTCCTCTGCCTCAATTCTCCCTCGACCTTCTCTGCATCCAAACCTACAGAAATATTTACAGTACAAGACACTACGCAGCTGACATCCGCCATGGAACACCAGTGAGAGCCGGAGAGACATCTCTACTGGCTCTGTCCAAGTGGTGAGACACAGGATACAGTAGAGCCGAGCCGACAACGCTCATAGCTGAAGACCATCAGAAGAACCTTTATTTTAATTAGACAAATCTGGGGGTTACAGTGTAGAGGTGGGGGTAAGATAATTACTGATGAAACATGGACAAAGCACAACTGGTGGGTGGGATCTGCCGCCACAACACGAACATGTATGGATGTGTGGGACAAGCGGACACAGTGGGCAGCGATGAGTCTCTGGGTGGTGACAGTATAAAGCATATACAGTATTGTCCTCTGGTAGAAGCAGCCATGTGCTGAGACATGTGGTACACTGGGGCATCAAGGACACAGAGATGAAGACCGTTTAAGTGACCTGTGAAGTGTATTTTGCTAAATAAACATGTCCTCTGCTCTCAAGGGTCTGACTATTGATTTTTCACTGAATTATAACCACAAGGGGCGCTGCGTGACACTTTTCATCTCTTATCACAGGTTTAGCCATCAGCCACTCATATGAGGATGGAGTTAGTTTGGAGATGTGGCCATTGAGGGTTTGATTGTTAAAAATGTTCCTCAGGTGTCAACACCTGGAGATATGAGCTGGTCACAGGATGGACCTCATAGGAAAGCACTGAGGTTGTGGTAGTCCTACAGTCACATGCGACCAACAGTTGCTGATGATTGTCAGTGACCTCGGTGATCGTTGCGTCCAGTCCCATAAGTAGTCACATCATGGCTGGAGAAGAGTTTCTCCTGTCCATGGAGATTTGCTCCTCCTGATGTTCGTCTTGGGTCACTAAGATGATTGCAACGAAGGGTCCGTGGTTTGAGTCAACACACAAGTGAATAGTCCTCTATGAGACTTGTATATGTGTTCATGAGATGATTATGACATGGGCATTCCTGGTTATGGCACAGTTGACCGTAGACAGTACGCAGCCCTGAACTCTGCACCTACAGACATAGGTTCCCTCAAGTATATCTCCACACAGGGAGAGGGGTGAGTGCAGAGACTGTGGAGGACTAACCAAGGGAGGGTTGACAATGAGCTTCATGTGATTAGATACATACAGAGACTTTTCTACTGAAGACCAAAGCTCCTGGCCAAATGAACCAATATGGCTGGTGGGGATCCTCGTGATACGATGTATCTAGGAGGTGTTCCTCATGTAGATATTCTAGACTGGTCGTCAGGGAAGAAAATCCTCTCACTTCATTAAAGTTTTCAAGGCGTTGGGAGGATGGCCACCATCTTTAGCTTTCTCTGAATGTTCCCCACCTCGTCTCGGCATTGCTGCTCCCTCAGCAACTCCTTGTTCTTTTCTTCAAGCCTATTCTTCTGGACTTGCAGGAGTCGGTATTGATGGATGAGATGGAGCAGCTCTTGTCTCAGGCTCTGGTTTTCCTCCTTGACCTTGGTGCTCACCTCCTGAAGAGCCTTCTTGGCCTCCTCCTGGGCCTTCTGGCTCAGTTGGCTGAGCTGCTCCTTAGAGTTCTGTTGACACTGGGTCTTTTCACGCAGGAAGGCGCTCTTCACCCTCAGCATGGCCTCGGCGTGCTTCCCCCGTTGGGCCATGACTTCATCATCCAGACATTTAATGAGGGAGACCTGCTCCTTCTGAAGTTCTTTCGTGGGTTCCAGTTCTTCCAGCTCCTTCCTCAGGTTGGCGAGTTCGGCTTCTCTCCGGAGAAGGAGGTCCCTCAGATTCTTTTCTTCAGCAGAGAATTTGGACTTGAGTTCTTGTTTCTGGTGCTGGATGTTCTGCAGCTCGCGCTGGTTCTGGTCGTTCAGGCTGATGATGACGTCCTGGCGTCGCTGGCTCCTCTTGCTCATGTACAGCAGGTACTCCTGGCTCTCCACCCGCACCCTCTCCGACTCTTCTTGAAGGAACTCATTCTCCCTCCGCAGCTGTTCCAGCCGTCGTCTCAGTCCCTCCTGCTCGGCCACCAGCTGGTTGTGTTCATCCTGCAGCTGGACCTCCCGCTCGCTCACCACCACCTCCTTCTCCTCAGATCCCTCCTCAGCATGCACCGAGGCCGCACCTCCGGGCGAGCGGGACACCGTTCCTGGAGACTTCTTCTTAGGTGGCATCTGTAAAGATGAAAGACGGGACTGAGGTGAGATATCAGCACCTACAACCGTACCATCATCCTGATATAATAAATGCAGCTCTGGAAGTGACTGGAGTATAAACACGATGTAAATGTATAATAGAGACTGCAGCTCTGGATGTGACTGGAGTATAGACACAATGTAAAAGTATGATAGAGACTGCAGCTGTGGTAGTGACTGGAGTATAGACAGTATGTAAATATATGATAGTGACTGCAGCTCTGGTACTGACTGGAGTATAGACACAATGTAAATGTATGATAGTGACTGCAGCTCTGGTAGTGACTGGAGTATAGATACAATGTAAATGTATGATAGTGACTGCAGCTCTGGAAGTGACTGGAGTATAGACACAATGTAAATTGAAGACAGAGACTGCAGCTCTGGTAGCGACTGGAGTATAGACACGATGTAAATGTATGATAGGGACTGCAGCTCTGGTAGTAACTGGAGAATAGGCATGATGTAAAAGTATGATAGAGACTGCAGCTCTGGAAGTGACTGGAGTATAGACAGTATGTAAAAGTATGATAGAGACTGCAGCTCTGGTAGCGACTGAAGTATAGACCTGATGTAAATATATGATAGAGACTGCAGCGCTGGAAGTGACTGGAGTATAGACTATATAAATGTGGAATAATAACTGCAGATCTCGAAGTGACTGGAGTATAGACAGAATTTAAATGTATGATAGAGACTGCAGCTCTGGATGTGACTGGAGTATAGAACGATGTAAAAGTATGATAGTGACAGCAGCTGTGGTAGTGACTGCAGTATAGACATGATGTAAATAAAAATAGAGACTGCAGCTCTGGTAGTGACTGGAGTATAGACACGATGTAAAAGTATTATAGCGACTGCAGCTCTGGAAGTGACTGGAGTATAGACAGTATGTAAATTTAAGACTGCAGCTCTGGAAGTGACTAAAGTATAGACACAATGTAAAATTATGATAGTGACTGCAGCTCTGGAAGTGACTGGAGTATAGACACAATGTCAATGTATCACAGAGACTGCAGCTCTGGTAGCGACTGGAAAATAGACACAATGTAAATGTATGATAGAGACTGCAGCTCTGGTAGTGATTGGAGTATAGACACGATGTAAAAGTATTATAGCGACTGCAGCTCTGGAAGTGACTGGAGTATAGACAGTATGTAAATTTAAGACAGAGACTGCAGCTCTGGAAGTGACTAAAGTATAGACACAATGTAAAATTATGATAGTGACTGCAGCTCTGGAAGTGACTGGAGTATAGACACAATGTCAATGTATCACAGAGACTGCAGCTCTGGTAGCGACTGGAAAATAGACAATGTAAATGTATGATAATTGCAGCTCTGGAAGTAACTGGAGTACCGACACGATGTAAATGTATGATAGAGACTGCAGCTCTGGAAGTAACTGGAGTATAGATGATGTAAATGTATGATAATAACTGCAGCTCTGGAAGTGACTGGAGTATAGACACGATGTAAATGTATAATAATAACTGCAGCTCTGGAAGTGACTGGAGTATAGATGCGATGTAAATTTATGAATGTATGATAGTGACTGCAGCTCTGGAAGTGACTGGAGTATAGATGATGTAAATGTATGATAATAACTGCAGCTCTGGAAGTGACTGGAATATAGACACGATGTAAAAGTATGATAGAGACTGCAGCTCTGGTAGTGACTGGAGTATAGACACAATGTAAATGTATGATAATTGCAGCTCTGGAAGTGACTGGAGTATAGATGCGATGTAAATGTATGATAACTGCAGCTCTGGAAGTGACTGGAATATAGACACAATGTAAAAGTATGATAGAGACTGCAGCTCTGGTAGTGACTGGAGTATAGACACAATGTAAATTGAAGACAGAGACTTCAGCTCTAGAAGTAACTGGAGTATAGACACGATGTAAATTAAAGACAGAGACGGCAGCACTGGAAGTGACTGGAGTATAGATGATGTAAATGTATGATAACTGCAGCTCTGGAAGTGACTGCAGTATAGACACGATGTAAAAGTATGATAGAGACTGCAGCTCTGGTAGTGACTGGAGTATAGACAGTATGTAAATGTATGATAGAGACTGCAGCTCTGGAAGTGACTGGAGTATAGACACGATGTAAAAGTATGATAGAGACTGCAGCTCTGGTAGTGACTGGAGTATAGACGAAATGTAAATGTATGAATGTATGATAGTGACTGCAGCTCTGGAAGTGACTGGAGTATAGACACAATGTCAATGTATGATAGTGACTGCAGCTCTGGAAGTGACCGGAGTATAGACACGATGTAAATGTATGATAATAACTGCAGATCTGGTAGTGACTGGAGTATAGACAGTATGTAAATGTATGATAATAACTGCAGCTCCGGTGGTGACTGGAGTATAGACCTGATGTAAATGTATAATAATAACTGCAGCTCTGGAAGTGAATGGAGTATAGATGATGCAAATATATGATAATAACTGCAGCTCTGGTAGTGACTGGAGTATAGACATGATGTAAATGTATGATAGAGACTGCAGCTCTGGAAGAAACTGGAGTATAGATAGTATGTAAATTTAAGACAGAGACTGCAGCTCTGGAAGTGACTGGAGTATAGACACAATGTAAATGTATGATAGAGACTGCAGCTCTGGAAGTGACTGGAGTATAGACACGATGTAAATTTATAATAATAACTGCAGCTCTGGAAGTGACTGGAGTACAGACGCGATGTAAAAGTATGATAGAGACTGCAGCTCTGGTACTGACTGGAGTATAGACATGATGTAAATTAAAGACAGAGACTGCAGCTCTGGAAGTGACTGGAGTATAGATGATGTAAATGTATGATAATAACTGCAGCTCTGGAAGTGACTGGAGTATACACACCATGTAAATGTATGATAGAGACTGCAGCTCTGGAAGTGACTGGAGTATAGACACGATGTAAATGTATAATAATAACTGCAGCTCTGAAAGTAACTGGAGTATTGACACGATGTAAAAGTATAATAGAGACTGCAGCTCTGGTAGTGACTGGAGTATAGACACAATGTAAATTTATAATAATAACTGCAGCTCTGAAAGTGACTGGAGTATAGACACGATGTAAAAGTATGATAGAGACTGCAGCTCTGGAAGTGACTAGAGTATAGACACGATGTAAATTGAAGACAGACTGCAGCTCTGGAAGTGACTGGAGTATAGATGATGTAAATATATGATAATAACTGCAGCTCTGGTAGTGACTGGAGTATAGACACGATGTAAAAGTATGATAGAGACTGCAGCTCTGGTAGTGATTGGAGTATAGACACGATGTAAATGTATGATAATTGCAGCTCTGGTAGTGACTGGAGTATAGACACGATGTAAATGTATGAAAGAGACTGCAGCTCTGGAAGTAACTGGAGTATAGATAGTATGTAAATTTAAGACAGACTGCAGCTCTGGAAGTGACTGGAGTATAGATGATGTAAATGTATGATAATAACTGCAGCTCTGGAAGTGACTGGAGTATAGACACGATGTAAATGTATGATAATAACTGCAGCTCTGGAAGTGACTGGAGTATAGACAGTATTTAAATGTATGATAATAACTGCAGCTCCGGTGGTGACTGGAGTATAGACACAATGTAAATGTATAATAATAACTAACTGCAGCTCTGGAAGTGACTAGAGTATAGATGATGTAAATATATGATAATAACTGCAGCTCTGGTAGTGACTGGAGTATAAACACGATGTAAAAGTATGATAGAGACTGCAGCTCTGGTAGTGATTGGAGTATAGACAGTATGTAAATGTATGATAGAGACTGCAGCTCTGGTAGTGACTGGAGTATAGACAGTATGTAAATGTATGATAGAGACTGCAGCTCTGGAAGTGACTGGAGTATAGACAGGATGGAAATGTATGATAGTGACTGCAGCTCTAGTAGTGACTGGAGTATAGACACGATGTAAATGTATGATAGAGACTGCAGCTCTGGTAGTAACTGGAGTATAGACCTGAAATACCTGCAGTACAGTTTGCGGCTGTGGCAGTGACTGGCGTATAACGGATATAGCTCAGGTTCAGTAGGAGGTAGGTACACGGCGGTCGGTGCTCGGTGCTCGGCTACTCTGCTCTGGCTCCGGTCGCTCTCTGCCTTCTCCACGATTTGCCGTCTCCATGGTAACTGTACACAATGGCCGCACTCTGGCTGTGGAGCGGGAGCCCTCTAGTGGCGGGCGGAGGAACAGCAGCCGCTGTATTAGGCAGTGGTCGGCATTTTCTGCAGTTTTCGGTTCGCCGGTGGTCACGTGGTCAGAAAAAGATTCGTCTTATTTACTCTTGTAATCACAGGACCGAATAATCTGCCAATCACAGGTCCGGAGAATCTGCCAATCACAGGACCGGAGAATCTGCCAATCACAGGATCGGAAAATCTGCCAATCACAGGACCGGAGAATCTGCCAATCACAGGACCGGAGAATCTGCCAATCACAGGACCGGAGAATCTGCCAATCACAGGACCGGAGAATCTGCCAATCACAGGACCGGAGAATCTGCCAATCACAGGATCGGAAAATCTGCCAATCACAGGATCGGAAAATCTACCAATCACAGGACAGGAGAATCTGCCAATCACAGGACATAAGAATCTGCCAATCACAGGACCGGAGAATCTGCCAATCACAGGAACGGGGAATCTGCCAATCACAGGACCGGAAAATCTGCCAATCACAGGACCGGAAAATCTGCCAATCACAGGTCCAGAGAATCTGCCAATCACAGGACCGGAGAATCTGCCAATCACAGGACCGGAGAATCTACCAATCACTGGACTATTGACTATTATAAAGTCAGTGTACGGAGGTATTTTTTGGTAACTGTATGGAGGTATTATTCAGTCAGTGTACGGAGGCATTTTTTTTCCATCTCACCACTCACCAGTCCATCTCACCACTCACCAGTCCACCTCACTACTTGTCAGTCTACCCCACCACTCATCAGTCCATCTCACCACTCATCGATCCACCTCACCACTCACCACTTATTGATCCATCTCACCACTCATCAGTCCATCTCACCACTCATCCGTCTATCTCACTACTTGTCAGTCCACCCCACCACCCACCAGTCCACCTCACCACTCATCAGTCCATCTCACTACTCGTTAGTCCACCCCACCACTTATTGATCCATCTCACCACTCCAGTCCACCTCACCACTCATCAGTCCATCTCACCACTCATCAGTCCACCTGACCACTTATCAATCCATCTCACCACTCATCAGTTCATCTCACTACTTGTCAGTCCACCCCACTACTCACCAGTCCACCTCTCCACTCATCAGTCCATCTCGCCACTCATCAGTTCATCTCACTACTTGTCAGTCCACCCCACTACTCACCAGTCCACCTCTCCACTCATCAGTCCATCTCGCCACTCATCAGTTCATCTCACTACTCGTTAGTCCACCCCACCACTTATTGATCCATCTCACCACTCCAGTCCACCTCACCACTCATCAGTCCATCTCACCACTCATCAGTCCACCTGACCACTTATCAATCCATCTCACCACTCATCAGTTCATCTCACTACTTGTCAGTCCACCCCACTACTCACCAGTCCACCTCTCCACTCATCAGTCCATCTCGCCACTCATCGATCCACCTCACCACTCATCCGTCCATCTCACTACTCATCAGTCCACCCCACCACTCACCAGTCCACCCCACCACTTATCGATCCATCCCATCACTCATCAGTCCACCTCACCACTTATCGATCCATCCCACCACTCATTAGTCCACCTCACCACTCATCCGTTCATCTCACTACTCATGAGTCCACCTCACCACTCATCGATCCATCTGTTTTGCTGATAAGACTTCAGGTTCGGATACTCTTTAAAGAGAGACTTTTAACTGAACTACAGCTCAACTTCAATGGAAGGTTTATAATATGATTTTATTAAATATAATAATACTTATAGCGATATAATGTCCATACATAATACACAATTACATCAACACTTCATCTCAAGTCCTATCTACATCCAGAATGAAGGTGCTTACATCACAGATGGAGTTCACATAATCTGACAGCGACATCAGCTGGGAAGACATTTCAGCGAAAGCAGAGTCTCGATCGGGAAAACACTGATTAGGTCCCTACAAGTGTTGAGTGTACTTGTGGTTTCAAGTCCGGTGTACAAGGTTCAGGTTATCTAAGAATTCCATTATGGATTCCGCTACCACGGACCATAAGTTATAGTCCGTGGTAGCGGAATCCATAATGGAATTCTTAGATAACCCGAACCTTGTACGCCGAACTTGAAACCACAAGTTTGCTCAACACTAGTCCCTCCCCTCATAGATGAGCTTCTGACTTCTTTCCTGAAGGGTTACAGCTTTATACAGATTAAACAAAAAGTTCCATTCCCTAGTGGAACATAGCCAGCGCATGCGCTCCATAATTGTCACTGTGTACAGTACGTGTTGTTCATCTGCTATCACCCCAGACCTCGGAGCGGCAGTTCCCAGGTTTGCAGTGAGTCAGAATCCCAAAACAACTTCAAGAAAATATGCAGACAAAGCCTTACTTCCTGCACCTGCATTCACAGGTCATGAAATGAAATTTAAATGAACAGATACAAAATGAAATTCAAATGATCACAAACTACATCTTCACACTTTACTACCTCACTGATCCACCTCACCATTCATTGATCCATTTCACCACTCATCAATCCACTCATCAGTCCACCTCACCACTCATTGATGCTTCCCACCACTCATAGGTCAACATCACCACTTATCGATCCACCTCACCACTTATCGATCCACCTCACCACTCATCAGTCCAGTTCACCACTCATCGATCCACCTCACCACTCATCAATGCACTCATCAGTCCACCTCACCACTCATTGATGCACCGCACCACTCATAGGTCAACATCCCCTCTTATCGATCCACCTCACCACTTATCGATCTACCTCACCACTCATCAGTCCAGTTCACCACTCATCGATCCACCTCACCAATCATCAGTCCAGTTCACCACTCATCGATCCACCTCACCACTCATCAATGCATGTCACTGCTCATCAATACACCTCACCACTCATCAATCCACTCATCAGTCCACCTCACAACTCATTGATGCTCCGCACCACTCATAGGTCAACATCCCCACTTATCGATCCACCTCACCATCTATCGATCCACCTCACCACTTATCGATCTACCTCACCACTTATCGATCTACCTCACCACTTATCGATCTACCTCACCACTTATCGATCTACCTCACCACTTATCAATCCACCTCACCACTTATCGATCCACCTCACAACTTATTGATCCACCTTACCAATCATCAGTCCAGTTCACCTCTCATCGATCCACCTCAACACTCATCAATGCATGTGACTGCTCATCAATCAACCTCACTACTCATCAGTCCTCCCTACTACTCATCAATCCACCCTATCATTCATCGATCCACCTAAACACTTATTGATGCACCTCACCACTCAACAATCCAGCTCACCACTCAATAATCCACCTCATCACTCATCAGACAGTCCCACCTCTCATCGATCCACCTCATCACTCATCAGAGAGTCCCACCACTCATCGATCCACCTCAACACTCATTGATCCACTTCAACAGTCATCAATATACCTCACTACTCGTCAATCCACTGCAACACTCATAAGTCCACCTCACCTCTCAACTATCCACCTCACCACTTATTGATGTACCTCATCACTCATAAGTCCTCACCACTAATCTACCTCAGCACTCTTTAATCCATCTCACCACTCATTAATCCACCTTATCACCCATCAATCCACTTCATCTCTCATTGATCCACCTCAACACTCATCAATCTATCCTGACACTCATCAATCAACCTCACTACATATCAAACTAGCTCACCACTCATTAAACTACCTCACCACTCATTAAACTACCTCACCACTCATCAGTCCATGCTATCGCTTATCAATCCACCTCACTACTCATTAATCTATCTCACCACTATCAGTCCACCACTCATGAATCCACACTATTACTCTTTGATCCACCCCACCACTCATTGATCTACCACCTTGCTCACCTATCCAACCCTCTGGATCAGTTCACTACACTGCTCATCTATCCACCCCACTCATTGATCCACCCACAGCTCATCAATCCACTGATCAGTTCCCCCATCTGTCTCAATACTGATCAATCCACCCCACTGTGAGGAGGTATATGAGTATGTGCAATCAAGCCTGTATGGACCAGCCATAAGTTTATATATGAAATGGCCACCAGTGGAGTCCTCAGTCTGTAATATGAGCTGCACATCAGCAGAATATCCATGTGCACTCACTCCACCACATCATCGTCCAGCGCGGGATTAAGAAGATCCAGGAGGAATTGCTCAATCTCACAGAAGGAGGGTCGGGATTCAGGCTGATATCTCCAGCACATCCCCATGATGTAGGAGAGGTTGTCGGGGCTCTCAGCGGGAGGATGCAGAGCTTTTCTGTTCTTTATATCCTGCCAGTACTGCAGGTTGGTCTTATCTGAGGACGATAGAAATAAAATGGTGGTTACACGACCTGAGCCACATCCCCCGAAACGTATATCACTGTTGTGACTTTACATCCAGAGTAGGGATGAGCGAATCGATTTATGTATCTGAACAATTTCTCACTGTGCGAGGAGCTGTTTCCTATCATTGACAAGGCTGCGCATGCGCCATTACTGTCAGTGACCTGCAAATAGCAATCAGCAAAATTTGTTTAGCGGCGCATGCAAATTCGTTCATGACGATTCGTACACAGATCATCCTCGCGTGTGCTGCTACTCACAGTAACGGTGCATGCGCCAGATAATCAGGGTCACCTGAGATGCGCAGTGCTATAATAAGGCTGAGTAAGCGTCCAGAGCTGTGGGTGTAAACCCTGTGGAAGCTCACATGACTGCATGACACACTCACAGCTCAACTGGTAGACGACATCTTCATGTGCGAATGGAGTTTAACTCAGAAGGAGATGGACAAAGTCTTTATGAAGCTCCTCGGCATTCAGCATCATGCTCAGGGCAGTGTGCGGAGCCTGCCCAGAGGTATGTGGAAGGTCACTGTTTCTAGGGAAGAATACCATATGGTGGTACAGTACAGTCCCATAGACGTGTACGACCTCCGAGTTGTATGGAGTCACTGTACATAAGAGCACACAAGGCCTCATATGGAGAATGAACCTGTGAGATGTGTGAAAGTAGCTTCAAACCAGCCCATCACTTACAGTATATTACACCTCCAAGAAATGGAAAGAAGTCAGGTGTCTCCTCATATAATAGTCAAAGAACCTCTGAAGGAATCCCCAGAAGCCCAGACCATTCTTAGCCTTTGGTGAAGAATGTGAAATTGTGCATTAAAGTCCCCTTTATTCATCCTCTTGATCCTCCTCATGCTATTCACACTACTCAACCTCTTTCTTCACCCTACTCATCTTCCTTACTCTCCTAATCCTCTTCACCTTTCTCATGTTCCTCATTTTCTTCATACTTCTCATATTCTTCACCCTCTTCATGCTTCTCATGTCCTTTACTATCTTCTTGTTCCTCACCCTTCTTATGTTCTTTAGCCTCCTTATGTCCCTCAACCTCCCGATATTTTTAGCTCCCTTATGTCACTCACCCTCCTTATGCTTCTCATCTTCTTTACCTTCCTAACTTTTTCACCCTCTTCATGTTTTTCCCCCTCCTCATTCTCCTCACCATCCTCATCACCCTCTTCATGTTTCTCACCCGGTCATACACATTAAAGAGAAGTTGGTTGATGGCTGAACACCAGTTGAATGAACAATCATCTGGTGACTGTTCGTTTCACCGACACAACCATATACACATTAGTCCATCTTGGCCATTACAGCTCAAACTGCACATACACGTTCAATGAAATCGGGCAATGATTGAAAGAGCTTTCTGGGAACTTCTTTCTTCTGACTATCAGATGTAAATATTAAACATGGCTGACTTCTTTTCAAACGGTATTCGTCTATCATCTGTCTGCTAAAATCATCATTCGTTATTAAATTTCTTCCTACAAATGTTTGTTTTGGTTGAAATTGTCCACTTTGATCAACTGTAGACTAATCTGTATGGCCACCTTTACTGTTCTCATACTCCACCCTTCTCATGCTCCTTACCCTCTTCATGCTCATTGTCTTCACTTTCCTCCTGGTCTTCTACCTCCTCATTATCCCAATCTGTCTCTTCTTTTTTACCCTTTTCATCTTCTTTACCTTATTCATTCTCCTCTTTGACTCCTCATCTTCCTTACTCTTCTTATCTTCCTCACTATCCTCATCTTCTTTACCCTTATCTTATTGTCTGTCCTCTTCATTTCACCATTCTCATTCTCCTCCTCTCCCCTCTCATCCTTTTCTTCCTCTTAGTCTTCTTCACTCTCTTTATCCTCTTCCTCCTTTTTATCTTCATACTTCTCCTCATCATTTTCACCTTCCCCATTCTCTTCACTGTCCTCATGTTCTTCATTTTCTTCACATCCTCTTCTACAGGCTCCTGATCTTCCTCACCCTCCTTCTAGTTTATACCTTGGTCATCTCCCTGACTCCATTACTTGCCTTCACCTTCATTCATCTTCCTCCTCATCACCCTATTTATCTTCCTCACCTTCTTTCTCATCTTTTTTTACCCTCCTCTTCAGTCTCCATTTTCCTTACCCATCTCTTGCTCTTCACCTTCTCCTAATCTCTGAGATCCTAGACTATGGTCAAAGATTGGCCATGTACATTAAATAAAATTCGGCCAAACCCCCAAATTTCAGCAACATCAACTAAATATGTTGGCTGTCCCACAACGACTACCAGAATGTAACCATATGCAGATATCAGGGAAAAGAAGGATCAGCCATGTTGGATTTCACCTTGTCTGATGCACTGTTGCAAAGGGACATAAGCCTCTGCCAGACGTGTCTGGAGGAGACAGAAGGGTTTGAAAGGGATATCTGAAGGATGGCAGAGGCATAATGAGTCTCAATGGTATAGAGAGGATAGTGGGGCCTGTAAAAGGATAGAGGGATTTGAAAGAAGAAGGAGAGGAGTCTGGAGGGGACAGAGGGGTCTAGAGGAAATGGAGCGAGTCTGCAGGAAACAGAGGAGTCTGGAGATGCAAGAGGAGTCCGGAGGGGATAAAGGGGTCTCGAGGGAATGGAGGTGCCAGAGGAGTCTGGATAGGACAGACTTATCTGGAGGTGAAAGAGAAGTCTGGAGGGGGACAGATATTATATGCGAGGAGGTTAACTGTCAGCGGTTCAGACTGGTGGATGAAGTGATGGATGACTGGAGAGGCAACACTGATGAGTGTCTTTCTCGTTCCACTTTTTTCATGACTGAATTCCTGTCCACTTCTTGAATTCATCAGACTGTTCTCATGAGTTACTCACTTGGGAAGGGTATTTTTCCATAGGTGATGATCTCCACCAGCAAAACCCCATAGGACCATATGTCAGACTTGGTGGTGTATTTCTGCATCTGGAAAACCTCTGGAGCTGTCCACCTAATCGGAATCTGTGCATCTGGAGAAAACCGAGGTCATAAGTGTTAATCAGATCATGGACTTATGGTAAGTAAACTACAATATGTCTCATCTTTCCCTTCTCTATTAAACATGTCATAACCAGATTACTGAAAACCATCTCCACACTCGTCCTTCGCTACTAACTACCGACCCAACTCTAATCTCCTCTTCATCTCTAACCTCTGCTACTTTCCACTGGTTCTTCTGGATCCCTTCGGGGTCTGACACTATGGACCACCAACTCCTACTTGTGCTCTATTACCCCTAAGTCTTGCTGGACCAAGCCAATTTTGTAAACAAATGTCTTAGTTTTTTTCTCCCCATCTTCCAAGACTGTAACTTTTATTTTATTTTACCATCGACACTGCTGTATGGGTGCTTTGTTTTTGTGTGTCGATTTTCCTTTTCTAATTGCACCAAAGTTTACAAAAAATATTTTTGGGGAGGAATAGTAAAAAATGTAATTATACCTTTTGTCTTTGGGTTTTTATGGCAGTCCCTGTGCAGTAAAAAGGACGTGACCCTTCTGATCAGTTGTATTCTGCGGGTCAGTAGTATTAAAGCGATCCTGAATTTGTATAGACTTTGTTGTATTACTACTTTCAAAAAACGCAATCTCTTTTACAGCATAAAAATTGTTTTCTTTGTGTTGCCACATTCTGGCACCCATAACTTTTATTTTTTGATGGAGCTGTGTTTTTGCTGGGTGAGCTGTAGTTCTTGTTGGTATTGTGTTGGGGTACATTTAAAAAAAATAAAAATTTTATGCCTTTTTTGGGGAGGGGGGAATGGGTGTGTTTACTGTGCTGGATGAATAAGGTGTTAGTCTGATATCTTTAACATTTGTGGATTTTGTATAGTTTTTGTATGTGATAAATGCGAACAGGTTTTTTAAGTCAGGGATGTCAACTGGCAGCTCTCAAGCTGTTTCTCAACTACAACTTCCATCATGCCTTGACAGCCTTCAGCTATTAGGGTTTGTTGGGAGTTGTAGTTTTGCAACAGCTGGAGGGCCGCAGGTTATTATTTTTTATGTTCCCTTGGGGACTTGCACCTGTGATCACTCCTAACAGATCACCTGAATATTGCAGCATGAGTTTACCATCATCTTATGTTCACCAGCTCCCCATCTGCCATGACAACTTCTCTGCACCCCGCGACCGCATCATGCAAGGGAGGAAGACCATTAGGGGACGGAAGGAAGGAAGGGGGGGGGGGGGGCTCACTTTGTTCTCCTTAATGGCTCGGATTGAAGTTGTCTCTGATCCACTCCAGGAAGATGTCAACTTGTGACACATCCGGTTCCACCCACTTATGGAACGGGCTCAGCAAGTTGTCCGGTTCAAGCCCCTCCTACCTGTACTGTGTGGGTTCTGAGAGGCGGGCCCTGGATGCGAGCGCAGCGCCGCCTCCTCTGCTTGTGGTCACATCAAAGGGAGACGCCGCGCACGGGAGGACGGTGCGACGTGCGTGCATCCCCAAAGGTATCGCGAGATTTACACCGGCAGGCTGCCGGATCGCATCGCATTGCCTGTCTGCCCCCAAGTAACTACCGCAGACTGTAAGTTACTCTCGGCACTTCAGAGTGAAGCATCGCTAGCCAGGAGCGCCGTTAGGAATCCAAACAAGCGCTGCCTGAGTATTGTACTTAGCCGACATTGAACATTTAAAGGGCCATACACCGAAAAATAGCGGTCGTCCATAGCAACGTTAAATCAAAAGTATTGCAAGCCACAATTAACCTATCTGACTGTAATCTACCTAATATCAGCATGTCTGTGCAGGAGGATAACGTGCAGGCTGACCTCCGCGGACCCCCTGCGGCAGGTCCTAGCACAATACCCACTGCTGCACCACGCTTAATGCCTTTAACTATTACAGCAATGGGATCAGAGAAGGACTGCCTTGTGGTCATTGCCATTGTCACCAGAGATCCTGACATCAAACCTAAACCCCAAAGGGAAAGGGTTAGAAGAAGGAGGCCCGAGCCTCAAAGCCTCACTGCTGCTACAGAGGACTGTGCTGTGCTATGACAACAGCTGGCTGTACAGCAATGTCAGGGGTTTGCTATCTCCACTATGGAGAGGAACCCCCACTATGGAGAGGAACCTGCTGGTTCTTCAGCCCAGAAATCAAGTCCTGTGACCAGGAGTGACCCTACTGTTGGGCTGGCTTATAAAGAGAGAAGAGAACGGCCCCCTATCTTCAAAAAGGTGAAGCAGGAACTTGGTCTGCCATCTACCCCTAAGCAGAGAGTGATGGAGGGACGTCCAGAAGGATCATCCCCTGATTCCTGGGATTCTGGGAGCCTTACCCCGACAGACGTGTCTTCCTGTTTGGATCCCTACAACTAAGTAGGCCGTTTAACAACCATAATATGGAGCAGGAGCTGCCATTGTTAGAGAGGACTTCTCTTCTTGTTTTTATTTTTGAGCCCCTCTCTAAGTTCTTTTTGCAAGGACTCCATCCAGGACTCCACCTACCTCAAGAATGTTGCACTATAATTGTGTGTTTTACCATGTTTAACCCCTTTTTACCCCATTTTCAGGTTATCAAGGGATTTTATTAATGCAACGTTTAAAGTGAAATACCCAGAAGGACTTTTCTGTGCTTAATTGTTTTACCACAAAATCTTTGCACTTTAAAAATGTTTTATACCCCATTTTGGGAATGGACTTTACTGCCCTTATGTGAGATCATTCTCTAATAACCATTTTGGCCGTAACACATCCACCATAAAGGAAAAAATGTATGTGATATATTTTATACATTTGCCTAGAATGTATTTTTGTGCATAACCCTTTATTCACAGGAGGTTATTGAAGAGTCATGATAATGCATTGCAATGTCTATATTCACATGTGCATATTTGGTGTATTTCAGGACAGAGATCCACAGCTTCAGACAATACCAACGTCGAGGGCGACTTACATTTTACCATGGGGGTATGCAGCGTCCCACTACGTGTGTGTGGGCACTGCTTAAAAGCACTTTTTACTTTATTATAAGCACTAGGTTGTCATGTATAATTTTGCATTTGTGTAACTGCAAAATCCCTGTTAACAGGCCTATGAGGTGTAATTTATACATCCCACCACTAGATGGGGATAGAGTTTAGGTCTTATATATATTCAGGTCAGGCCTAGTTAGTCAGTTGAGACCAGGAGGAAGATGAGAGGAGTTGAAACCAGGATGTAGTTCAGAAGTGAGCAGATCTGAGGTAGTCAGATCAAGTTAGTGGGAGGAAAGATAGAGTGAAGACTTCGCAACACAGATTAGTAAGTGGAGCCAACTTCGCTATGAGGTAGTACCAAGATGTGAGGCGCAGAAGAGCGTTTTCCTTCTGTAGCCGGACTATAGACTTGCATCCCTGACCAGTAGGAGAAGAGTTTGCCTCCCTGGAAAAGAAACAAGCTTTCCTAAGGAATCATCGGTGGTAAGAGCCATTATTGAGGGCCACAGACACCTTTGCATGGTGGAGGTTTGTTAGCTTCAGGCAGCCACACCAACCTTCTAAGGGACAGTTGAGTTTTCCTGTCTCAAAATATTTAGCTTGTAGGGAAAGACAAGGAATAGGATCCAAAGCATCTAAAGGAACCAGGTACACCTAACCCACTGCTCCAAAACCCACCAAAAACCTGACAAGCCTACAAACAGTGGATTTGCAGAATTACCTCTGTATCATCTAAAGACTGCATTATTGTACTACTGCAACTGAAAGACATCCAAAGTAAAAGTTGTGAGTTGCATCCTTCCACTGTCTACCTCATTATTACTACCTATGGTTGTACCACCATTAACGGTACGACAAAAACCATCAAAGGACTCAGCCGCAACAAGCACCCTAAGCACCCCTAACATCAAGGGCACCTCAACCACCATCTTGGCTGATGCTTCCCTACACAGAGCGTGCCCCTGGGGATTTCGTGCTGTCCACCTCAACACTGTGCTGCCAGCCCACGGAGGCTATCTGCTAACCGCGAGTAAACTGATGAACTGTGTGTTATATCATTTGGCCCCTCATCGGTCCACCGTGCACCTCACGTGTTGCCCCTGCACTGTCTCCCCAAATGAAGTAGCCTGCCGAGCATGAACGCTGCCTCTTAATTCATTTTCTAGGGACTTTAAAGAAAGGTGAGTGCTGTTCTCATCTATCTCTGGTAATCCCAATGTGCACGCTTGACTTGCCACTCCATTAATATGGGCCCACGGGACCTTCATTTTCAAGATCATTGGGATCCCAGCATTGGATCCCCACAAATCAGATCCTCCATCCTGTGGACCCCTTTAAGGACATAGCTCATTCACCTGCAGAGACAGCGATGGAGGAGTTGTTAAGAAAACGTGCCAGGCCAAAGTCTCCGATCTTGCAGGACATCATGGCTGACAAGAGGATGTTCTCACCACGTAGGTCTCGGTGGACACAGCCCTTTTGCTCCATGTAGTCCATTCCTTGACAAATCTGAGGAAATGAGAACCTTTCATCATAAGTCATTCTTGGGTTTACACAGACATCCTTATTTCACACGTGTAAGACATGTGTAACTTACAGGAGAGGAGTAGTGAAATGTACTAACCTGGACAGCAAAGTCCACCAGCTGGGGAAAGGGCAAGTCCTTCTCCTTCTGGTGAGCTGAGAGGGAAGACACAAAATATTGGAAAAGGGAAGAACATGGCAAATAACAAGACCAACATAACACATACAACAAGACCCAGGGACAAACATGACACATGCAATACGACCCACAGATCAACATGACACGAAAAACTAGACCAACATGGAACATGCAATGTGACCCAGAGACCAACATGACACGTACAACAAGACCCAGAGACCAACATGATATGATATGTGCAGGACTCTCTGTATGGTGGTAATAATAGTATAATACTTGCATCTTTATGGCGGTATTGGTAGTATGATAGGTGCAGGATTCCGTATGGTGGTAGTGATGGTATGATACATGCAGGATTCTATATAGCGATAGTATGGCATATGGCAATATTAATAGTATGATGCTTGCAGGACTCTTTATGGTGGTATTGGTAGTATGATATGTGCAGGATTCTGTATGATGGTAGTGATAATATGATACGTGGAGGACTCTGTATAGCGATAGTATGGTATATGGCAATATTGATAGTATGATACATGCAGGACTGTGTATGGCGGTAGTGGTAGTATTGTATATGGCGGCACTGATTCCTCGGCTTGCAGTTGATCTACATGGTTGGATGTTTAGCCATGGTTCTCATGATCTGGTGCGCGTGTCTTACATGACTCACCTTGCAGATATTTTTTGAGGCTTCCTTGTGGCATGTACTCGGTGACTATGAAGACAGGCTTGGTCTGCAGACACACCGCATATAACTTCAGCAGCTTGTCATGGCTCAGTTTCCACATTGTCTCTGCTTCGCCATACAGTGTTTTCTGAAGGGACTCAGCTGTGACTGTGATTATAATAAGAGGACATGGAGCGTAATAACATGTGCAGTACTCCAGAATAGTGCAATAGCAAAATTGTTTATTGATGTTTAATTCGATTTTTTTGGTTCCATGTAACATTTTCATGTATTGTATTGTACCTGTATAGTCTTGTATGGATAGGTCAGGGTTAACATCCTGACTTTACCCTGTAGGAGGCTAGGAGTTACATCTAGGTCCACCCCTAAATATAGTGTGGTGGCTAGTGTTAGCTGAGGAAGAGAGAGAAGCTACATGTGCTCACCTCTTGGAGAAACTAGGCCTGAATCCCAGAGAAACACTGTCTCTGAGATATTTGCATCCATCTCTACTTCACAGTACTCCGGAGAGAAAAGAAAGAACTAGAAAGCCCAGAATCTGCATGGCCGAGCATTGGAGTCAGTCAGTTAGGTATTTGCTGTCTGAAGCTGATAGACTTTACTGCTGTGAGGAGAATCTTCCTTCACACTTGGGCACGGTCCTGGCCAACCATATCTTAATGCTGTTTGAAGCTGATAGACTTTACTGCTGTGAGGAGAATATCCCTTCACATTTGGGCACGGTCCTGGCCAACCATATCTTAATGCTGTTTGAAGCTGATAGACTTTACTGCTGTGAGGAGAATATCCCTTCACACTTGGGCACGGTCCTGGCCAACCATATCTTAATGCTGTTTGAAGCTGATAGACTTTACTGCTGTGAGGAGAATCTCCCTTCACACTTGGGCAAGGTCCTGGCCAACCATATCTTAATGCTGTTTGAAGCTGATAGACTTTACCGCTGTGAGGAGAATCTCCCTTCACACTTGGGCACGGTCCTGGCCAACCATATCTTAATTGCTGTTTGAAGCTGATAGACTTTACTGCTGTGAGGAGAATCTCCCTTCACACTTGGGCACGGTCCTGGCCAACCATATCTTAATGCTGTTTGAAGCTGATAGACTTTACTGCTGTGAGGAGAATCTCCCTTAACACTTGGGCACGGTCCTGACCAACCATCTCTTAATCCTGTATCCCTCAGCTCAGGGAAATACAGCCACTAGAGCAAGAATAATATTGCCAGCCCATAGATTCTACAGAGAGAGACTTTGGAAAGATAGGAGAACTACAACCCCATCATTCCTCATATCCATATTGCTAATGGAGATTTCTGTGATACCGTTGGATGTACTACAACTCCCATTGTACACTTTAGTAAACAGACACTTGTTTATTTTTTACAACTGGCCTGATCATGGATTCCAGCACTATTCGCTGCCCACAGCACCTGCATCAACATCATGGTGTGCCCCGAGGGAAGCAAGGGTGTGCCCTCCTGTCACTGCCTTAGGGAGCATCAGTGTGAGGACCGCCACTGGGATTCATGCAAATAGCTGTTGCAGCCAGAGCAACTACGACTTCCATTCTCTGCTCCACTTCTCCTGGGCTTGTGTCACAAGATATACTTCTATCTTAAGATGGCCGTACGCATGAGCTGTAAATGAACAAGCATCTAATGTGTATGGTGGCCTGCTGATGCTTATATCGGGGGACATAAGTATCAGGCATGTTGGGTGAGAACCATAGTTTTTTGATGTTACTAGATAGAGTTGTTATGAGAAGAACTCAAGAAGACAAATGTGACTAAGAGGAAGAGAACTGTAACAAGATGGATGGAGACAACCACAGAAATCACAAGGATACCAGAACAGAGATATAAATCATGAATACCATAGTCAGAGGTCAAGAAGCTGACGGCTGGATTTCTGAATTTACTTAACATGGGACTGTCTCAACTTTTTTAACATTCCCAATCCTTTTTTTCTCAGGGAAGATTAGCTGCTGCCACCTGAGAGGTCTGGAGGCGGGGACAGAGGTTTTTGGAAGGAACTTTCCCTCTTCTCCCTACACAGAAATCATGCATTCTAGCTAGTATGGTTACCCTTAGTCAAGGGCATATTCTTGGGCTGTAGAAGTCTGGTTCTTGTGTCTAAGAAGAAGGATGGACCTCGAGTCTCACCTTGTAGTTCCTTGACCGCTACTTCTGTGGTTTTGTTCCACAATCCCAGCCACACTGTGCCAAACTTGCCACTGCCCAGCCTCCTGACCTTTTGTATGGAGCTGGGATCAATTTCCAGTTGGTCTACAGTAGTGTGGGAAATGCTGTCCACTGAAGGAAGATCCAACTTTAGAGAGAAAATTAAGAAAAACTTTAGTACATATTAGAAGCATCCATTTTGGATGGTATCAGGATAATTCTAATAAAGAAATGTCTTTGATGTAGATTTAGACCTCATCTAGTTTCCAACCAAGGACTTATTCTCCTTAGTCCAATTCTCCTTAGTGGACCTTACGATGGCAATCTTATAATATGTCCACCACCATCGGGCCCTGCTTTTTTCTTACCCTAAACTATTGTTTGTCTGACAGGTATTGAATGAGTATGGGCAGCCTAACATCCTTCAAAATCTTTCAGATTTTATTGGAACATTCTAAAGTTCCTTCATTGTCCATGAGGTTTTCTACCAAAGTTTTAACTATAAATGGTCGCAGAATACTAAACCAGCTGTAGATGTATAATTACATGTTTATCAGTTATCTGTACTTTATGATCGAAGGTGATGATTTGCAGAGTGTGTGGTAGTAGTGGGCAGGTAAATAATCTCTACTAATTTTGGGATATCTTACCTTGACACACGGTATCTCCAGTTTGGTGCACAGTCCGTCATATTGTTCAAGATAATATTGGATTAGATCCTTAAGACTGGGAAATGAAGCTCTTTCAACTAGATAAAAAAGGCTGTCGATAGACTGATAGACTCTGTAATGTCTCACCAACTGATCCAGGCGCACTACAAGGAAACATGGCAATATCATGTCGGTTGACTGAAGTTCAGGCCGGGTCATATCATAATCATGACTGTAATAATCTTATTATAACCAAGGAGCAACTTCTGCATCAGGAGTGAGAAGGTTTCCTGCTTAGGATAGAAGCAAACCAAATTCAACACACCTTCCTTCTGTTATGCGGTGCTACACCAGTTATAGGCTCCTGCCACTAATATGGAGGCCTGCTGGAAAATCACCCTCCTCCAAAATGTCAGTGGATGCTGATGTGGTGTTGAGGGTTCAGGAGGATAGGGGTAGTGAAAAATAGTGGTTAGTCTACATCATGCTCCAGGACTGTGTTATGCTCTTTTTTGTTATTCCACTGTTATGTCTCGAGGACGGGTCTCGAAGAATCTGTCACAGACAGTGGAATTTTAGAGATCAAGTGGAAATACTGGTTCTACGCTCTTACTAGATGAACATGGCCTGGTCATGTAAACGTCAGCTAGAGCTGGTCATGGACTGTTCAATAGAGGGTTTTGTTCAGCAGATATCCCCAAGATCATATCACTCAGAGAAGAGTGGTTGTATCATGTTCAGTGAAAGGGGGCTATGGAGAAAACCAAGGTTACCTATGGGAATCATCTTTGTTGGGCTTGTGCACATGGCAGAGTCCTTTGTATGAAGTCTGTACAGCAGTTGTCACGCCCTGCCCTGTTAGAGGCCTGAGAAGATCTGACGGACTTGCTGAACGTGAGTCTATCTGACAGATTGTTCTGTTTCTCTTTGTTGTGGTTTTGGGCAGCATCCCACCTCCCCACAGGTTTTGCTCATTAGCTATTTAGTGGTGCTATTTATACCCGCCTCTCTCTATGGTCCTTGCGGTTTACATTTGTTTCTGGAGTTCTAAGCTGGTGTTTGGTGGATCTCCTGCTCCCCGTCCGTCTTAAGCTAAGTCCTACTCCTTCCTTTTGTTGTGTGTTCTGGCTAGGCCTCAGGAAGACGCTGGTTCCTGCACCTTGCGCTAGGAACCGGTCGTCTTATCTCCAGCTCCCTAGCTGAAGGTTTGTTTCAGTTTCAGCTAGACTTAGGTTCCAGCGCATGAGCACTTCCACCTTAAGGATTTGCTCATGTTGTCAGCAGTCAGGGAAAGGCTCAGGGATTGTCAGGTGGTGACCTTTCCCTGTTCCCTAGCTTTGGGGCCTAGCCTGGTGTTTTGTTGCTTTTGTTGTATTTGGTTTGCTTCCCTTCCCTCACCTACCGTGATAGCAATGCAGTCCTTGCCATGCCGGCTCTGTTGAGTGCTGCCAGCATGGAGATATTCTACCCTACAAGAATTGGCTATGACCCAATGCTGTCTGTTCTGCTTTATCCATATTGTACAAGTTCCTGGCATTGTTCAGACGATCTCTGCAGCTCACCATCATTTTCCTGTGCTATGTAGAGGATGTACTCTATGTGGTCTGGTGTTTTTGAATCGTCTCTGACTGATTTCTGCTGATCTCCTCAGTCACAAAGCATCTTAACCCAAAAATGGTCACTTTACTGTAATACATCGTCTTCACCCGATAGATGCCACAGCAGTTGCCTGCATTATGGAGTGAAGGAGATGCTGGGGGTGACAGCGTCTTCTTGGGAGAGAAATTATTGGACAGATGGATGAGTACTTACCTGAAATGTAATAGCAGTCTCCCACCTTCTGCCACACGAGGAATGAGCCGGTGCGGTTCTCTTCTTGCATGAGGTAACGCTTGGCATCTAGCTTTGTCAAGGATCCAAAATACCAGCTGTAAATTAGAAGAGAAAGACTTACTGACCCTTGTAGAGTTCATGCTGCACAGTAAGACACACACATGTATCGATAGGGTGGTGTCATCAAGAAGCCCTCTAGTACTAACCCCTTATCTAGACCAGATTTTCCTCCATATATTATGCACACATGACATGTTTGGGAAGACCATCCCCCTAGAAGACCTCTTTTCAATGCAGTCCTGGGTGGCTTCACTGTATGTTTTTGGATGGACAATCCTAAGCATTCAGCAGAGAGGAGAACCGGCTCTGATCATTTACATGAAACACTTAAAGGAATTTCTACCATAATATTGGGGATCGTCTATACCAGAAGAAGTAAGATGATAAACAGGCAAGAAGCAGCACGAGAGAAGCTCAGGGTTTTGCCTGGTCTGTTAATGATTGCAATGGGATATGGCGCTGGAATTGTTTTATAATCTCTGGGACATTGACACTGTTAGTCTCATTATTATTTTGACACTTTAAACCCTGAGCAATATACAATGTTGTTAAGTCTATATTTCTTACATTTTTTTATTGGAAGAAAAGATAAAAACAAAAAACAGTTATTACCATACAATAATTAATCATCAACATTATTGCTTTTCTTCTTTTCCCCCCAATTAAACCTTACCTCCCCTTATCCCGACCCTCCCTCCCCATTGCGATGCGTCTCCTATCCCCTCTATCCGAGATACCGATGAGATGAAGACAGGGAAAGTTAGGACTTCCAACTCCCCCATATCCTATTCCATTTCTCCTCAATGTTTCTTTGCTTATATAGAAATTTTTGTTTAACCGTATAGGTACAATAGGTATATTTCATGAAAACCAGACCCTTGTATATAATCAAGAGTCTGGCCAAAAACATTTATTTAATTAACAAGGTCTTTGTTATACTTATGACAATTAACCAGGGAAAGATTGCCAAGTATCCAGCATTGTTCTGTAAACGGAATCGTTACTTTCAATTTTTGGGTAACGCAGTTCTTAATTGCCTTCCAATATTCTGTTAATTCTCTACAGGACCAGAACATATGGAAATAATCAGCTGCAGATGAATCACAACGTGGACAATTAGAAGCGTTTCTCAAACCACATTTGTTAAGCCACGTCGGTGTAACATATATTCTATGTAAAATATTGAATTGAACCACCACGTGATTAAAATTATGAGACACTAATCCTAAATTAGATAATATATTTTCCCACTCAACTACTTGAATCATTTAACAATCCACTCCCCAAGCCCTTTGTCCGGGGGAGCGTAAATCCTTAAATAGTGCTTCCTGTAACAATTTATACAATTGGGGAACTTCTGCCCCACGTTTCCCATCAAATCATTCTAGGGTGTAGAAGTATCTACCTCAAGCAATGCTTCCCCTGTAGACTAAAAAGTGCTGAACGTAATTGAAAATACCTAAACCAAGATAAATTAACAATATATTCCTAAACTCTTTATAGTCCTGTTGGGTACTAGATAATCACCCGGACTCTAGTAGCATGAACATATTATTATATAAAGAACTACTAACCAAGATCCGACAGAGTGAACTTTTCTTCCATTGGCAAAAAAAGCTATAAAATAGCCCTTAAAATATGGAAGATTCAGCCCTCCCTGTTCTATCGGTTTATAAAGGTACTCCAACTTTAACCTTACCCACTTTCTTCCCCAAAGTAAGTCATTAGTAATTCTTTCAATTAGTTTAAAAAACGTATCGTCAATCCATATTGGAGAGTTCCTAAGGCCGTAGAGGAGTTGAGGTAATATCACCATTTTCACTAGGGATATTCTATCGGCTGTAGATAAAGGAAGTCAAAGCCATACCGTAACTTTTGACCTCAATTTACTAATCAATGGGATCAAATTGAGCTGTAAAAAATAGGGAATATCATCATACCCAAATATTCAAAGGAATATGCGATCTTTAACATACTCAAAGGCCCTTCAATGGAATATTCAGTTCGATCTAGTGGCATAAGAGTTGTCTTTGACCAGTTAATATCAAGGCCTGAGCGCCTTCTTTATTTGTTTCAAGCAATCCCGTGTAAAATTCCCTTGACTTATTTTGCCAGGCTCCGGAGAATGGTGTCGGTCTTTGTGTGGAAGGCGCCCAGAGCTAGACTTAGCTACAGGCTGATATCCCGTTCCAAGGCCTCAGGAGGTACGGGATTGCCGAATTTCGTCTCGTATTTTAGAGCAACTGTTATGAACTGTGTTCTTGACCTGTGTCATAACCGCTCTACCAAACTTTGGGTGGAAATCGAGCACGAAATGGCTCCGCATTTGGCCACCGGTATTTTTTGGCTTTCTCTTACCTCCTTAAAGGCATTACCGGACTCGCAATCCTCAATGCTTCTTCCCACTTTAGCTAGAATCTGGTCCAAATTTGCTGTCAAACTAGAACTTATACACTCCCCTGGGTCCCTCACGGTAATCTCGGGCCATTCGGACCTTCCTGTAGGTTTGAATCAGCTTTCAGCCCTGGGATGCCACAGCAGGCATCCAATTAAACTGATGGACGTTTTTATAAACAGTCTGGAGTGCTTCCCCTGGAAGACCTTTCCCATATCATACCTGCTTGCCCTGGTCGTTGGTTCCTTTACTTCCAGTTACGGAGCTTCATTAATTCCCTGATACCTGGATTGCAGACAGGCCCCACCTTGACTGAATTTGAGAAGATGTGTACAGCGAGCTCAGCTCCTGACCATGCCATATCTCTGTTGTATGCCATGTTGAACTCTGGGGAGAAAGGGGACCCCTCCGCGGGTACTCACGGAGCTAAGCCTAAATTCATGTCTGAATGGGAATCGGAACTGAGATCCACCTTCTCAACTGACCAATGGTCTAGATCTCTTCTCTTTACTCATAAGGTAACTATATTCTGTAATTTACAGGAGCTTAGTTATAAAATCTTAACTAGATGGTATAGGACCCCAGTACGATTACACCAGTTTTACCCACAGGTATCTGATGTGTGTTGGAGGTGTCTTGTTGCGAAAGGCACAATGGCACATATCTGGTGGGATTGTCCAGGTGTGGCCCCCCTGTGGCGGGATGTTTTCATTTTGTACAACCACTTATACAAAGCTACTGTGGTGCCCTCACCAGCGATAGCTCTCTTGTCTATGTTCTCAGGGAGGATTTCTCAGACTAAGAAAGGTGCGTTGCGTCTCTTTATTTTAGCCATGAGACAGATAATCCCCCGCCAATGGAGGTCTACTGAGAGTCTGTTGAGAGTGACCTGGTCTAACGCTTTGGATGCCTTAGTACATATGGAGGAGCTGAGTGCTTCAGACAATGAATCGACTTCGGCCTTCTGGGGGGTATGGGATCCTTGGAACCAATTCCGCGCTTCCACATCATTTCCTAGCTGGTTGTCAACTGGTACCATTCAGAGTAGTGGTTTCTAAAAATGTTATTCACAGTGGGGCTAATCCATCTTCTATCCTCTCTTCCCCTTCCTTGTGTTTGTGTCATGTCTTGGTTTGTCGAGTCTTGTCATGTTCGTTTTTGTTCCTTGTATTTGAGTGTAAGGAAATTGGAGACTGTATACCCTAGTATCTCTCACTCTTAATTCTGGTAGTTTTTAATGGCTTGTCAATTACCAACCATGTTATAGCTGGATGTTTCTGGATTGTACTGCTTTTGAATTACCTGTGAGGCCAGTGTTGGCCATTATGTATTCCCTTGTATGGGTATTTTGATGTGCTTATTATATCACTTACTTATATGCTTCAATAAAATACTGATTAAACCGTAATATCAAGGCCTGAGACTGCACCAAAGAAATTAACCATTCAAATAAGTTCTGATAGTACAGTATTAGTATGGTTTATAAAAAACAGTACATAATCTGCATATAAGGAAATACGGTCCTCTACTACTAATATCCCAAACCCCTCAATCCTAGAGTTTTGCCTAACCCTAGCAGCAAGAGGTTCGATAAAAATATTAAATAATAATGAAGAGAGTGGACATCCCTGTCGGGTACCTCTACTCAAGGGAAAACTCCTTGTCAGACTCCCATTAATACTCAATCTAGCCGTAGGAGACTTATAAAGGAGCTTAATCATATTTATATATCTAGTACCAAATCCAATTTTCCCTAAAACTTTCCAGAGGAATTCCCACTCCACCTGTCAAACGCCTTAGAGGCTTTTAAAGACAGGATGGAGTAAGAGACACCCCCAGAAGACTGTATATTCGCATACAACAGATGCAAATTATAATGAGTGCCTTTATTGGGAATAAACCCATTCTGATCAGAATGTATAATTGATGAAATAACCTTAGATAGCCTTGTAGTCAGAATCCTTGAGAAAAGCTTCATGTCTGTGTTCAATAGAGAGATTGGCCTATATGACCCCATATCTAAAGGGGTCCTTACCCTTTTTCAATATTAATAATATTACAGCCTCTGTCATTGATTCTGGAAACCTACCCTCCTCCAATGATCCGGTGAACACCTCCAGGAGCCAATGAAAAATCACCTCCCGATATTTATGATAGAATTCATCCGGGAATCCATCGGACCCAGGGGAGGAGTTTCCAGAACATGCCTTCAAAGCTGCCTCTAACTGCTCTAGGCAAAGATCTGCATCGAGGAATTCTCTTTGGATATGTGTAAGAACTGAAAGAGAGATAGAATCCAAGTATGAATCCATCTCTTCATCTAAAATGACCTTATCTGAATTATATATCTCCGAAAAATGCTTCAAATTTTTTTCCTTAATGCGGTCTTGGTCCTCAGTAATTATACCCTCGGGTGAGCGAATACTATCTCTTCTTTTGGTTCCTATTTAGAGATCACCCTCGCCAGAAGTTTTTCCTGGTCTACCCGATTCTGAAAAATATTTTTGTCCCTCGAAAAAAAGCCTCTGCTGGGTATTTGTCACAACCAGACAGCTGAGAAGCTCTGACAGAGGCCTTTCAGAACCTCCTCCTTGAGTTCTGTTTTGTGGTATTCAGCTCCTCCTCTCATTAGCGTCTCTCAGCTGTTATGTGTTGGACTAATTGTTTCCCTTTAAATTCTTCCCCAGAATGCTTTTCTGGGCGGCTTATATTTCTTCCTGGAGTATGTGTGCTTGCCCATCTGGTTCTCCTCTCCTCCACAAAGTTAAGTGTTACACTGTTATCTGTTATTTTCTGTTTGCTGGATCCCAGGTGACCCTGACTCCCTCCGTGTCTGGTGTAGGGAGCCGGTGGTCGTGTCCCCTCACTATTGTAGGGTGCTCAGGGCTTTATAGTCAAGGTTCGTGGATATGCATACCTCCACCATTCGGATCTATGCATAGGCTGAGCAGCCAGGGAAAGTGCCAGGTCTTCTACAGGGGTCTCCCTTTCGTTCCTTAGCTTTTGGATCCAGCGAGACATTTATGCATGTTGTTTTGCCTTGTTACCTGTACACATTCCGTGACAGTATTTCCGAGAGAAAATCAGAGTACGACTTACCTGCGTTCTGCATAATTTCCCTATTTACTATTGTTTTATTCCTGGAAAATTCATCCATACCAGCTAAAGCTGCTTCTTTTAAATCTTTATTTCCTACCATACCCCCTTCTTAAATTAGAAATGTTACTAAAAATACTCCCCTCATGAAGGCCTTGATTGTATCCCAAACCAGTTGAGTTTTCACAGAGTTATAATTTTTATCCCAAAACCACACCATCTCCTGTTTCACCGAATCATGATTATCCAGGATAGAGATCCAATAGGGGTTCAATCTAAATGGAGCTCTTTCCCTATGATTGTTATCTCTCATAGCTAATTCTAGGGAGAAAGGTACATGGTCCGATACAAAATAATTAAGTTTTCGATCGAACTCTTGCAGATGTTTATGTCCATCTCATGGATCAAAAATTTCTTTTGATCCATTAGTTATTTTTTTTATATAATGCATTTGGTCTTTATATCCGCGACAGATAAAGACCGTTTTATATATTTCAAATAGTTTTCATTTATAAAGGCCAAATCTGTCCTAGACATGGATTTTTCCGGACTTACTTATACAAGTATAGGCTCTTTTCCCCTTTCCCAAAGATCCCCATATATCCACAAAACCCGATTTGTGGCAGAAACTTGCTAAGGGGGACCCTTGGGCGGGGTTATGCATATCTCCCCCCATAGAAATTCTATCCATCTCTGGGTTAATAACACTATTAAAGTACCCATTTACTAACGAGGGGCATTCAGGCCATCGATCCATGAACGTTAATAAACAATTAAGTACATATGAAGAAAAGGGGGGGGGGGAGGAATATAAATAAAATCCAAAATAATTAATCTCCCAAAAAGCTTTCCATATAAAAAAACAAATCTCCCCTGCTTATCAATAGAGGATGCTTCGCAGACAAAATCAATCCCTCTATGAATTAAAACTATAACTCCTCTGGAATAACTAGTAAAAGTGGAGTATTAAGTCTGCGCTGACCATCCCCAACCGAATCGCGGGGCCGACTCCTCGGTGAAGTGAGTTTCCACCAAACAAACAATCGCTGGTAAATGTTTCTGAACCAAGTCAAAGACTGCCTGCCCTTCAATCTTATCACCAGACCCAGAACATTCCAAGTAAGGATTCTAGCTGTCATCAAATCTGACAACAATTTCCCGATTGTATTAGAATAATCACAGTCCCAGCCCCCCCCTCCATCCTAGGAGACACATCGTAACCCATCCCACAAACCCTCCACCCAAACTTAATCTGCCGCATTTCTACAACAAATCTCTCCGCTAAGACCACCCCTCCCTCTCTTACCCCACCAATATCATGACAGGAGAAGACAATAGAAAAAAAGAAAAGAAAAAAACATCTGAAAAAGCGACTCAGATATTATTCTGATCCAGCCAGTCTGTCACTGGGTTCAATAGGTTCCACCATTGAATATAATGCACAGTTTCGCTGGATACATAAACGAGTACTTAATGACCAGATTTTCCTCCATATATTATGCACACTTGACATGTTTGGGAAGACCATCCCCCTAGAAGACCTCTTTTCAATGCAGTCCTGGGTGGCTTCACTGTATATTTTTGGATGAACAATACTAAGCATTCAGCAGAGAGGAGAATTGGCTCTGAAAATTTACATAAAACACTTAAAGGAAGTTTCCACTATAATATTGGGGATCGTCTATACCAGAAGAAGTAAGATGACAAACAGGCAAGAAGCAGCACGAGAGAAGCTCAGGGGTTTGCCGGCTCTGTCAATGATTGCAATGGGATATGGCGCTGGAATTGTTTTATAATCTCTGGGACATTGACACTGTTAGTCTCATTATTATTTTTACACTTTAAACCCTGAGCAATATACAATGTTGTTAAGTCTTTATTTCTCTGTGAATCAGTGAACCAGGAAGCTCAAGATAATCAGAGCTATAGGTCCTCATGAGCTAGTGGTGAACTGCAGAACAGCTCTGCAGCTGCAGCTCTGTGTGAAAACGGGAAAAAGTGACCATAAATGATAAGATTAATCCATGACATACGATTAAAATCAGTATTGATGCTGCCTCAGTGGCCCGAATCTATGGTATGGATGGGAGAACTCATGGAAGAAACTTGTAGATAAATCTCCAACTTGATTGACTATAGAAATAACTAGGGGACCTATATTTCAGAACAGACATAAAACCAAAAGGAACACATTACTTAGCCTCGATATAATGAAGTTCCAGGTGCAGAGTTTTGTCTGGCATTATTTTTGAGGACATTACAATGGAAGATTCAGAGAGAAAGGTCTGAAGTCCTCAATACAAGGAGCATTCAGCCCTCTCTTGCTGAGGGTCAGGCCAAATCAGTCTTCAGTTTCAGACTGATGTTCAATTTTATCTCAGACATTTTATGAAAAGATGAAATTTATTTGGAATGAAGAATTAGGGAAGAGGGGGATCGTCAACAAGGACCCATGAGGACCATTCATTGACCACACTTTCCATCTGCCCTGCTCCTGGTTGTCTAGACATAACTGTAGATGGTCAGGTCATCCAGCTATGCATGTTGATTGAACATAAGCTTGTAGGTCAAGTTCAAGATGAAGATGAAGAAGCCTCAGTTTGGGCCTTGAGTTATTTTTTGAAAAGGCAGATGGTTCATGAACAGGACAAGAGTCACCATGGGTGAAAGGACACATTAGCTAAAATATATGGATTCTTGCACAGAGGAGGCTGTGAGCGGCCACTCTTGTAGACCCACAGGAAATATACTGTACATATAAAGAGTTTCCATCTCTTGATGTCACAAATGGCTCCACCAATCACTACACATTTCACTGTTGTGTCTGTCTGTCATGCAGCTCTTCTGTTCTACTGCAGACATCTGAATTCCTGATCTGTAATGTGACCAAGGTGCTGGATGTATAAGTACCCACCATATGTCTCCAGCTAGATTCCATCCATATATAACTGCCCCTTGAACGAGTGACTCTTTTATAAGAGTGTTATGTCACTACAGCCCATTTGTGGGTGTGTAAACATTCGTTAAACCTTCAGCCAAGTATTGTTATCTGCCAATGATGGAAGACATGGTGTCTATTCTTGTGTCCAATCCAGAGGTCATTGTCTACAGCTAAGCAGACAAGAAGCTGCATAGAGGCCAGGGAAGCATTCACCATCCTGCTCACTCTGTTCAGGATTGTGCTGTGATATAGCCCTGGACCTTTTATAAAATCTCTGGGACGTTTCTACTTCAGCAGATCTCCAACTTGATTGACTGTAGAACTAACCAAGTGACTTATATTTCAGAGCATAAAAGCAGTCTCCTGAGGCTGAAGGTGGAGAAGACTATTTAGGTCATTCATTGTAAGAATCTGAGAGACTGGCCTGGAGTCATTAGTATAAGGAACATCAGAGCTGTCATCTGCAATCCTTGTGAGGGACAGACCCACATCACAGACCACATCAGGTTTAGTTTCTTACTTTTTATTGTATCCTACACACTTTATGGAAAAAAAAAGAATGAAAAAAATGCCCAAAAGTACGTGTGCCTTTTACCACAAGTTAGGTCAATAAATTTCTGATCTGCCCTGGTCACTTGTTATGGTTACTATGGAGAAAAGAAATTGCCAAGAAGAAACAGCAGCTCCGCCATGGAATAACCGCACAGAAGCCTATGATCAGCATTCACAATGCCAAGTGTCTGCTGGCGTGGTGTAAAGCACATCATCACTGGGCTCTGCAGCAGAAGCACACAATCCTAAGGTCAGTATGTTCAATGCCAAACATCTTCTGATGTGATGTAAAGCACATCATCACTGCGCTCTGGAGCAGATGCACACAAGCCTATCATCAACATGCACAATGCCAAGTGTCTGCTGGTGTGGTGTAGAGTAGTGGAAATGTGCTGTCGGAAGATGGATGATGAACATGATATGGTAGAATGCATGGTGCCTTCCATAAGACATGATGAATTTGTGGGTAATGATCTGGCGCTGTTTTTGAGGGTTCGGCCCCTTATTTCCATTGAAGGGTTAATTCTTCCATGCACACAGACATTTTACACATCTGCTTCCACCGTTCCACCTGACTTTAGTATGGAGGAACCCGAGAGTCTGAACATAGTCTAAACCTCAACCCCATCTAATTCTGTAGGGCTGAACTGAAACGGCAATTGTGATCTCGACTCATCAGGGCTTGACCTCACAAATGTGGTGAAAATTACTTTGACACCCCAAAGTCTAGTGGGACTGAGGGTGACAAGAAGAAGGACTGACGAAGACTGCGGCTGAGGGTTACAAGAAGAAGGACTGATGAAGACTGCGGCTGAGGGCAGCAGGAAGGACTTATGAAGATGGCGGCTTTGGACAACAAGAAGGAGGACTGATGGAGGCTGTGGCTCAAGGCAAGAAAAAGGACTGATGACTGCAGCTGATGGTGACAAGAAGGAGTGATGAGGACTGTGGCCAAGGGTGTCAAGAAGAAGGACTTATGAAGACTGCGACTTAGGGTGATAAGAAGAAAGACTGATGAAGACTGCAGCTTACGATCACAAGAAGAACGACTAGTGAAGACTGTGGCCGAGGGCAACAATAAGAAGGACTGATGACGATTGTGGCTGAGGGCAACAAGAAGGACTAATGAAGATGGCGGATTTTGGCAACAAGAAGTAGGATTGATGAATACTGTGGATGAGAGTGACAAAGAAAAGGGCTGATAAAGACAGCAGCTTAGGGTGACAAGAAGAAGAACTGATGAAGACTGCAGTTAAGGTTGACAAGAAGAAGGACTGGTGAAGACTGCAGCCGAGGGTGCCGTGTAACTGATGATAGATGAAATCTCTACTAAAAGTGGTCAGAGAAATGATGGCAGATGGACTGGAGGTGGAAAGAGAAGGAGGAGGTCCAATCCTTAGACACCAGAGGACTACACACCATCTAGGGTCTTGAAGACAACTGAGGAAGTCAATTGTATGACTAGCAAAACATCCAGTTGTCCTGACTTATTATATTACTACTGAAAAAATCATGATGACCTGAATGACTGAGAACTTTCACAGACAAATGTCTACAGGTAGACTGCACCCAGAAGTAAGTGATCCTAATAGGAGAGTATCACAGCATTGTAATAACATGGTATTATAGCAGATTGGGTCATTGTTAGATCAGATCCCTCTTTTCATTTTCAGAAGTCCATAATAAAATGAAAGCTTCATCCTGAGTCCACCACCTTGAGGTCAGCCGCTGTGTAACTAATAATGTTATAAAGGCATAGTCCTGACTGTAAATATAGAAGTCACCGGGCAGACACCAGATAATGCCGTGAATAACATGACAAGGTGCGTCAGCGGCTACACAGAGTGAAGGGCATCAGTAATGTGCGCCAGTCTAAGAGAACTGTGTCCATCATGTGCCTGGAGTGGTTCATCCTGATATAAGGACCACAGATGGCAACATCCTGATCCATTCCCATGTAGATTACTGTAACTCATAACTAATTGGTCTCGCCCTCACCAGACTGTCCCCTCACCGGGCTCATCTATCTGTCTAAATGCTACTCTGATGCCTCCACCATGTGCCACTCACTGCACTGATGCCTCCACCCTGTGCAACCCTCCACCATGTGCCACTCACTGCACTGATGCCTCCACCCTGTGCAAGTTATTACACTGATGCCACCACCCTGTGCCAGTCACTACACTGATGCCTGCACCCTGTTCCAGTCAATTCACTGATGCCTCCACCCTGTGCCAGTCACTGCACTGATGCATCTACTCTGTGCCAGTCACTGCACTGATGCCTCTACCATGTGCGATGTCAAAAGCAACATCTAGGTGGTTGGACAGTTGGAGGACCTTTGTTCTGTCATTCCGTCAGTGCCTTGCAAAAGTGATAACGGGTCTCAGATTGGTTTCCAAGTTAGCAGAGGGCCTAAAGAAGACTTCCAGACCTCCCATGGCCTTTCAGATTGTCTATCTTTTTCTTATTTACAGGCAAGAATACAGAATTATTTAGCTGCATTCATTCTGCAAAAATCAAATCCTGATGGGACTACATTAATGGGAAACTTAAGAAAATAGCAGCTCTCGGACCCGACAACATAAAACTTTTTTTTTCTGTGAGGTGTGCTATTATTGTTCTAGAGTAATAAAACATCAAAGAACCTAAAAACATTTGTCATAATCCTCTCACGTCATAGAACAAACATGACACGTTATGTATGCTGCGTGGCGACCAGAGCAAAATTTTGAAGCAACGGCAACCTCACTGATTCCTTCCATTCCCCCAATAATGAGTTCATTAGAAGTGTTTAGTTTTATGTAGACCACTATGGTGCCCTTGAAAAATAAAAATTTTCCCTCAAAAAAGAAAGCCCAATGTCCCTAAGGAGTTAATTCACAGCATCGACTGTGTTAATTGGAATACATTATTATTAGAATTGATGGCCCCATATGACAGGCCTCTGAGGTGGAGGTTTGTACAGAACCTCTTCACCTATGAACACCATTAACTTCTGTCATGGAGGACTACTAGATTGTCTCCAGGCGTAGCCTTCACCCTTACTTGTGATTATCGAGGACTCATCCTTCATCCCAAGGTTTAAACTCATCTTGCTTTGAATCCAGAGGAAAAAAAGCAGGCTGCACTTATACAAGCAGACAAACAACACGAGTTTGTGAGCATTTGCGTATTTGAGACCAAGTGCGTGTTTGTATAAAGTGTGTGACTTTAGATTATAGCAAATAAGAGACCGGCACTCACTGTATTTTGAAGAAAGAAAATCTTTAATGTCACATTGGATCGTGACGCGTTTCGACTCTCGTCTAGAGCCTTTCTCAAACGTAAGGGATGTGGTACAAACATAAATGAATACACGGCATTTAAATAGCCCGCCTAGGCGGAAATGACATCACATTGCCTTAATTACCAAAATCAACACTGGACAGCTGTCCATGATAGAAATAAATGAAACAAGGCGCGGCGTGTGGCGCGGCGGCATTGGATCCCTTTTAGAGTTCGCTGATTACCTAAACTCAGTGTGGAGCGAATTACAGTTTACACTACATTATGATGAACATAGAATTAGTTTCCTTGATACTGTGATTATGAAAGGAGTTGATGGATCGTTGGTCACAGATTTACATATCAAACATACCGATAGAAATTCACTTTTACATTACTTAAGTAATCATCCTCCTGCTCTTAAAAAAGCATTACCCCATTCCCAGTTTCAGAGGGTTCGTCGAATTGTTTCGGAAGCCACTATCAAGGAAACTCGCCTTGAGGAAATGAGTGATAGGTTCAAACATCGCGGATATCCTATCTCTCTGCTAAAACAGCAAAGAGATAAAGTCACTCCCCCAGTTAAAAATGCAAAAAGATCTCGTATCCCATTTATCTCAAAGTTTCATCCCTGGATCCAAAAATGCAGATTGATCATTAACCGCCATTGGAATATTTTATCTAGGGCTTATCCTTCTGTTGAGGAATTCCAAAACCGGCCACTCATTTGTTATAAACGTAATAAAAATTTACGGGATATGGTGGTGCGGGCTGATATTGGTAGTGCCCATATGACACAACGTCAAACTACTTTATCTACACCTAAAAAGGGTACTTTTCCCTGCCTAGGCTGCATACACTGTTCTAGTGTGATTAAAGGTGAATTTTTCTCACACCCACATACAGGGAAACAATTTCCCATCCGGGGTTTCTATACTTGTAATAGTAACTTTATTGTTTATTTACTTAAGTGTCCCTGCGGCTTACTTTATATAGGCGAAACTTCTATGCGTATGAAAGATCGTTTTTCTAAACATAAGTCCACTATACGCAAAAAGAATTTACTTTTACCAATACCGCATCATTTTGAGCATCACAACCATAATATCTCGCAGTTGCGGTTTCAGATCATAGAACATGTACCACAACCACGTAGAGGTGGTGATAGGGTTAAGATGTTGAAGAAGCGTGAGTCCTATTGGATTCACACTTTGCAGACATTGGAGCCCAAAGGCCTGAACCGCGAGTATGATCTCCACAGTTTCCTGTAAATCTTCAAATTCTCTACTTCCTTGTCAGTATGTCATTATTTTTAATGCAATATGCTATTTTTACCATAATTGTGGATCAACACTATACTAATTAATTTCTTTTGTTTTCTTCCGTTTTTAGAAAACTTGAAGACATCCCAGCAGCATGATTACGTTATTATTTTCTCTTTGCAATTAATCCTATTATTGCTTGTAACTTCTACTAGATGAATTGCTAATTGATTGCCGCTGGGATCTTTTCTTTTCTTTTCTTTTCTTTTCTTTCCTTCCTTCCCTTGTTTCATTTATTTCTATCATGGACAGCTGTCCAGTGTTGATTTTGGTAATTAAGGCAATGTGATGTCATTTCCGCCTAGGCGGGCTATTTAAATGCCGTGTATTCATTTATGTTTGTACCACATCCCTTACGTTTGAGAAAGGCTCTAGACGAGAGTCGAAACGCGTCACGATCCAATGTGACATTAAAGATTTTCTTTCTTCAAAATACAGTGAGTGCCGGTCTCTTATTTGCTATTATCCTGGGATCGAGATCTCGGACACGAGCACCACGCCATTTATTACGGAGTGCCGGCTGATCATTATTTGTTTGACTTTAGATTATGTGACTTCAGATTCAGGGACTTTAGGAGGGGACTACAGTAAGTTAGATTCTTATCACTGCACTGTATTGTATTTTTCTCTTTTCTTGCGTAATCCCCATTTAGTATGTGTTCCATTATTGACAGCGCCGTCCGATGTACATCTTGTCTAATGTCTGCAGTCCTGGGACAGCCGTTTGCATATCTTTGTACAAAATGTGAGCAAATTGCCTGTTTGGAATCGCACATCGAGTATCTAACCGGGCAAGAGTTTGCTGCTCACTGAACAAGCGCTCTATGGGGTAGATGTAGGGAAGGGTGCTAGCGAGGAGGCTCAGGAAAGTGAGGTAGCTAGCTGGGTAACAGTTAAAAAACGGGGAAGAGTGCCAGGGAGGCTAGCCCTGATCTGACTCAAAGTTGTCAGATGAGGGGGATGTCAGTTTAGGGAGAGCACTGCTGCAGCCGGACACTTCCTCTGCCAGTCAGGGGAATGTCAGCTCTGGTAAGCAGGGGACCAGGAGAGCAGGGCAGACGGGTGCTGGTAGTGGGAGACTCCATTATTAGGGGAACAGATAGGGTGATCTGTCACAAAGACCGGGATCGTCGAATAGTGTTTTATCTTCCTGGCGCTCGAGTTCGACACATCGCGGATCGGGTGACAGATTACTGGGAGGGGATGGAGAAGATCCAGCGGTCATGGTCCATATCGGAACCAATGACAAAGTTAGAGGTAGATGGAGCGTCCTTAAAAATTATTTTAGGAATTTAGGTCACAAGCTTAGGGCAAGGACCTCAAAAGGTAGTATTTTCCGAAATACTGCCGGTACCACGAGCCACACAAGAAAGGCAGCTGGAGATTAGGGAGGTTAACAAGTGGCTCAAGAACTGGTGTAGGAAGGAGGGGTTTGGGTTCCTGGAGAACTGGGCCGACTTCTCTATCGGCTACAGGCTCTATCGTAGGGACGGGCTGCACCTCAATGGGGAAGGGGCAGCTGTGCTGGGGGGGGAAGATGGCTAGAAGGTTGGAGGAGTGTTTAAACTAGGGACTGGGGGAGTAATTAAGTTATAGAAGGGGAAGATAGAGACCGGGGGCAAGGTAATGAGACTGGGGGAGGAATGGAAGGAGGGACTAGAACAGTTCAGAAGGAAAGGTGTAGGGTAAAAAATATACATAATAATGGGAATAATTGAGACATGGCTGGATGGTAGCTATGACTGGGCGGTTAATGTACAGTCTGTTTAGAAAGGATCGCCAAAACTGGAGAGGGGGAGGGGTCTGCCTTTATGTAAAGTTCTGTCTACGGGTCCATTCACACATCCGTATGTGTTTTGCGGATCCACAAAACACGGACACCAGCAATGTGCGTTCCGCATTTTGCGGACCGCACATCACCAGCACTCTCATAGAAAATGGCTTTTCTTGTCCGCAATTGCGGACAAGAATAGGACATGTTCAGATTTTTTGCGGAAAGGAAGTGCGGATCTGGGTCCGCACATGTTCCGCAAAATTGTGGAACGGATGCGGACCCATTTTGCGGACGTGTGACTGGACCCTAAAGCCCACAGTCCGAGAAGATATAAGTGAGGGACATGAACATGTGAAGTCACTGTGGGTAGAGATACATGGAGTAAAAACAGTAATAAATTACTAATAGGAGTTTACTATAAACCACCTAATATACCGCAGTCCACAGAAAATCTGCTACTAAATGAGATAGACGAGGCGGCAAATCATAATGAGGTGGTTATTATGGGGGACTTCAACTACCCAGATATAGACTGGGAAACTGAAACTTGTATATCTCATAAAGGAAACAGGTTCTTGGCAATAACCAAAGACAATTACCTCTCCCAACTGGTTCAGGACCCGACTAGAGGGACGGCCATACTGGACTTAGTATTAACCAATAGGCCTGACAGAACAACAGACATGCAGGTTGGGGGACACCTGGGAAATAGTGACCACAAAGTAATAACCTTCCAATTATCATTCAAAAGAGCGTTTCTACAGGGAGGAACAAAAATACCAAATGTCAAAAAAGCTAAGTTTAGCCAACTAATAGAGGCCATAGGCCGAACTAACTGGGACAAAGTCCTCAAAAATAAAAATACAGCCACAAAATGGGATATCTTTAAAACCATCCTAAACTCTAATTGTGAGAGGTACATACCGTATGGGAATAAAAAGTCTACACACCCCTGTTAAAATGTCAGGTTTCTGTGATGTAAAAAAATGAGACAAAGATAAATCATTTCCGAACTTTCTCCACCTTTAGGCTAGGTCTACACGACGACATTTGTTGCGCGACAAAAAGTCGCTCGACAGATAGGGCGCAACAGTTGTCGCGCAACATTTTGTTGCACTAATGTCGCGCGACAATTTTTATAATGGCAGTCTATGGTGTCGCACTGCAACATGCGACATGTTGCGACTGCGACGCGACAGTCGCCGAAAAATACATCTTGAATGTTTTTTCTGCGACTGTCGCGTCGCAGTCGCAGCATGTCGCATGTTGCAGTGCGACACCATAGACTGCCATTATAAAAATTGTCGCGCGACATTGGTGCAACAAAATGTCGCGCGACAAATGTCGTCGTGTAGACCTAGCCTTAATGTAACCTATAAACTGTACAACTCAATTAAAAAAACAAACTGAAATCTTTTATGTGGAGGGAAGAAAACAAAAAAAAAAAAAATAATGTGGTTGCATAAGTGTGCACACGCTCTTATAACTGGGGATGTAGCTGTGTTCCGAAATAAGCAATCACATTCACAATCCTGTTACATAGGAGTCAGCATACACCGGCCATCATGTAAAGTGCCTCTGATTAACCCAAAATAAAGCTCAGATGCTCTAGTTGGTCTTTCCTGAAATTTTCTTAGTCGCATCCCACAGCAGAAGCCACGGTCCACAGAGAGCTTCCAAAGCAGCAGAGGGATCTCATTGTTAGAAGGCATCAGTCAGTAGAAGGGGACAAAAGAATTTCCAAGGCATTAGCTATACCATGGAACACAGTGAAGACAGTCATCATCAAGTGGAGAAAATATGGCACAACAGTGACATTACCAAGAACTGGGGGGAAAAAAGAAAAACTGGTCTGGGAGGCAACCAAGAGGCCTACAGCAACATTAAAGGAGCTGCAGGAATATCTAGCAAGTACAGGCTGTGTGGTCCATGTGACAACAATCTCCCGTATTCTTCATATGTTTGGGGTATGGGGTAGAGTGGCAAGACGAAAGCCTTTTCTTACGAAGAAAAACATCCAAGCCAGGCTACATTTTGCAAAAACACATCTGAAGTCTCCCAAAAGCATGTGGGAAAAAGTGTTATGGTCTGATGAAACCAAGGTTGAACTTTTTGGCCATAATTCCAAAAGATATGTTTGGTGCAAAAACAACACTGCACATCACCAAAAGAACACCATAGCCACAGTGAAGCATGGTGGTGGCAGCATCATGCCAAGGGGCTGTTCTTCTTCAGCTGGAACTGGGGCCTTAGTTAAGCTAGAGGGAATTATGAACAGGTCCAAATACCAGTCAATATTGGCACAAAACCTTCAGGCTTCTGCTAGAAAGCTGAACATGAAGAGGAACTTCTTCTTTCAGCATGACAACGACCCAAAGCATACATCCAAATCAACAAAGGAATGGCTTCACCAGAAGAAGATTAAAGTTTTGGAATGGCCCAGCCAGAGCCCAGACCTGAATCCGATTCAAAATCTGTGGGGTGATCTGAAGAGGGCTGTGCACAGGAGATGCCCTCGCAATCTGACAGATCTGGAGTGTTTTTGCCAAGAAGAGCGGGCAAATCTTGCCAAGTCAAAATGTGCCATGCTGATAGACTCATACCCAAAAGACTGAGTGCTGTAATCAAATCAAAAGGTGCTTCAACAAAGTATTAGTTTAAGGGTGTGCACACTTATGCAACCATATTATTTTATTTTTATATTTTTCCTTCCCTCCACCTAAAAGATTTCAGTTTGTTTTTCCCTTGAGTTGTACAGTTTATAGGTCACATTAAAGGGGGAAAAAGTTCTGAAATGATTTATCTTTGTCTCATTTTTTTTTACATCACAGAAACCTGACATTTTAACAGACTTTTTATATTCACTATATGTGGCAGCAGAAAGGCTAGGAGCACCCCTGCCCCTTGCCACAAAGCACTGAGGGTAGGAGGCCTAAGCTGAACTTTTGCACCAGGGCCCATGAGTCCTTAGCTATGTCATACCTAGTTTATTACATATACAAAGTGCCAGAACCAAGCACAGTACATAAATACAGCAACAGAGCCAAGTTCAGCATATACAGTATACCACACCAGAACCAAGCTCAGTACGTAAGTACAGCACCGGAACCAAGCACAGTACATAAATACAGAACCAAATTCAGCATATATACCACACCAGAACCAAGCTCAGTACGTAAGTACAGCACCAGAACCAAGCTCAGTACATAAATACAGAACCAAATTCAGCATATATACCACACCAGAACCAAGCTCAGTTCATAAATACACCACCAGAACCAAGCTCAGTATGTAAGTACAGCACCGGAACCAAGCACAGTACATAAATACAGAACCAAATTCAGCAAATATACCACACCAGAACCAAGCTCAGTTCATAAATACACCACCAAAACCAAGCTCAGCAAATATACCACACCAGAACCAAGCACAGTACATAAATACAGCACCAGAGCCAAGCTCAGCATATATACCACACCAGAACCAAGCTCAGTACATAAATACACCACCAGAGCCAAGCTCAGCATATATACCACACCAGAACCAAGCTCAGTACATAAATACACCACCAGAGCCAAGCTCAGCATATATACCACACCAGAACCAAGCTCAGTATGTACAGCACCGGAACCTGACATTTTAACAGGGGTGTGTAGACTTTTTATATACACTGTACCTTAGGGTACTTTCACACTAGCGTTAATATTTTATGGTATTGATATCCGTCATAGGGTCTCAATACCGGAAAAAACGCTTCCATTTTGTCCCCATTCATTGTCAATGGGGACAAAACGTAAGTGAACAGAATGGAGCGCTCCAAAATGCATTCCGTTCCGTTCTCATATCGAGAGCAAACCGCAGCATGCTCTCCGCTACGGGGGAGCAAGGGGGGCCCCCCTAAGTTATTCCTTGCCCCCCTGCATTCCACCCCCGCTGATTCCCCTTTAAAACATGATCGGGGGTCGGGGGCAGGGCACAGGGAGATGAGCGCTTCCATTGTATAAGCGCTCACCCCCATAGTCATCTGTATCACCGTCCTCAGGACAGCGATACACATGGATGCTGCGGTGGGGCAGGGGAGGGAGAGGCGTCTCCTTTCCCCGTTCCTCTGATAGGCTGCAGGCACTAGGCCGATGCAGACGGCGCGATGATGTCATAGCGCCGCCTGAGCCGTACAGCGCGGGACACGTGCCGGAAGAGGCCTGCATCGCATCGCTGCCAGCATGATGGAGGTTAGTATAAGTGTTTATTTTTTTTATATGGTGCTACTTACTGGCACATGATTGGGGGCATCTATGGGGGCACTTGTTACTGGCACATGATTGGGGTGCATCTATGGGGGCACTTGTTACTGGCACATGATTGGGGGGCATCTATGGGGGCACTTGTTACTGGCACATGATTGGGGGGCATCTATGGGGACACTTGTTACTGGCACATGATTGGGGGGCATCTATGGGGACACTTGTTACTGGCACATGATTGGGGGGCATCTATGGGGAAACTTGTTATTGGCACATGATTGGGGGCATCTATGGAGGCAACTGTTACTGGCACATGATTGGGGGGCATCTATGGGGCACATTTTACTGGCACATGATTGTGGGGCATCTATGGGGGCACTTGTTATTGGCACATGATTGGGGGCATCTATGGGGGCACATCTTACTGGCACATTATTGGTGGGCACTGTGGGCATCTATGGGGGCACTTGTTATTGGCACATGATTGGGGGGCATCTATAGGGGCACTTGTTATTGGCACATAAATGGGGGGCATCTATGGGGGCACCTGTTACTAGCACATGATTGGGGGGCATCTATGGGGGCACCTGTTACTGGCACATGATTGGGGTGCATCTATGGGGGCACTTTTTACTGGCACATGATTGTGGGGCATCTATGGGGGCACTTGTTATTGGCACATGATTAGGGGCATCTATGGGGGCACATCTTACTGGCACATTATTGGTGGGCACTGTGGGCATCTATGGGGGCACTTGTTATTGGCACATGATTGGGGGGCATCTATAGGGGCACTTGTTATTGGCACATAAATGGGGGGCATCTATGGGGGCACCTGTTACTAGCACATGATTGGGGGGCATCTATGGGGGCACCTGTTACTGGCACATGATTGGGGTGCATCTATGGGGGCACTTGTTACTGGCACATGATTGGGGGGCATCTATGGGGGCACTTGTTACTGGCACATGATTGGGGGGCATCTATGGGGACACTTGTTACTGGCACATGATTGGGGGGCATCTATGGGGAAACTTGTTATTGGCACATGATTGGGGGCATCTATGGAGGCAACTGTTACTGGCACATGATTGGGGGGCATCTATGGGGCACTTTTTACTGGCACATGATTGTGGGGCATCTATGGGGGCACTTGTTATTGGCACATGATTGGGGGCATCTATGGGGGCACATCTTACTGGCACATTATTGGTGGGCACTGTGGGCATCTATGGGGGCACTTCTTACTGGCACATTATTGGTGGCACTATGGGGGCATCTAAGGGGGCACTTCTTACTGGCACATTATTGGGGGCACTATGGGGGAATCTACTGAGGCCACAAAAAAGGGGTATTTTATATGGGGGCTCTGTATAGGGGCATTTTATACTGGGGCACATTATGGTGGGTACTATGGGGAAGGGGAGAGAGGAGTACTATTATTAGTAGTATTTTATACTTGCAAATTATGGGAGACACTGAGGGCATCTACTGGGGCAATATATAGGGGCATGTTATACTGGTACATTATGGGGGGCACTAGGAAGAATGGAGGAGTGGAGCACTATGGGGGCATTTACTGGGGGCATTTACTGGGGGCACTATATAGTGGTATTTTATACTGGCACATTATGGGAGCACTATGGGGACATTAGCTCAACTGGGGGCATTAAAAGGGGGTATTTTTTGCACTGGCACATTATAAGGAGAATTATTACTACTGGGGGCATTATGATAGGCTTTATTACTACTGGGGGTCTATGGGGAACATGATTACTAGTATGGGCACTATGGGAGCATTATTACTTCTGGGGCACAGTGGGGACTTTTGGGAGCACTATTACTGTGGGGGCACCTTGGCACAGTATCAGCTTACCACAATTATTTTTGGGGGACGTTATGTTTACACTATTAGTGTCAGGGGCACTATTTTCTGGCCGCAGTTATTTTAGGGCACTGTGTGCCAATAGTTATTGAAGGGCACTATCTGCATGGTACTAGTATTATCAAGGGGTTATCTGTTTCTGCAGTGTAGCATTGGGGAGCACAGCGGCACAGTATTGGGGGTGGTAGGTTGATTTGTCCAGAAGATGGGAGGATGATGGAAAAGTAGTAAACTAAGATTGTGTTTGTCAAACTGCAGAGACGAGAAATGGCTGAAAAATGGTGTCTTGTCTGAAGGTCTGAAAGGAGAAGATGAGGAAACATCTACATCAAAGAGACGTCACTGGTTGTAAGAGGTATGAGGCGCTGTATTACCCTGTATGTAGGGGTGGAGGGGTTATCCCTTCATCCACCTGCATACCAGAATACTCTCGTATTTTGTAATCTTATTTATATATACTTATTTCTTTTTTTTCAGTAGTATGATTAAATCGTGAAAATGATTAGTGCCCCCCCATTTTTGACTGTGGTATCTTATGGGCCCCCCTATATATTGTTCCTAGAGTCGCCACTGCTTGTGTGAAAGAACCCTTATGGGAATAAAAGGTTAAGGAACAAGAAAAAAACGATGTGGATAAATAGAACCATAAAGAAAGCAATAAATTACAAAAAGAAAGCATTGAAATCACTAAAAACAGGAGGGGAGCACGGAAGCACTGAAAAACTATACGGAAAAAAATAGAATATGTAAAAAACAAATAAAAGCGGCCAAACTAGAGACAGAGAGATTTATTGCCAAAGAGAGCAAAACTAATCCTAAAATTTCTTCAATTATATAAATGGTAAAAAGTATAAATCTGAAGGTGTCGGCCATTTACAGAGTGATGGGGGAGGGGGAGTTGCAGACAGCAATGAGGAGAAAGCAAAGGAAAATAAACTGTCAGATGAAATGCAGAATGTAAAAGTAAATTCCCCATTTAAAGTGTCCTGTCTGACCCAGGAAGAAGTACAATGGCGTCTTAAAAAGATTAAAATAGACAAATCGCCAGGACCAGATGGCATACACCCCCATATCCTAATAGAATTAAGTAATGTAACAGCCAGACCCCTATTTCTGATATTTAAGGACTCTATACTGACAGGGAGTGTTCCACAGGATTGGCGCATAGTAAATGTGTGCATATATTTAAAAAGACTGTAAAAACAGAGCCCGGAAACTATAGGCCGGTAATTTTAACATCTGTTGTGGGTAAACTGTTTGAAGGTTTTCTAAGAAATGCTATCTTGGAGGATCTCAATGAAAATAAGCAAATAACACCATATCAGCATGGCTTCATGAGGGATCGGTCATGTCAAACTAATTTTATCAGTTTCTATGAGGAGGTAAGTTCTAGACTTGACAGCGGCGAATCAATGGATGTCGTGTATCTGGACTTCTCCAAAGCATTTGACACTGTACCACATAAAAGGTTAGTATATAAAATGAGAATGCTCGGACTGGGAGAAAACATCTGTAAGTGGGTAAGTAGCTGGCTCAATGATAGAAAACAGAGGATGGTTATTAACGGTACACACTCAGATTGGGTCACTGTCACTAGTGGGTACCTCAGGGGTCAGTATTGGGTCCTATTCTCTTCAATATATTTATTAATGATCTTGTAGAAGGCTTGCATAGTAAAATATGAATTTTTGCAAATGGCACTAAACTGTGGAAAGTAATTGACACTAAAGAGGACAATATACTGTACATATACTACAGAGGACAGTATACTGTATATATACTACAGAGGACAGTATACTGTACATATACTACAGAGGACAGTATACTGTACATATACTACAGAGGACAGTATACTGTACATATACTACAGAGGACAGTATACTGTACATATACTACAGAGGACAGTATACTGTATATATATATACTACAGAGGACAATATACTGTATATATATACTACAGAGGACAGTATACTGTATATATACTACAGAGGACAGTATACTGTGTATATATATATATATATATATACTACAGAGGACAATATACTGCTACAGATGGATCTGGATAGATTGGAGGATTGGGCAGATAAGTGGCAGATGAGGTTTAACACTGACAAATGTAAAGTTATGCACATGGGAAGGAATAATGCAAGTCACCCGTACATAGTAAATAGTAAAACACTCGGTAACACTGACATGGAAAAGGACCTAGGAATTTTAATAAACAGCAAACTAAGCTGCAAGAACCAGTGTCAGGCAGCTGCTGCCAAGGCCAATAAGATAATGGGTTGCATCAAAAGGGGCATAGATGCCGGTGATGAGAACATAGTCCTACCACTTTACAAATCACTGGTCAGACCGCACATGGAGGACTGTGTACAGTTCTGGGCTCCTGTAAACAAGGCAGACATAGCAGAGCTGGAGAGGGTCCAGAGGAGGGTAACTAAAGTAGTAACTGGAATGGGGCAACTACAGTACCCTGAAAGATTATCAGCATTAGGGTTATTCACTTTAGAAAAAAGACGACTGAGGGGAGATCTAATTACTATGTATAAATATATCAGGGGTCAGTACAGAGATCACTCCCATCATCTATTTATCCCCAGGACTGTGACTGTGACGAGGGGACATCCTCTGCGTCTGGAGGAAAGAAGGTTTGTACACAAACATAGAAGAGGATTCTTTACGGTAAGAGCAGTGAGACTATGGAGCTCTCTGCCTGAGGAGGTGGTGATGGTGAGTACAATAAAGGAATTCAGGAGGGGCCTGGAAGTATTTCTGGAGCGTAATAATATTACAGGCTATAGCTACTAGAGAGGGGTCGCTGATCCAGGGAGTTATTCTGATGCCTCATTGGAGTCGGGAAGGAATTTTTTATTCCCCTAAAGTGGGGAAAATTGGCTTCTACCTCACAGTTTTTTTTTTGCCTTCCTCTTGATCAACTTGCAGGATAACAGGCCGAACTGGATGGACAGAGGGCTTTTTTCGGCCTTATAAACTATGTTATTTTAGGTGTTGGTTGAATGAAATTACGTGATTTTACTTTTGGCTCTAAAGTTTTCACATAACAGAAATTCCACGGCGCTGTTCAGCTGTCATGATGTCAATGTGTTGTTCCCTCTCCTCCCTGAGTTCCAGGCTTTCTCTCACCCAGAAAATATTCAGTTGGTTGCCCTAACCCTATATGTAAATATTCTAGTCAAAGGGGGCTTGTTGGTGTACACTCTGTCATCCAGTACCCAGGGTACATACCCTACTAGCCCTCTCCTAGGTGGACCCCTGCCTCTGCCCATGCTTACCGAAGCAGATCAGATCGGCTTCAAAGCCAGATGACAATTCCTCTGTCTTCTTCTAGGTCCTCTGTATTTCCATTCCCCATCTGTGCTATCATTAACGCCCCATTAATAAATCAGGCCTATAATCTACCACAAAACAAGGTCACCCCAAGACAGTAGTGCCCCCTCCTCCATGCACAAGGTTTGTCCAGATGGATATGACCCCCAGATGCTCAATAAATGGTTGGTGGTTTGGAAAATCACTCCATGGGTAGGCAATTTTAGGGACAACAACATTTTTCTGATTTTGTCTACAATGGACCATACGCAATGTAGTCTTCTCTAGATACAGGTGACATGACACAGATGAAGCATCTTTCTACAGTGCTGATAATAGATATTTGTTACTACTTACTCCTCTGCCTCAAGACTTCCCTCGTTGGCCAGAAAGGTTTTGGGGATGTACCCAGTTTTGCTTTCTCCATTGCTATCGAGGGTTCGTGCAATCACCCACTCTCCTTCCTCTTTGATAACTTCCAGATATGCCCCCTTCTTTATGTCCAGGTCTTGGGATGAGCGTGGCTTATAGTTGTAGGTTGAGACCTTGTTGGTTCTGCTCAGGATGCCACCACTGCTGTCCCATGTCATGGTACTTGATGTTTGTGTTTTTTCTGGTTGCATATACCCAGGGTTGGTCTTGGGTTTAGGGGTTCCTATTTCATTGATAAAGCTTGTGGGTAGATAAGTGAAAGGTTCGTAGGTTGAAGTAGTAGAAATGTCTGATGCCCCTACAAATCCTTGGTTATCCTCACCATCCAGCATGTTGTCCTTCTTTCTGAGGCCGATGACCTGTTTGGTGGGTGGTTGGGTTCTGATGGGTTCATGTTCCCCTCTGGTTGGCTCCTCTATGTGTGTTTTGATAAATGATTGGAATGTGCTCTCGGGTGGTTTCATGACTTGGGTTTCAGGATTTGGGATGTCCAGATTTGAGAAAGGTTGCGGCACAGGTGGTTCCTGGTGGCAGGGACAGCATGAACAGCATGGACAGCATTTTCTGCAGAAGGTCTGCCCCATTCCTTCCTGTGTGGCTTCACCTCCAGCAGATGACTGTGTCTACAAGGAAGTAAGATCTATATGAAGTACTGGAATGTGCAGGGCGGACCTGAGTTTGACAGGACAATCTGCTTCCTCATACCCAGAGCAATCTCTCTGCCCCGAGATATGTGTCAAAGAAGGCAGATAATCCAGAGGAGAAACGTTTCAGTAAGTCCACAGTCTGACCAGGAGACAATGTCCACAATCTGTAGGAAGCAGTCTCCGAGTGTCCCAGGGAGCAATAATATCACATGTGTAAGCGCTACTTTCACACTCATGTTTTGGGCAGATCCGTCATGGATCTGCAAACATGGATCCGTTACAATAATGCAACCGCATGCATCCGTGGTTAATGGATCAGTAACATACCCAAGACGGATCCGTCATGAACTCCATTCAAAGTCAATGGGAGACGGATCCGTTTTCTATTGTGCCAGATTGTGTCAGAGAAAACGGATCCGTCCCCATTGACTTACATTGTGTTTTAGGACGGATCCGTTTGGCTCAGTTTTGTCAAGCGGACACCAAAACGCTGCAGGCGGCCTCCAGAGCGGAATACAGGGGCAACCGAGGAAAACGGATCCATTCTGAGCGGATCCTTCTCCATTTTGGACCGATTGTGAGAGCCCTGAACGGATCTCACAAACAGAAAGCCAAAATGCCAGTGTGAGAGTAGCCTAATACTGACACACCACATGTAATGTCACATAGTCCCCATGCAGTACCAAACATGTAACACAGATGTCCCCGTGTAATATCACACATGTAATACAGACATCCCCGTGTAATATCACACATGTAATACAGACATCCCCGTGTAATATCACACATGTAATACACACATCCTCGTGTAATATCATATATGTAATACAGACATCCCTGTGTAATATCACACATGTAATACAGACATCCCCGTGTAATATCACACATGTAATACAGACATCCCCGTGTAATATCACATATGTAATACAGACATCCCCGTGTAATATCACACATGTAATACAGACATCCCCGTGTAATATCACACATGTAATACAGACATCCCCGTGTAATAAAATATATGTAATACAGACATCCCCGTGTAATATCAGACATGTAATACACACATCCCCGTGTAATATCATATATGTAATACAGACTGTGGCGAAACCAACCTCGCCACGGTGTTTTGGAGGGGGCTGTTTACCAGCCTCCTGCCCTGGGATTATGGTCCCTTAAGTTATTGGGTCTTAAGGCACTTGGGACGGAGCCCTCTGTCCCTGGATTGCATCATTTGCCTTACTTGCTTGGATGGAGCACATGGTGAGAACAATAGATAGCGGCCATTTTAGCTCACAGACACTGGTCTGACTTTTCCACACGGTGCTATCTTGCCTGTATTTGGTGCACAGAGACATCATTCAGTAGTTTGAAACTACCAAACAGGGGACACATTTATTAGTGACTATTTTCGGTATAACTTGTATATTTTCAGTGTAACTGTATCTTCCAAACTACTGAACGGATGTGGGTGAATTTTGGACATGTGGTTCACCCAGATCCCCCGGTTCCGAGGATATATTGGTTATGGGGTTATTGCATGTTTTGGGATTCCCTGTTGGACTTTCAAGACGGAGCTTGGTCTCGTTTATGGAGGGATTTATTATTGGGACAGCGCTTTCGTATACTGCTAGCTGTGGAAGGAGTTCGACTGAATTGCTGATCGGGAGTTGCCACGTTCATATGCTCCATTCGGGGGTTTGAGGATCGGCTGGATTAAAAACTGCATTCCTGGAGAAAGGGGCTTATTCACTAACCAGCGGCGTCATCTACCTGGCGGTGAGTGTCGTAACAATTGGTGGCAGCAGTGGGATCGTTCCTACAGCCAGAAGGACAGCTACAGGAGACACCATTTCTGTGGATTCTACAATTTAAGGGCAATGCATGTCTCAGTACAGCAACCCTAAAAGCACCAGGATGGAACCAGCAGTGGAGTACAGATACTCTGTGGAGGAATTTGACCGTATGATGTGGTTGCGGCTGAACTTCTTCGGACCCAATCAAGCTGAGAAATACGTGAAGTTCGTGAGGAGTCTAGTGTCTAAGACCCTACTATACCGGGCAGAAGGTGACGGTCAGCTGCCACGTTGGGTGGACCTCCATCGGAAGTTACGGTTGCGGGACAGTGGGAGCCCAGTCTCCATTCCCCAGCGGCAGTGTGAAGTGCAGGGAGGGGAGAGCAGCGGCCTCCCTCCCCAGCGGCAGGCTGAGTTCTGGGGGCAGGGAATAAGCCTGCAATACCCACTGATCCCTTCCCAGCGGAAGAGCTGGCATCAGGGCAGAGAGCCGCTAGCCTCTGCTCCACCGACCCCCTTGTTACAGGACTGGCTTGTACCCCCCTCACGCCAGCAGAAGAGCTGGCATCAGGGCAGAGCACAGTTGGCCTCTGCCCTCCCCTATCCTCTTGTCCAGAGACTGACTTCCCACAGGCATCCCCAGCAGAAGAGCTGGCATCTGGGCAGAGCGCAGTCGGCCTCTGCCCACCAAGTACCTACAGCTCCAAGCTGGAGAACCACAAAGCAAGGAGTAGCAGATGCCCACTCAACAGCTGGGGACATACAGAACAGAGCCAGGCCCTAAGATTCAACAGGTCCAGTATTGGGTTGTGGGTGGGCTGCCAGACTAACTCAGGTACCGACCGGCGTGAGGTCAGGTATCTGGTTAGTCTTCCCTGGGGAGGGGGGGGGGGGGGGGGGGGGGGGGAGATGTGTGGCGAAACCAACCTCGCCACTGGGTTTTGGAGAGGGGTGTTTAAAAGCCTCTTGCCTCAGGATTATGGCCCATAGTAACTTTAAAGGAGAAGACAGACCGGCCGCACAGCTTAAATCTGTCTGTGGAATTGTATTTTATGTTATTATGCGTTCGGTTAAATTGTATGTTATGTGAGGCACCCAGATAGCTAATATTATTGTATTCGTGTATTCTGAGTGCCATTCACCTAATGATATGCACTCAGACTTGAGCTATCTGGGGATATGTTAAATGTCTGTGTTTGCTGTGGGGGTGTGCCATTGTGTGTTTGGGTGGTGATTCCTGTCCTGTTGTCTCCACATGTGTATTGGTGATCTCCCTTTGTCCTGAGAGATAATTGGATTGCCTTCGGTTGTCTCCGGGACAGAGAGGAGGAAACCATGATGCATTGTGGGGATATGTTGTATCTGTCCTGTGTCGCAGTCTCCCTTCTGGTCCTCTGGGGGCGTGAACGATTGGTTGATGTATTTACATTGTATGTGTTGTAAATTACTAATTGGGTGTATTTCAAAACCCTGTGGGCGGACCTGTATTTGCAACAACTGTAATAAAAACCAGGCTGGGTGTGCCATTGTGTGTTTAAATAGTGATGTCTGTCCTGTTGTCTCCACATGTGTATTGGTGATCTCCCTTTGTCCTGAGAGATAATTGGATTGCCTTCGGTTGTCTCTGGGACAGAGAGGAGGAAACCATGATGCATTGTGGGGATGTGTTGTATCTGTTCTGTATTTGCAACAACTGTAATAAAAACCAGGCTGGGTGTGCCAGCACGTCAGAGCACTGCTTGACCCTCAACACGGAGCCTTGTCTCGTTATTGGGGGGATTCCCTGTACGCTGTTGGAGACTGATTGCCAGGAGTGTAAGCCGATTGTATGCTTTTCCTGTTCGTCTGCCGGCAGCTATTCGCGAGGTTCCAGTTTGGAGTGCTATTTTGTATCCAGTTCAGGAGGTTGGTGTTCTGCAGTAGCTGTGCCTGTCTCTCAGAAAGGGGCATATCGCCTGAACGGATTTTAACCCCTTGTCTGCTGAAACGGTCCGTTACACAGACATCCCCGTGTAATATCATATATGTAATACAGACATCCTCGTGTAATATCACACATGTAATACAGACATCCACGTGTAATATCACATATGTAATACAGACATCCCTGTGTAATATCACACATGTAATACAGACATACCTGTGTAATATCACACATGTAATACACACATCCCCGTGTAATATCATATATGTAATACAGACATCCTCGTGTAATATCACACATGTAATACAGACATCCACGTGTAATATCACATATGTAATACAGACATCCCTGTGTAATATCACATGTAATACAGACATCCCTGTGTAATATCACATATGTAATACAGACATCCCCGTGTAATATCACAAATGTAATACAGACATCCACGTGTAATATCACATATGTAATACAGACATCCCTGTGTAATATCAGACATGTAATACAGACATCCCTGTGTAATATCAGACATGTAATACACACATCCCCGTGTAATATTACACATGTAATACAGACATCTCCGTGTAATATCACACATGTAATACAGACATCCTCGTGTAATATCACACATGTAATACAGACATCCCCATGTAATATCACACATGTAATACAGACATCCCTGTGTAATATCAGACATGTAATACACACATCCCCGTGTAATATCACACATGTAATACAGACATCCCCGTGTAATATCACACATGTAATACACACATCCCCGTGTAATATCACACATGTAATACAGACATCCCCGTGTAATATCACACATGTAATACAGACATCTCCGTGTAATATCACACATGTAATACAGACATCCTCGTGTAATATCACACATGTAATACAGACATCCCCGTGTAATATCAGACATGTAATACACACATCCCCGTGTAATATCACACATGTAATACAGACATCCCCGTGTAATATCACATATGTAATACAGACGTCCCCGTGTAATATCATATATGTAATACAGACGTCCCCGTGTAATATCACATATGTAATACAGACATCCTCGTGTAATATCAGATATGCAAAACAGACACCCCTGTGTAATATCATATATGTAATAAAGACATCCCCGTGTAATATCACACATGTAATACAGACATCCCCGTGTAATATCATACATGTAATACAGACATCCCCGTGTAATATCAGATATGCAATACAGACATCCCCGGGTCATATCACACATGTAATACAGACATCCATGTGTAATATCAGACATGTAATACAGACGTCCCCGTGTAATATCAGACATGTAATACAGACATCCCCGTGTAATATCACACATCTAATACAGACGTCCCCGTGTAATATCACACATGTAATACAGACGTCCCTGTGTAATATCACAGATGTAATACACACATCCCCGTGTAATATCACACATGTAATGCAGACATCCACATGTAATATCACACGTGTAATACAGACATCCCTGTGTAATATCACACATGTAATACAGACATCCCTGGGTCATATCACACATGTAATACAGACATCCCTGTGTAATATCAGACATGTAATACAGACATCCACGTGTAATATCACACATGTAATATAAAATCTCGTGATTGTAAGATCAGACTCTGCAGGATTTGTTTGTTGTCTGTTGCCATGGAGACACATAGATAGTACAATTGAGGTAATTTGAGATTCATTAGATAAGAATATAATTGGTTGTCACAATGACCTGGGATGACCCCTCAATCATCAGTTTGACATCTTCTCTGATCTCCTCTGTTGATGGCTCCATCCTCTGGAGCTGCCTCTGTCTGACACATTTCTGTCTGGTCCCAGTTCTTCCCATGCAGTAAATACCGGAATCAGATGTCCATTATTATTATTATTTTTTTATGCATTTTACATAGCGCTACTATATTCCGCAGCGCTTAACAGACATTATCATCCAACTGTCCCCAGGAGCTCACAATCTAAGGTCCCTATCAGTAGGTCTTTGGAGTGTGGGAGGAAACCAGAGAACCCGGAGGAAACCCACACAAACACGGGGAGAACATACAAACTCCATGCAGATGTTGCCCTTGGTCGGATTCAAACCTAGGACCCCAGCGCTGCATTGAATCTCTGACCCTGTTCCGGGATCCTGTATGAGCTCTAATACTACTTTCCCATCATCCACTGAAGGGTCAGTAAACAGTATGGTCCATAATCCCTCTAAAGAACCTATCTAACTATTGTCCCCTGCACAAGGATTTCATCCCTGATATCTCCAGATCTCCCAAACTGGAAACTGGAAATTAAGTGAAAAATTGCAGTAAATACAAACCCCAGATCAGCCCCTCTAAAGAAACACCCCCCCACATCCTCTAAACAAACAGCCCATAAAATGGCGACCCTCGGGTGCCACCGGCAAAGGGGCCCGATGCAGGTACACCATTTGTCCTACAGCTAAAGCCACTCTGCTGAGACCAAATAATCCAGTTTCCTCCTCTGTCTCCAGTACAGTCGGTATCTGAGGCTGGAGACTTGTGAGAAGAAATCTCAGCATCTTCTTCTGGACTCTTCCACCGCTCTGCCTCATGCCCACCACTATAAATGGAGCTGTGATAGGGCTGTCATGAAGTTCCATCGGACCTATACTGAACCATACTTACCAACACTGAAATCACCAAAATTAGATCATTTAAAGGGGTTCTCTGGGAATTATTTAAAATAGCCAACAGCAACCTGTCCTAGAATGTGAGGAGAACTGGTTGCCACCACTGTCTAGCGAGGTGAGATGGTGGGGCCTCACTACACTGCACTACAATTGATGGTAATGAAGCAATCCTGCCTATGATATGCCATAATGGATGAGCAGCCTGACAGGAACGATCAGCAATGTGTAGTTTATGCAAGTGCCAGAGCGTAGTGTGTAATGAGACCCGGTCCCCTCAACCCCTTCCAGGAAGCTCTACAAGTGGAGGTTAGCAGTCCTGCCTACATTCTAGGACAGGTTCCTGGCAGCCCCATACACCTGATGGAGCCTGTACAGCCGCACACAGCCTGGGGAGTTTTACAATGCTGGAGCAGCAATGGATCCAAATTCTGACTAGTGGAAATGGAGAATAGAGTCTAAGGGGTTATGCTCTTCATCCTATCACCCAGATAGGGATGGACTTTCCTCCAGTGAAAATGTTGATGTAGCAGTAGCAAAAGGTGTAAGAGGCAGAGGTCGGCAGAGGTACCAGGAGCCAAGAGAAGTCCAAAGGAAGTTGAGGTCAGAGACATAGAACCATAGGTTGCAGCAGTCCATGAATAAGCAGGTCACAGAGAAGTCTAAGATTCAGAAACAATTGGTTCATCTGATAGAGACTAGCACTAAACCTAAAATCAGGCAAAGGCTGCCGTCCAGAAATTGGTTTCAAACCTGACATCTTTGACCTCTTCGGCAGCTGGCAGGCTTGACAGCCCGGTGGCACAGTGCAGAGGAGCTGGACAGAAGTCTTGTGCAGACAGAAGATGTAGAAGAGCCAGACTGGATGACTACCTCTACCACCCCTCTTAGACCCCTTCCCCCCACACAGGGGCGTAGCTATAGGGGGTGCAGAGGTAGCAGTCGCTACCGGGCCCAGGAGCCTGAGGGGGCCCAAAGACCCTTGTGCCACATAAGACACTGGCATTATAGAAAGTGCATGCTGGTCAATTTACACCTCTGGCTGGAGGGAAGGGGTTAGGTCAAGAATTTAGATTAAGGGGGTGCCCTTTCGATGTTTGCTTCTGGCAACAGGAAGCCTATGTGCTCCTATGCCAAAAAGGGAAGGGGGGCCCAAGCTGAACTCTTGCACCAGGGCCCGTGAGCCTTTAGCTACGCCCCATGTCACGAACTATGGATCCGATCGCTCCGGATCCCACAGCTCTGACGTAGTGGTCTGTGACGGAGTCTGCGCACACACAGAGACCTCACGTGACCGGGGTATTACCACTCGGCTAACACCCCCCCACTATACTTCGGTAACTGCCACCACGTGGGTTCCCGGTCCACGAGCCGACTATCCGGGTCATTCACTATCACACAGATCAGTGGATGAACCGGATATCACTTACTGACCAACCGCAGTCAATCACCCCCAACTACAATTCCTAAATGCAATTTAACTAACTACCTGGTAACGTCTCTTCAGAGGCAAGGTACGTTGTTCAGCAGCTTAGAATATGGAAGACTTGGCCACTTAGATTTTATAATCTTTAATAAGCGGTAAAAAGCAGTGCAGACAAATCTAATGAAAATGACTATAAATCTACAGAATAATAATAACAATATAAATAATCACGACAGTTCAAATGAAAGGGAAAAAGATGAAAGAATACTTAGTTTCTCTGGAGGGTTTCAGATGGTCGTTCATATGTCCTTTTTGAATCCTTGCAAACCCCTTTTCAGTATGTATCAGGGGAGACCCTCAAAGTCCTTCTGATACAGGGATATGCTGTCAATGTCCAATTAAGTGTCTGGTGATGTTCCATGGGTCTCCCTCCTCTGTCCCCGCGCATGGGCTTCCATGAACTCTCCCATGGGCAGGAGACCCACTCCTGTCAGCCAATGGCAGCAGAGCGACCGCCAATCCCAGGGACTGGCCTCCAAGTGTTCTACGACCCCACCAAAGTTCAGTTCCCACAATGAGGACCACACCCAAGCTCGCATCTCCCTGACACATCGGCATACCTCCATACAGAATACATACCTGCGATCCCCATTCATCCACCTACAGAACGAGACCACACACGGCAATGCTGGGACCCGCAGTTCCCCCACCACCCATAGGTCAGCCACAGAACCACATCCTCTAGTCACATCCGACACCCAATCAACCACAACACTCTGTAGAGCCCGGATCCGGTGCCAGAAAGGGCATAAGCCGATTCACAAATGAAATATGAAAGTGGACTGGTTCCACGCCCAGAGCCAATCAAGGGCAACTAGCTCTCCTCAAACCAGACCCGGAAACCAATGACGTCACGCTCCAGCCAGGCTTGACAGCGAGCTGATCCCATCCCACCGGACAGGATGAGCTGGGCCTGGCATAGCCTCCACGACCCTCCACTGCTGGCCTTACAGAGTAGTGGCAATAAAAGTGTCCATCCACATCACAGGCGACCCAGGCCTCAGGAAGATGAGAGTTCACTGCTTTCTCTACATAGGCCAGAAGCATACAAGATGGCTACCCAGAGGAACCATGTATGTATGCCGGCACACCTCCCTCTTTTAAGAGGTTGCCTGGGGAAATGGCCACAAGCCTATTCCACAGCAACCCAGCCATCTCCGGCCGATTCTCCCTGCCGCGACAACCCGTCGGCATTTCTATGTAAACTACCTTTTCTGTGCTGCACGGTGAAGTTGTACTGCTGCAAAATCAGGCTCCATCTCAGCAGTTTCGCATTGTCTCCTGCGAGACGTGCCAACCAGCTGAGGGGATTGTGATCAGTGATCACTGTGAAATTGCGTCCATACAGGTAGTGTTGTAGCTTTTGCAGGGACCACACAATAGCTAAACACTCCTTCTCTATTGTGGAGTAGCTGGTCTCCCTGGCCAGTAACTTACGGCTCAGGTATAGTACAGGATGCTCCTCCCCGGCCTGGTTCACCTGACTCAGGACTGCGCCCAGACCAAAGGCGGAAGCATCCGTGTGGACCACAAACTTCCGAGTGAAATCTGGGGCCTGAAGCACAGGAGCACTGGCTAGTGCATCCTTCAGGGCCTGGAAGCCTTGCTCGCATTCCGGCGTCCATGACACCATCCTGGGCAGCTTCTTCTTGGTCAAGTCTGTCAGAGGCTTGGCCAGGGCGCTATAGTTCGGGATGAACTTCCTATAGTACCCGGCCGTTCCCAAGAAAGACATGACCTGCTTCTTGGTGAGAGGTGTTGGCCATCTCGTAATGGCTTTCACCTTCTCTATTTCAGGCCTCAGTGTGCCTCCTCCTACTCTGTGGCCTAAGTAAGTGACCTCATTCATGCCCAGCTGGCACTTGCTAGGCTTAACAGTTAGTCCAGCCGCAGCAAGTTTGTCCAGTACTTGCGACAGGTGCACCAGATGCTCCTTCCACGTGGGGCTATACACGGCAATGTCGTCTAAATAGGCGACAGCACATTCTTCTAGTCCTTCCAGCAAGTCATTCACAAGCCTTTGAAAGGTGGCTGGCGCATTCTTCATCCCAAACGGCATTACAGTAAATTCGTATAAGCCGAAAGGGGTGATGAAGGCCAACATCTCCTGAGCCTCCGAGGTCAGGGGAATCTGCCAATACCCCCTGCTCAGGTCCATGATTGTCAGGTAGCTGGCTCCTGCCAACTTATCTAACAGTTCATCAATCCTGGGCATGGGGTAAGCATCCGAGGTTGTGATGGCATTCAGTTTCCGATAATCCACACAGAACCTGGTTGTCTGATCTTTCTTCGGGACCAGAACCACCGGTGAGGCCCAAGCGCTGTGGGATTTCTGAATGACCCCGAGCTGCTTCATCTCCTCGATCTCCCTCCTGAGGTCTGCCTGGACCTCCAGTGAGACACGGTAGGCGGACTGCTTGGTGGGAGCATGTGTACCTGTGTCCACATGATGGACTGCAAGGTGTGTTCTCCCGGGTTTCCCTGTAAAAGTGTCACGGTGAGCCGTCAACACTTCTAAGAGCTGAGATCTCTGCTGGGACGAGAGTTGAGGGTTGAGGGTTAAGTCCACCTCCAACTCTCGAGTGTCAGCTAGCAGATCTAGTAGGGGGTCGGCCTCCTCCCTTTCGGGCAGGCTGCAAACCGGCATAACATGTGGCGTTCTCTCGTGATGCTCCTTGAGCATGTTGACGTGAAACGTCTTCTGTCTCCTACCTCCCTCTCCAAGGCCCACCACATAATTTACCTTACTCAGACATTTGACAATGGGGTACGGCCCTTCCCATGCGGCTTGCAGTTTGTTTTGCCGCATTGGCAGCAGGACATAGACCTTCTGCCCCTCCTGGTAGATTCTCTCTCGGGCAGTGCGGTTATACCACTGCTTCTGTTTGCTTTGGGCCTGCACCATATTCTCCTGTACCAGACCTACCAGCGACTCCATTTTGTCTTGGAACCTGAGGACATAGTCTACTACAGAGACTTCAGTTCCAGCAACCTTGCCTTCCCAAGACTCTCTGATTAGGTCTAGGGGACCTCTTACTCGTCGACCATACAGGAGTTCGAAGGGCGAAAACCCGGTTGACTCCTGGGGAACCTCTCTGTAGGCAAATAGCAGGTGAGGTAGATATCGTTCCCAGTCCTTCCCTTGCGCCTCCACAAACGTCTTCAGCATCTGCTTCAACGTCCCGTTGAAGCGCTCACAGAGGCCGTTTGTTTGTGGGTGGTAAGGGCTGGCTACGATATGGTTCACCTGTATTTTCCTACAGAGCCCCTGCATTAGTTCAGACATGAACTGAGGTCCTTGATCGCTGAGAAGCTCAGCTGGGAACCCCACTCTCGTGAAGATCCCCAGCAGGGCGTCTGCAACCTTGTCCGCCCTAATGGAGGATAACGCCACTGCTTCCGGGTAGCGCGTCGCGTAATCCACCAGGGTTAATATGAACCGTTTACCCGAACTGCTGGGGATGGCCAGGGGACCAATGATGTCCACGGCCACCCTCCTGAAGGGTTCATCGATTATCGGTAAGGGATTCAATGGAGCTCGGTGACGGTCTCCTGCTTTGCCAACTCGCTGACAGGTGTCGCAGGACCTGCAGTACTTGGCGACATCTGCCCCGAGGCCAGGCCAGAAAAAATTCTGCATCACCCGGGACTTTGTTTTGGTTATTCCCAGGTAACCAGCTAAGGGGATCTCATGAGCCACTTGCAGTAATTGTTCCCTGAACTGCACAGGTACAATGAGCTGCCTCTTGAGTGGCCCCACCCTACTGTCACTGTGGGAGATGTCCTCCTTATACAGTTTCCCATTGTCCCAACACACTCGGTATTTGTCTCCCTCAGTGGGAGGGCTGGCAGCTAACCCTCTTAGCTGCTCCAAGGTAAGGTCATCTCGCAGGGCCTGCTCAAAGGCGGCACTACAAGTCCCAGCCAGCTGTCCTGTGGCGAACAGGGACAGTGGCTGAGGCTCTGACGCGGTTAAGTCCACGGGGTCCGAACCGGTGGAAGGGGACACTTCCACTTGCTCTTCCCCAATGGAGCGTTCCGCTGCGGCCTTTGCAGCCCTGCGAGTGACGGGCAACACAGGCACAATAATGTCATCACATTTAACATTTGCACAACTTGAATCAGTTAAACACATGTTTGCTACCTGTGTGCATACACCCGCCATCCCCTCTACATCTCCTGTCATAGGAGAACTGCTCCCACACACCCCACCTCCCACCTCCCGCGGTCCATCCCCAAGGTTATCTGATGTTACGCAAACATCCTTGCACAGTACCTCGGGATGTCCAGGGACCTCCATAGGGACGGGTGAGTCCTGTGTGCTTCCAGGGGGCACGTAGCACGAGACCAATCGTCCTAGGTCAGTGCCTAATAAAACATTTGTGGGGATCTCCGCAGAGACTCCCACCTCCCTTACTCCACTCCCAGCCCCCCAATCAAGGAAAACACGAGCTAGGGGAACATTAGGGCTCACCCCCCCAACTCCCGTGATGGTGAGGCTTTTGCCGGGAATAAGGTCTGCGTCATCCACTAGTTCAGGCCGAACTAGTGTGACTTCGGCTCCTGTATCGCGGAAGCCTGTGGTGCACCGGTTGCCCACAGTAACCGACTGTAGGTTGTCTGCGGTGTGTCTTGCAGCTCCATTCACTAACAGCACAGATGATGGGTTGCGGGCAAGCTTGCCAGGAGGTGCTGTCTTCTTCTCCGGGCACGAGTGGCTGAGGTGTCCTGGCTTGCCGCACGCATAGCACTTGCGCACGTCTGTCGGTGCTGGCTTGACTCCTTCCGATCTTTGTGCAGGCCTGTGAAAGGGTCGCTGGACAGGAACCGACAAAGCTGGCCGGGAGGAAGAAGCAGATGAATAGGTTCCTCCCAGACGGGACAGAGTGTCTTTGAATGCCCGAGTGCTGGGCATGGCGACATATTCATCGGCTAGCTCGGCCGCCTCTCGCGCACTCTTCGGCTTGTGCTCACATACGTATTTTTGCACCTCTGTGGGGCAATTGGAGACAAACTGTTCTCGGACCATCAGATCCGCCAGGGACTGCTTGGTGTCCTCTGTGAGGGGATCAGACCACTGTTGGAAGGTGGTCTGCAACTTGCCCAGATGGTCCATAAAAGTATCTCCGGGCCCTCTCCGCAGGGACCGGAACCGTAAACGGTAAGTCTCTGGAGTCAGCTGGTACTTGACCAGAATAGCCTTTTTGATGACCGCGTAACTGGTACGCTCTGCTAATGGTAGTCCGACCAGGGCCTCCATAGCTTTGCCCTTCAGTGCGGACATTAGATGTCCCGCCCACTGTGGCTCTGGTACCTGGTACTGCTGGCATGAGGTTTCAAAAGCATGCAGGAAAAGATCAATGTCACAGTTCTCAGACTCCATCACAGGCAGTTTTGGCTTGACCATCAGGGATGGACCTGTGGATGTGGCATGCCGGTCGGACCCCTGAAGCTGTACTCGGGCCATGTCCAGTTCATGCCTGCGGACAGCTTCCCGTTCTCGTTCTGCAGCCTCGCGCTCAGCCTGGCGCTCTGCCCGCCGTGCCTCCAGCAGCCGAAAATATAAGTCCGGGTTACTGAGCATTAGTTGGTCCAGACCATTTTGGGATGGCATAGAGACAGAGTTATGTCCAGCTAGAGGACTGCAAGCCCCAGCAGGCTGTCCTCCTCCCAGTTCATCATCTTCATTCTGGAAGGGGTCACCTGGCTCAGGGGCCCCTGAGTGTCCTCTATTCTCTGAATCCTGCAGGGATGACTCTTGACTCCTCCGTGCACATAACTCCTGGATAAGGACAGTCTTATTTTTCCCATATACTTGGATGCCTTTGTGCTCACACAGAGCTGTGATATCAGCCACGCTCAGGACGTCATAATTCACGGATTCGGACATTATTGCCAAATAAAAGATAGGACAGAAAACAAGAGAGAGGGGAGGGTACTGTCGTGAATTATTATTCTATCAAAACTAATGCACTGTGCTTCGTCTTCCAGAATTTTTCAATCCTTTAGTACAGAGTTATGGACATAACTTCATGCACTAATATTCTAAGCATACAGAATCCCGTAAGCTGCCACCAGAAAATGTCACGAACTATGGATCCGATCGCTCCAGATCCCACAGCTCTGACGTAGTGGTCTGTGACGGAGTCTGCGCACACACAGAGACCTCACGTGACCGGGGTATTACCACTCGGCTAACACCCCCCCCACTATACTTCGGTAACTGCCACCACGTGGGTTCCCGGTCCACGAGCCGATTATCCGGGTCATTCACTATCACACAGATCAGTGGATGAACCGGATATCACTTACTGACCAACCGCAGTCAATCACCCCCAGCTACAATTCCTAAATGCAATTTAACTAACTACCTGGTAACGTCTCTTCAAAGGCAAGGTACGTTGTTCAGCAGCTTAGAATATGGAAGACTTGGCCATTTAGATTTTATAACCTTTAATAAGCGGTAAAAAGCAGTGCAGACAAGTCTAATGAAAATGACTATAAATCGACAGAATAATAATAACAATATAAATAATCACGACAGTTCAAATGAAAGGGAAAAAGATGAAAGAATACTTAGTTTCTCTGCAAGGTTTCAGATAGTCGTTCATATGTCCTTTTTGAATCCTTGCAAACCCCTTTTCAGTATGTATCAGGGGAGACCCTCAAAGTTCTTCTGATACAGGGATATGCTGTCAATGTCCAATTAAGTGTCTGGTGATGTTCCATGGGTCTCTCTCCTCTGTCCCCGCGCATGGGCTTCCATGAACTCTCCCATGGGCAGGAGACCCACTCCTGTCAGCCAATGGCAGCAGAGCGACCGCCAATCCCAGGGACTGGCCTCCAAGTGTTCCACGACCCCACCAAAGTTCAGTTCCCACAATGAGGACCACACCCAAGCTCGCATCTCCCTGACACATCGGCATACCTCCATACAGAATACATACCTGCGATCCCCATTCATCCACCTACAGAACGAGACCACACACGGCAATGCTGGGACCCGCAGTTCCCCCACCACCCATAGGTCAGCCACAGAACCACATCCTCTAGTCACATCCGACACCCAATCAACCACAACACTCTGTAGAGCCCGGATCCGGTGCCAGAAAGGGCATAAGCCGATTCACAAATGAAATATGAAAGTGGACTGGTTCCACGCCCAGAGCCAATCAAGGGCAACTAGCTCTCCTCAAACCAGACCCGGAAACCAATGACGTCACGCTCCAGCCAGGCTTGACAGCGAGCTGATCCCATCCCACCGGACAGGATGAGCTGGGCCTGGCATAGCCTCCACGACCCTCCACTGCTGGCCTTACAGAGTAGTGGCAATAAAAGTGTCCATCCACATCACAGGCGACCCAGGCCTCAGGAAGATGAGAGTTCACTGCTTTCTCTACATAGGCCAGAAGCATACAAGATGGCTACCCAGAGGAACCATGTATGTATGCCGGCACACCCCTGCCCCCACACCTTCATAAGAACTCATCACAGAACTGAGGGGATACTTGGAAAGTAATGGAGGATTAAAATCCCCCTTAGGTGTTTGACGTCTACTCTCAGGACTGAATATTTTTCAGTCAAATATTCTTTCAATCTCGAATTTGACTTCCTTAATGTTCAGCGGAGGATTCTTGAAAGGAGATGCGAGAAATTGAGAAAAGTTTGTTGCTCACTCAAAGGAACTCACTGTCAAAGAAGACGAACACGAGAAGAAGTGCAGAACCAGTTCAGCATCAGGAACTGAGCTACAGTGAATACCTACATGTGCAAGCTCCTGAGAGCTAGGCCCATGCTCAGAGAACCTATGTCTCTGAGTCTGAAGCTTCCCAGAAAACAATCTCACTGCCATGCTAATTGTTGTCTCCTATGCTCTATGGGAGAAGCCCATACATTAAGAGGCTTTCTGGAAAAAATGCTTTAAACTGTATTCTATGGAAATCCTTGTTGGCCAATTAGAGGACAGTGCATTAAGAAAAGTCACCTCCTGGCCAGTCAGAGAAAAGGACTCTAGAGAAAATCCTTAGAGGGATTATGCACTACCTGTGAAACTAGAACTGCATGATTGCACCGGAACTAAAAATGCGGTTCTTTGGCAAAAACAACAGCCCAGGGAGTCCCTCAGAGACTTATCACTCCATGAGGCCATGAGAGCCGTTATTTTTGTGGACCCCTGTGAGGCAGAAACAAAACTCGGTGAGAACAGTTCACTAAAGGTGCCACAACAGAAACTCTGAAGAGCAAACTGAAAATGCTGAAAACTCAGGCAACACCTTCCTGAACTAGAGAACTGTCTTTTAGTATCCTGGGGATGGACTGTAAGCATGCATATAAGAGTGCTACTCCACTTCTTAACCTGAATCCAGTGTCTGCAGAGCCCAGTTGTGCTATCAAGTAAGGGGCTCAAGGTCCTGTTCCAGAATAGTCACTGCAACCAAGTCTCCCTCGTAACCGAAAGTATAGAGGAGATTCGGCAATGAATGGAGTGCCTAGAAAAGCATCCACAGACAGAGACTGAACATCATAGCCAGTAATGAACATCATGGCTAGTAATGACAAGCCAGTGCCTGTGCATGGATACTCGGAACCAACCTAACCAGACTACCACAGCAAGGCGTCATTGTAGTGCAAGTCTGAGATGACAACTCTCCTCCGTTAGAACTTGGAATGAATGTTCCTAGAAACTGTTATGGAAAGATGTTAGAACCACTGTGCCGGTCTTTGCCTATGAAGAGCCCTGGAACAGGGGTACTGTGAAGTCTGGACATTTGTGGACATTTGTCTATTTCCCCTATGCAAAGTTATAAACTTCTTACTTTATTTAACTTGAAAGGGTTCACTTAAACTGTTTAATACTGTGTAACTGCATTTTATATGTATGTTGTGATATATATATATATATATATATATATATATCCTGTTCATTATCACTAAAGTTGCAAGGCTTAATGGATACTGAGAGACTTTTGGGACTTTGAATGAGAAGCTAGTAATTTTCCACAGCTGCCATATGGTTTAGAGAAGACCATGTTTTGGAGGGAAAAAGCCAGACTTGTGTACCACCAAAACCAGACAGATTTACCTTTTGAATGTCTGGTTCTAGCTATGTTGTTATGTCTGAAAAACAGTTTTTATCTAAAAAACTGCTGTGTCATTGCCATTGAGTATCACTGAAGCTCTAATGTAAGTCTATGTGAGACGGAAAGTGTTACATTGTATCTGTTTGTGCTGAGCTTCTCCACTCCACCCCTCACACTAGAAGGTTCCAGTCTAGCTAGAAATGGTATATAAGGAGAACGGTCAGAGCCCCCAGTGTACTGCAGTTAGGGACCAGTGCTTGGAGGGGAGACTCATGTCAGTCTGCATGAGTGACCAGAAGGAGACGATGGGGACACTGAGCCACAGACCATGGGTCACTAGTCCTGTGACCAAGGAGCCACCCGGACTACTGAGCTACAGACCGTGGGCCTCCAGGATTTGGCCAGGGTACCAGCCTTCTGAGAGAAAGAGGGACAGCTACAGTCAGGTCCATAAATATTGGGACATCGACACAGTTCTAACATTTTTGGCTCTATTCACCACCACAATGGATTTGAAATGAAACGGACAAGATGTGCTTTACCTGCAGACTGTCCGCTGTAATTTGAGGTATTTACATCCAAATCAGGTGAACGGTGCAGGAATTACAGCAGTTTGCATCTGTGCCTCCCACTTATTAAGGGACCAAAAGTAATGGACAGAATAATAATCATAAATCAAACTTTCACTTTTTAATACTTGGTTTCAAATCCTTTGCAGTCAATTACAGCCTGAAGTCTGGAACGTATAGACATCACCAGACGCTGGGTCTCATCCCTGGTGATGCTCTGCCCGGCCTCTACTGCAACTGTCTTCAGTTCCTGCTTGTTCTTGGGGCATTTTCCCTTCAGTTTTGTCTTCAGCAAGTAAAATGCATGTTCCCTTAAAAAAATAAGTGAATCCGATTGAGCATGCATTTTCCACTTCTTTCCCTTAAAAAGCTCTTTGATTGCTTTTGCAGTATGCTTTGGGTCATTGTCCATCTGCACTGTGAAGCGCCGTCCAATGAGTTCTGAAGCATTTGGCTGAATATGAGCAGATAATATTGCCCGAAACACTTCAGAATTCATCCTGCTGTGATTGTCAGCAGTCACATCATCAATAAATACAAGAGAAGCAGTTCCATTGGCAGCCATACATGACCACACCATAACACTACCACCACCATGCTTCACTGATGAGGTGGTCTGCTTAGGACCATGAGCAGTTCCTTTCCTCCTCCATACTCTTCTCTTCCCATCACTCTGGTACAAGTTGGTCTTGGTCTCACCTGTCCATAGGATGTTGTTCCAGAACTGTGAAGGCTTTTTTAAATGTCGTTCTGCAAACTCTAATCTGGCCTTCCTGTTTTTGAGGCTCACCAATGGTTTCCATCTTGTGGTGAACCCTCTGTATTTACTCTGGTGAAGTCTTGTCTTGATTGTTGACTTTGACACACATACACCTACCTCCTGGAGAGTGTTCTTGATCTGGCCAACTGTTGTGACGGGTGTTTTCTTCATCAGGGTAATAATTCTTCGGTCATCCACCACAGTTGTTTTCCGTGTTCCAAACAGTTGTTTTGGCCAGGCCTAATATTTTTGCTATCCCCCTGATGGGTTTGTTGTGTTTTTTCAGCCTAATGATGGCTTGCTTCACTGATAGTGACAGCTCTCTGGATCTCATCTTGAGAGTTGACAGCAACAGATTCCAAATGCAAATAGCAGACTTGAAATGAACTCTGGACCTTGTATCTGCTCATTGTAATTGGGATAATGAGGGAATAACACACACCTGACCATGGAACAGCTGAGAAGCCAATTGTCCCATTACTTTTGGTCCCTTAACAAGTGGGAGGCACATCTGCAAACTGCTGTAATTCCTGCACCGTTCACCTGATTTGGATGTAAATACCCTCAAATTACAGCTGACAGTCTGCAGGTAAAGCGCATCTTGTTTGTTTCATTTCAAATCCATTGTGGTGGTGTATAGAGCCAAAAATCTTAGAATTGTGTCCATGTCCCAATATTAATGGACCTGACTGTAGCTCAGGCCTTTTCTCAGCATCAAACCCTTCTTTTGCCAAGGTGGAGACTGGCAAAAGAAGCATCTAAATTTTTGTATTTGAATTTCTCCTGTAAAGAAGCCCCCTGGTTTACTGCAGACCCTGACTTTCTGGACTTATTTCCCATTGGGGTGCACCATGCCTTACCATCCCTTCCGGAGAGCAGCAACACATGGTGACACCTTAACGGTGCCCGGGGGACCCAGCAAAGCGTTGGAGCCACCTCATACCTGGTCACTGAACCTACTGCCACCCACTCAACCAAGAACGCGATACAAGGGACCATTCGAGTACTAAGCGCTCAACAAAAGTTTGCCAATCCAAAAAGTTAAATCTTTCGTGTCCGCATTAAAGATGCTCAGCCCCTAGTTCTACGACTCGGCACAGGAACCTTTCTCCTACTACTCCGAAATCTGAGTGACCACCTTGTAAAGGTCAAGACACACCACTCATCTGCCTGACTGTTCCAAGTCACTAGTGTTGAGCGTGAATATTCGAAAAGCAAATTTTTATCACGAATATCAGCACTTTGAGAATTCGAGAATATTTTGAATATAGTGCAATATATTTGTAATGAAGAATATTAGTTTTTTTTTAACACAGTACACATCAGGTGACCATCCCTCCCTTCTTCTTACTTGTGGGCCAATGAGAAGGCTTTGTCACAGCTTAGCAACATCCCTAGCAACCAATAGGAAAGCTGCCGACCCCTTACTATATAAGAACCTCCCCAGCAGCCTTTTTTGTACAGTTTTTAAAGTTCTGAAAGAGAGAGAGAGCAGTGACATTGCTGTGCTCGGTGCTTTCCACTCATTCCATTAGATAGATAGTTAGCTCATATACATAATACAGATAGTGGGAGATAGTCAGTGTAGGTAGTGATATAGTGTAGCTGATAGGTTCTGCTGTCCATACATACAGCTACAGACATAGTGCTGTGATGTCACAAGTTGCACGTATTGAGAAAAAATATGCGCATCATTAATTGCCAAAAATTCGCAAGTGCAAATATATTGGAGCCCTCTATCTGCATATAAAGCTATTGCAATGCTCCGCCGTGCCGACCATTGTCTCCAGTCTCAGGAAGCTTCTAGCAGCTTGAAAAATGTAGCATAAGTGACCCACGTCGGTATTTTGCGCGCATTACGCAAATAATACATTGCCGATTTTGGCAATCAAAAATATGATCTCAAATTCTCGAATATATGACGAATATTCTACAAAATATTTGCGAAATATCGCGAATTTGAATATTGCCCCTGCCGCTCATCACAACAAGTCACCTTCTAAGACATCATAGACTCTCCAGCCACCACAGTTCAACAATCCTGGTATAGAAGAGACTTCATCTCTGCCGTGATGGACAGAACTTCATGTGGATGACCTGAGCTGAACAGATGAAGGGTGCTGAATGTGGTCAAACAGAATCTTCAAGCCTTCAGTAGTTACCCCTTGGGTTTTGGGAAAACAAGCCTTATCCAGCATACCATTCCAACCACCTCACATCCTCCACACACTCTCTAGCGGCACGATGCAACAGCAATACCTTGTCCCTGGGAAGGATTACAGGACTGTGCAGCGACCGGGCCGCAGGGGCAATATGTGAGTGTTATCGTGTGCCGATGGGGGTAGTAGTTGTTTTACTCACAGTTAGCAGCACTCCCTGCAGTAAAGGGAAGTATGGCACGAAATCCTTTGGGACACTCTCTATTTGTCGAGAGATCCCAAGCCAGATGGTGGTTGAGGTGCCCTTGGTGGTGTAGGTGTTTTGGGTGCCTTGGTGGCAGGGTCCCTGGTGTTCGTGATGCCAGCACCACAAGGTGCGTTGAGAGTTGGTATAGAATAAGGAGAAAATCAGGAGTTGAACCAACAAGAACTTTACTTGAAATATTTGCCTTGAGGTAAATTGAATCCACGCCGATAATGCCTCGGTACAGAAAATGGAGGTTAGCTCCAAACAGCAGGCACGGTGATACAGTGGTACGCAGGGGCACTCAGCCTGAGAGAGGGGGATTCTTTCCCTAACTTGATCACTCACTCTGGAAATTCAGCCTTTCGGTACTTTGGATCTTCTGAACTAGAATTTGGCAACCAAAAGGGCTGTCTCCCTAGGGGCAGGCATTACTCATCTGCTCCATTATTTGCACAGGTTGCTTCTATACAATAAATCCACTTTGTCTCTGACTCCAGGACAGTGGCACTGCAATAAGAAGGGATAGAGTAGTCCTTGGGCTTGGTTTCCTATTATGCACTTCTGAGGGGTGCCCAGGGGCACAAAACATCAATTACATACCCTCCGCTCCTAACCTCCTCCCAAATAACTTCCTATGCCTGCCTTCTGATACAGAAGCAAGAAAAAGTATGTGAACCCTTTGGAATGATCTGGATTTCTTCATCTAAGTCACAACAATAGACAATCACAGTCTGCGTAAACTAATAACACACAAAGAATAAAATGTTACCATGTTTTTATTGAACACACCATGTAAACATTCACAGCGCAGGTGGAAAAAGTATGTGAACCCTTGGATTTAATAACTGATTGAACCTCCTCTGGCAGCAATAACTTCAAACGCTTCCTGCAGTTGCAGATCAGACGTGCACAACGGTGAGGAGTAATTCTTCACCGTTCCTCTTTACAGAACTGTTTCAGTTCAGCAATATTCTTGGGATGTCAGGTGTGAATTGCTGTCTTGAGGTCCTGCCACAGCATCTCAATCGGGTTGAGGTCAGGACTCTGACTGGGCCACTCCAGAAGGTGTATTTTCTATGCTTTGGGTCGTTGTCCTGTTGCAACACCCATCTTCTGTTGAGCTTCAGCTGGTGGACAGATGGCCTTAAGTTCTCCTGCAAAATGTCTTTATAAACTTGGGAATTCTTTTTTCCTTCGATGATAGCAATCCGTCCAGGCCCTGACGCAGCAAAGCAGCCCCAAACCATGATGCCCCCACCACCATACTTCACAGTTGGGATGAGGTTTTGATGTTGCTGTGCTGTGCCTCTTTTTCTCCACACATAGTGTTGTGTGTTTCTTCCAAACAACTCAGCTTTGGTTTCATCTGTCCACAGAATATTTTGCCAGTACTGCTATGGAACATCCAGGTGCTCGTGTGCAAACTGTAAACGTGCAGCAATGGTTTTTTTGGGACAGCAGTGGCTTCCTCTGTGGTATCCTCCCATGAAATCCATTCTTGTTTAGTGTTTCACGTATCGTAGATTCGCTAACAGGGATGTTAGCATATGCCAGAGACTTTTGTAACTCTTTAGCTGACACTCTAGGATTCTTCTTCACCTCATTGAGCAGTCTGCGCTGTGCTCTTGCAGTCATCTTTACAGGACGGCCTCTCCTAGGGAGAGTAGCAGCAGTGCTGAACTTTCTCCATTTATAGACAATTTGTCTTACCGTGGACTGATGAACAGCAAGGCTTTTGGAGATACTTTTATAACCCTTTCCAGCTTTATGCAAGTCAACAATTCTTAATCGTAGGTCTTCTGAGAACTCTTTTGTGTGAGGCATTATTCACATCAGGCAATGCTTCTTGTGAAAAGCAAACCCAGAACTGGTGTGTGCTATTTATAGGGCAGGGCAGCTGTAACCAACACCTCCAATCTCATCTCATTGATTGGACTCCAGTTGGCTGACGCCTCACTCCAATTAGCTCTTGGAGATGTCATTAGTCTAGGGGTTCACATACTTTCTCCACCTGCGCTGTGAATGTTTACATGGTGCGTTCAATAAAAACATGGTAACATTTAACTCTTTGTGTGTTATTAGGGTAAGCAGACTGCGATTGTCTATTGTTGTGACTTAGATGAAGATCAGATCACATTTTGTGACCAATTTGTGCAGAAATCCAGATCATTCCAAGGGGTTCACATACTTTTTCTTGCAACTGTACAGGTCATTCTCAAAAAATTAGCATATTGTGATAAAGTTCATTATTTTCTGTAATGTACTGATAAACATTAGACTTTCATATATTTTAGATTCATTACACACCAACTGAAGTAGTTCAAGCCTTTTATTGTTTTAATATTGATGATTTTGGCCACAGCTCATGAAAACCCAAATTTCCTATCTAAAAAAATTTGCATATTTCATCCGACCAATAAAATAAAAGTGTTTTTAATACAAAAAAAGTCAACCTTCAAATAATTATGTTCAGTTATGCACTCAATACTTGGTCGGGAATCCTTTTGCAGAAATGACTGCTTCAATGCGGCGTGGCATGGAGGCAATCAGCCTGTGGCACTGCTGAGGTGTTATGGAGGCCCAGGACGCTTCAATGCGGCGTGGCATGGAGGCAATCAGCCTGTGGCACTGCTGAGGTGTTATGGAGGCCCAGGATGCTTCACTGCGGCGTGGCATGGAGGCAATCAGCCTGTGGCACTGCTGAGGTGTTATGGAGGCCCAGGAGGCTTCAATGCGGCGTGGCATGGAGGCAATCAGCCTGTGGCACTGCTGAGGTGTTATGGAGGCCCAGGATGCTTCAGTGCGGCGTGGCATGGAGGCAATCAGCCTGTGGCACTGCTGAGGTGTTATGGAGGCCCAGGAGGCTTCAATGCGGCGTGGCATGGAGGCAATCAGCCTGTGGCACTGCTGAGGTGTTATGGAGGCCCAGGATGCTTCGATAGCGGCCTTAAGCTCATCCAGAGTGTTGGGTCTTGCGTCTCTCAACTTTCTCTTCCCAATATCCCACAGATTCTCTATGGGGTTCAGGTCAGGAGAGTTGGCAGGCCAGTTGAGCCCAGTAATACCATGGTCAGTAAACCAGTTACCAGTGGTTTTGGCACTGTGAGCAGGTGCCAGGTCGTGCTGAAAAATGAAATCTTCATCTCCATAAAGCTTTTCAGCAGATGGAAGCATGAAGTGCTCCACAATCTCCTGATAGCGGCTGCATTGCCCCTGCCCTTGATAAAACACAGTGGACCAACACCAGCAGCTGACATGGCGCCCCAGACCATCACTGACTGTGGGGACTTGACACTGGACTTCAGGCATTTTGGCATTTCCCTCTCCCCAGTCTTCCTCCAGACTCTGGCACCTTGATTTCCGAATGACATGCAACAGTCCAGTGCTGCTTCTCTGTAGCCCAGGTCAGGCGCTTCTGCCGCTGTTTCTGGGGAATGCGGCACCTGTAGCCCATTTCCTGCACACGCCTGTACACGGTGGCTCTGGATGTTTCTACTCCAGACTCAGTCCACTGCTTCCGCAGGTCCCCCAAGGTCTGGAATCGGTCCTTCTCCACAATCTTCCTCAGGGTCCGGTCACCTCTTCTCGTTGTGCAGTGTTTTCTGCCACACTTTTTCCTTCCCACAGACTTCCCACTGAGGGGCCTTGATACAGCACTCTGGGAACAGCCTATCCCTTCAGACATGTCTTTCTGTGTCTTACCCTCTTGCTTGAGGGTCAATGATGGCCTTCTGGACAGCAGTCAGGTCGGCAGTCTTACCCATGATTGCCGTTTTGAGTAATGAACCAGGCTGGGAGTTTTTAAAAGCCTCAGGAATCTTTTGCAGGTGTTTAGAGTTTAGTTGATTCAGATGATTAGGTTAATAGCTCGTTTAGAGAACCTTTTCATGATATGCTAATTTTTTTAGATAGGAATTTTGGGTTTTCATGAGCTGTGGCCAAAATCATCAATATTAAAACAATAAAAGGCTTGAACTACTTCAGTTGTGTGTAATGAATCTAAAATATATGAAAGTCTAATGTTTATCAGCACATTACAGAAAATAATGAACTTTATCACAATATGCTAATTTTTTGAGAAGGACCTGTATATATATATATATGTATATAGAAAAAAGTGAAACTATGGCAGCACCGTCTTGGATAAAAATGGATGAAGGGTGCACCGGCCCAATGTGGATACAAGCCAATCCAGATAAACCAAAAAATGTAAAGACGGGCAGCACTCCAAGGAATAAAAGTAGAAAAAATACTTTATTCACCCACAAGGATGATGCGACGTTTCGGCTCTACACAGGAGCCTTCCTCAAGCAATGTGCACAGACAAAACACTGGGCATATATAGCGTATACATGTCGGGTGTGTTCACTTCATTACAATTAAAGTACAATCAGATATAAAACACATTCTGGAAATATGTGTGAACTTTAGCCCAATCAGACAGCGCCGTGTAATCAAAATACATATAATACAGAACACCAAAAATATTTATAATTGCATAGTGTAGCAAAATACATACAAAAACATAGAATTAATATCAATGAGAGCGTCAAGCGCTTACTGGAGAGGTAATGCTAACGGAGGATGAAGGAGGAAAGCCGGCTGCCATCCATGCACTGCGAATGTTTACATTGTTTCTCATTGATAGGGCTGATAGGGACACCAAACGCTAGCTAATAGGGCCACAAAAGTCCTATAAGGACTGGTATAGATGTGCTATCGATAGGTGTGATACACAGAGGGGTGCGATATAATTATAATAAACTTTTATGAGTCAAAAACACATAGATCTATATAGTGATCACCTGGAAGTCAGGGGCCTAGGGGCTTACTTGGGCCATTTTTATATAGGGTGAGGTTCCGGACGGGGTCGCTCTTATCAGGGGGGTGGTCTGTGGTTAGTCTATCAGGGCCAGAATAGCACCCCCTGTAGGGCAATATCAGGGACAGTTCTTTGCCCACCCTGACATCATCATCTAGCCCAGGGATAGATGGTGTTTGCTTTCCCTCCGGGATTCATCGATGTGCACTGGAACCCCCCGGATTGTGGCAGGACATATGGTTTCTTATTTAGTGCCGCCGAGCACTTGTTATTGCCTACCACATCTATGCTTTTTGGTTAACTTTATTAATTTAATATATTTTCATTTTGAGGGATATCTTTTCCATTCACACGTCTGCAAAATGGGTCCGCATCCGTTCCCCAATTTTGCGGAATGTGTGCAGCCCCATTCATTTTCAATGGGTCCGGAATGTGCTGTCCGCATTTGCGGATCCGCACTTCTGCATCTGTGCTTCCGTCTCCGCAAAAAAATAGATCATGTCCTATTCTTCTCCGCAATTGCAGACAAGATTAGGCATTTTCCATTATAGTGCCGGCGTTGTGCGGTCCGCAAATTGCAGAATGAACGTTGCCGGTGTCCGTGTTTTCCGGATCCGCAAAACACTTACGGACGTGTGAATGGACCCTCATAGTAACATTATTAAAGGTTACGTTTTATCTTTATGTATATTCTAATGGATTGCCTTCCTTGTACAATGTTATAATATGCTTTCTATGTTAGACGGTATATTATAGTGCATTTGTATTGTGCGGCAGTTGTGCGCGGTTCTGCTGCGATACTGCAGGTATATAGAGGGACAAATCATTTCTACTGGTGTGATATACCAGTCGCCCCCCCCAAAAATACTGATTGAGGCAGGGTGTTATATACCAATATACTTTCTTTATATTGCATTTGCGCGTACCCGAAAATTATATTGCCAATATTTCGCATTGAAAAATTGGAATACTACATCTGGTGTCAGTGTCCGTGTTGTGGGACTATTTGTGCACTTCTACTAATTATTTCTTGGCTGCAAATATGAGTTTAAGGTTTTTCAGGTTCGCCTGCCATTAAAATGAATGGGACCCGCCGCGAACTCGCGGTTTGTGAACATTTGATTGCGTTTGCGAACTGTCCCGGCAGATGTTCGTCCATCACTACATATATACACTGCACAGTACCACTTCTCCTGTCCTGTATACTGGGTGTAATTCTTAATATCTAAATAAGTAGTGATGTCACCTCATTTATACTATACTTTATAATGAGAGAGCTGTGATGTCACCTTTTGTATAATATAACTTATATCTGGTGAGCTGTGATGTCACTGCTGTATAATATATCTGCTGAGCTGTGATGTCACTGCTGTATAATATATCTGGTGAGCTGTGATGTCACTGCTGTATAATATATCTGGTGAGCTGTGATGTCACTGCTGTAGAATATATCTGGTGAGCTGTGATGTCACTGCTGTAGAATATATCTGCTGAGCTGTGATGTCACTGCTGTATAATATATCTGGTGAGCTGTGATGTCACTGCTGTATAATATATCTGGTGAGCTGTGATGTCACTGCTGTATAATATATCTGGTGAGCTGTGATGTCACTGCTGTATAATATATCTGGTGAGCTGTGATGTCACTGCTGTATAATATATCCGGTGAGCTGTGATGTCACTGCTGTATAATATATCTGGTGAGCTGCGATGTCACTGCTGTATAATATATCTGGTGAGCTGTGATGTCACTGCTGTATAATATATCTGGTGAGCTGTGATGTCACTGCTGTATAATATATCTGCTGAGCTGTGATGTCACTGCTGTATAATATATCTGGTGAGCTGTGATGTCACTGCTGTATAATATATCTGGTGAGCTGTGATGTCACTGCTGTAGAATATATCTGGTGAGCTGCGATGTCACTGCTGTAGAATATATCTGGTGAGCTGTGATGTCACTGCTGTATAATATATCTGGTGAGCTGTGATGTCACTGCTGTAGAATATATCTGGTGAGCTGTGATGTCACTGCTGTAGAATATATCTGCTGAGCTGTGATGTCACTGCTGTATAATATATCTGGTGAGCTGTGATGTCACTGCTGTATAATATATCTGGTGAGCTGCGATGTCACTGCTGTATAATATATCTGGTGAGCTGCGATGTCACTGCTGTATAATATATCTGGTGAGCTGTGATGTCACTGCTGTATAATATATCTGGTGAGCTGTGATGTCACTGCTGTATAATATATCTGGTGAGCTGTGATGTCACTGCTGTATAATATATCTGGTGAGCTGTGATGTCACTGCTGTATAATATATCTGGTGAGCTGTGATGTCACTGCTGTATAATATATCTGGTGAGCTGTGATGTCACTGCTGTAGAATATATCTGGTGAGCTGTGATGTCACTGCTGTATAATATATCTGGTGAGCTGTGATGTCACTGCTGTATAATATATCCGGTGAGCTGTGATGTCACTGCTGTAGAATATATCTGGTGAGCTGTGATGTCACTGCTGTAGAATATATCTGGTGAGCTGTGATGTCACTGCTGTAGAATATATCTGGTGAGCTGTGATGTCACTGCTGTAGAATATATCTGGTGAGCTGCGATGTCACTGCTGTAGAATATATCTGGTGAGCTGTGATGTCACTGCTGTATAATATATCTGGTGAGCTGTGATGTCACTGCTGTATAATATATCTGGTGAGCTGTGATGTCACTGCGGTATAATATATCTGGTGAGCTGTGATGTCACTGCGGTATAATATATCTGGTGAGCTGTGATGTCACTGCTGTATAATATATCTGGTGAGCTGTGATGTCACTGCTGTATAATATATCTGGTGAGCTGTGATGTCACTGCTGTATAATATATCCGGTGAGCTGTGATGTCACTGCTGTATAATATATCTGGTGAGCTGTGATGTCACTGCTGTATAATATATCCGGTGAGCTGTGATGTCACTGCTGTATAATATATCTGGTGAGCTGTGATGTCACTGCTGTATAATATATCTGGTGAGCTGTGATGTCACTGCTGTATAATATATCCGGTGAGCTGTGATGTCACTGCTGTAGAATATATCCGGTGAGCTGTGATGTCACTGCTGTAGAATATATCTGGTGAGCTGTGATGTCACTGCTGTATAATATATCTGGTGAGCTGTGATGTCACTGCTGTAGAATATATCTGGTGAGCTGTGATGTCACTGCTGTAGAATATATCTGGTGAGCTGCGATGTCACTGCTGTAGAATATATCTGGTGAGCTGCGATGTCACTGCTGTAGAATATATCTGGTGAGCTGTGATGTCACTGCTGTAGAATATATCTGGTGAGCTGTGATGTCACTGCTGTATAATATATCTGGTGAGCTGTGATGTCACTGCTGTATAATATATCTGGTGAGCTGTGATGTCACTGCTGTAGAATATATCCGGTGAGCTGTGATGTCACTGCTGTAGAATATATCTGGTGAGCTGTGATGTCACTGCTGTATAATATCCGGTGAGCTGTGATGTCACTGCTGTAGAATATATCTGGTGAGCTGTGATGTCACTGCTGTAGAATATATCTGGTGAGCTGTGATGTCACTGCTGTAGAATATATCTGGTGAGCTGTGATGTCACTGCTGTAGAATATATCCGGTGAGCTGTGATGTCACTGCTGTATAATATATCTGGTGAGCTGTGATGTCACTGCTGTATAATATATCTGGTGAGCTGTGATGTCACTGCTGTAGAATATATCTGGTGAGCTGTGATGTCACTGCTGTATAATATATCTGGTGAGCTGTGATGTCACTGCTGTAGAATATATCTGGTGAGCTGTGATGTCACTGCTGTAGAATATATCTGGTGAGCTGTGATGTCACTGCTGTAGAATATATCTGGTGAGCTGTGATGTCACTGCTGTATAATATATCTGGTGAGCTGTGATGTCACTGCTGTAGAATATATCTGGTGAGCTGTGATGTCACTGCTGTATAATATATCTGGTGAGCTGTGATGTCACTGCTGTATAATATATCTGGTGAGCTGTGATGTCACTGCTGTATAATATATCTGGTGAGCTGTGATGTCACTGCTGTATAATATATCTGGTGAGCTGTGATGTCACTGCTGTAGAATATATCTGGTGAGCTGCGATGTCACTGCTGTATAATATATCTGCTGAGCTGTGATGTCACTGCTGTATAATATATCTGGTGAGCTGTGATGTCACTGCTGTATAATATATCTGGTGAGCTGTGATGTCACTGCTGTATAATATATCCGGTGAGCTGTGATGTCACTGCTGTATAATATATCTGGTGAGCTGTGATGTCACTGCTGTATAATATATCTGGTGAGCTGTGATGTCACTGCTGTAGAATATATCTGGTGAGCTGTGATGTCACTGCTGTAGAATATATCTGGTGAGCTGCGATGTCACTGCTGTAGAATATATCTGGTGAGCTGTGATGTCACTGCTGTAGAATATATCTGGTGAGCTGTGATGTCACTGCTGTAGAATATATCTGGTGAGCTGTGATGTCACTGCTGTATAATATATCTGGTGAGCTGTGATGTCACTGCTGTATAATATATCTGGTGAGCTGTGATGTCACTGCTGTTTAATATATCTGGTGAGCTGTGATGTCACTGCTGTAGAATATATCTGGTGAGCTGCGATGTCACTGCTGTATAATATATCTGCTGAGCTGTGATGTCACTGCTGTATAATATATCTGGTGAGCTGCGATGTCACTGCTGTATAATATATCTGGTGAGCTGTGATGTCACTGCTGTATAATATATCTGGTGAGCTGTGATGTCACTGCTGTATAATATATCCGGTGAGCTGTGATGTCACTGCTGTATAATATATCTGGTGAGCTGTGATGTCACTGCTGTAGAATATATCTGGTGAGCTGTGATGTCACTGCTGTATAATATATCCGGTGAGCTGTGATGTCACTGCTGTAGAATATATCCGGTGAGCTGTGATGTCACTGCTGTAGAATATATCTGGTGAGCTGTGATGTCACTGCTGTAGAATATATCTGGTGAGCTGTGATGTCACTGCTGTATAATATATCTGGTGAGCTGTGATGTCACTGCTGTAGAATATATCTGGTGAGCTGTGATGTCACTGCTGTAGAATATATCTGGTGAGCTGCGATGTCACTGCTGTATAATATATCTGCTGAGCTGTGATGTCACTGCTGTATAATATATCTGGTGAGCTGTGATGTCACTGCTGTATAATATATCTGGTGAGCTGTGATGTCACTGCTGTATAATATATCCGGTGAGCTGTGATGTCACTGCTGTATAATATATCTGGTGAGCTGTGATGTCACTGCTGTATAATATATCTGGTGAGCTGTGATGTCACTGCTGTAGAATATATCTGGTGAGCTGTGATGTCACTGCTGTAGAATATATCTGGTGAGCTGCGATGTCACTGCTGTAGAATATATCTGGTGAGCTGTGATGTCACTGCTGTAGAATATATCTGGTGAGCTCTGATGTCACTGCTGTAGAATATATCTGGTGAGCTGTGATGTCACTGCTGTAGAATATATCTGGTGAGCTGTGATGTCACTGCTGTATAATATATCTGGTGAGCTGTGATGTCACTGCTGTATAATATATCTGGTGAGCTGTGATGTCACTGCTGTAGAATATATCTGGTGAGCTGTGATGTCACTGCTGTATAATATATCTGCTGAGCTGTGATGTCACTGCTGTAGAATATATCTGGTGAGCTGCGATGTCACTGCTGTAGAATATATCCGGTGAGCTGTGATGTCACTGCTGTAGAATATATCTGGTGAGCTGTGATGTCACTGCTGTAGAATATATCTGGTGAGCTGTGATGTCACTGCTGTAGAATATATCTGGTGAGCTGTGATGTCACTGCTGTAGAATATATCTGGTGAGCTGTGATGTCACTGCTGTAGAATATATCTGGTGAGCTGTGATGTCACTCATCCTCCATCTCACATGAACATGGGTTGGAGAAGCCGTGACTTAGACTTATGAACATATAATCTACTGTTCGATGTGGAAGAAGCAGACACACGGTTATTTCCAGGGGCCCCTCAGTGAACAGACATTCATACCCTGTCCCCCTACTCCCTCGGGGGCGGGCTGATACATCCCTGGTCAGATCATGTGATGAATTCCTGCCCTCTGATTGGTCACAGATAAAGTTTGAATTTGTATTTGTTTACAATTTCAGTTTTAATAAAGATACAAAAATCTGGAAATATACAGAATTATTCCGGAGACGTCCTGTCAACCAGCGCTGACTCTGGGATGTCTATCGGCTGCGTCCTGCTGACTCTGTGCTCTCCGCCACTCGTTTCCTTCCCGGAACATTGAGAGAAGATTCAATGGCCGCCCGGATACTCTCGGATGACTCGAGACGTGTCCTGGCCTCCGCCACCGGGCAGTTACGCAGCAAACTCACAATGGCTGCCGGCAGCACCTGTACAGAGGAGTGAACATGTGACTGCTGCTGCCTTCCAGCAACCAATCGTAATTGAGAACTCAAATTACACTCACAGCTGAAATCACAATTCTGCTGTCTGGCAGTAGCCTATTCCCCTCTCCCATTGAGATAACCATGGGGCCAAGGCTGAGCATGTACGTGTATGGTGGAGGCGGCAGAACACATTCACCCAGCAGCCTTCACGGTCCGTCTGATGTCCGCCATCCGTCCACTCATTCTATATAGTGCCATATGCCAGCCTGCTGGTGCCACCCAGGATCTCCAGACTGGTGGTGAAGGGTTTTGGTGCCTTCTTTCCAGCTGCTGTTAATAATCTATCGCCTAAGATTTTTGGCACAGAAAGACTGCTGAGAGTGGAGGAGGAGGAGGTGCATGTCTGGACACAGAGACTGGCATTGTTATTTGGAGTCAGCAAGTGGCTGTGTTATGGAGTACTAGGGTTTACTGACACTGTGGTGGGTACTGTGGCTGGAGGGCACTGTTATGGAGGTACTAGCATTGTCACAATTATGAGGCACTGAGGTTTATTGTGGTTGACTGGCACTGCTGTAGGATACTGCAGCAGGTAGATACTGTTGTCGGGAACTGTTTTGAGTTTACTGATGTTTATATGGTATCTTGGCTGGCACTGTTATGTATGGTACTGTGACTGCTTGGCACAGTTCAATGGTACTCTGTCTGATACTGCTATGGGGCTACTGGGGCTGACACTGCTGTAGGGTACTGTGACTGGCTGGAAGTGCTGTACAGTACTTTGTTTGATACTGCTATGGGGTACTTTGCTGATACTGCTATGAGGGTACTGTGACTGGATCTAATGTAGGCTACTGCTGAAGGCTGGAACTGCTGTACAGTACTCTTTCTGATACTGCTATGCGGGTACTGGGACTGGCACTGCTGTACAGTATCCTGTCTGATACTGCTATGCGGGTACGGGGGCTAGCACTGCTGTATAGTATCCTGTCTGATACTGCTATGCGGGTACGGGGGCTGGCACTGCTGTACAGTACGGTCTGATACTGCTTTGAGGTAACGGGGGCTGGCACTGCTGTATAGTATCCTGTCCGATACTGCTATGCGGGTACTGGGACTGGCACTGCTGTACAGTATCCTGTCTGATACTGCTATGCGGGTACGGGGGCTGGCACTGCTGTACAGTACGGGCTGATACTGCTTTGAGGTAACGGGGGCTGGCACTGCTGTATAGTATCCTGTCCGATACTGCTATGTGGGTACGGGGGCTAGCACTGCTGTATACTATCCTGTCTGATACTGCTTTGAGGGTACGGGGGCTGGCACTGCTGTATACTATCCTGTCTGATACTGCTATGCGGGTACGGGGGCTGGCACTGCTGTACAGTACGGTCTGATACTGCTTTGAGGGTACGGGGGCTGGCACTGCTGTATAGTATCCTGTCTGACACTGCTATGCGGGTACTGGGACTGGCACTGCTGTACAGTATCCTGTCTGATACTGCTTTGAGGGTACGGGGGCTGGCACTGCTGTATAGTATCCTGTCTGATACTGCTATGCGGGTACTGGGACTGGCACTGCTGTACAGTATCCTGTCTGATACTGCTTTGAGGGTACAGGGGCTGGCACTGCTGTATAGTATCCTGTCTGATACTGCTATGCGGGTACTGGGACTGGCACTCCTGTACAGTATCCTGTCTGATACTGCTTTGAGGGTACGGGGGCTGGCACTGCTGTATAGTATCCTGTCTGATACTGCTATGCGGGTACGGGGGCTGGCACTGCTGTTGCATACTGCAGATGGCTGGATAAGGTCCCTCAGTATGTTTTGCACTGTTATGGGGGACGGCTCCAGTAATGGTCCCAGTTTGTGGCCCAGGACTCTCACCTTGTCCCTGGACGTTGCGGCTCTGATGTGCTGTGAAATCTCTGTGTTCCTCATCTGCTCGGTCTGTTCCCCGTAGATAGACTGAAGCAGGGTCTCTGTGCAGTGGGTCTGGGGGTGCCCGCTCAGCCGCTGTATGGTAATGGGGTACACATATATTATACAGAGTATTAGGTGCAGGTATCTCCGCTGTGTTGTCACATCCGACCCCTCACCTGCAGCACCGACACAGCCCTCTGGAAGTGCTTGGAATTGCAGATTCTAAAATCCACAATATAGTTTCGGTAAATCTTCCCTTTAAGAACGTGAGCTCCGCTGGTCACCGTGTCCAGGATCCACTTACTGCTCAGCTCCCGCTGGAACTTCTGACAAGAGTAAGGGAGAACAGCCTGCTTACTGACAACAGTAATGGAGAGCAGCTTACTTACTGACAACAGTAATGGAGAACAGCCTACCTACTGACAACAGTAATGGAGAACAGCCTACCTACTAACCAGAGCCTGGGAGAACAGCCTACCTACTGACAAGAGTAAGGGAGAACAGCCTACCTACTGACAAGAGTAAGGGAGAACAGCCTACCTACTGACAAGAGTAAGGGAGAACAGCCTATCTACTGACAAGAGTAAGGGAGAACAGCCTACCTACTGACAAGAGTAAGGGAGAACAGCCTACCTACTGACAAGAGTAAGGGAGAACAGCCTACCTACTGACAAGAGTAAGGGAGAACAGCCTACCTACTGACAAGAGTAATGGAGAACAGCCTACCTACTGACAAGAGTAAGGGAGAACAGCCTACCTACTGACAAGAGTAAGGGAGAACAGCCTACCTACTGACAAGAGTAAGGGAGAACAGCCTACCTACTGACAAGAGTAAGGGAGAACAGCCTACCTACTGACAAGAGTAAGGGAGAACAGCCTACCTACTGACAAGAGTAAGGGAGAACAGCCTACCTAATGACAAGAGTAAGGGAGAACAGCCTACCTACTGACAAGAGTAAGGGAGAACAGCCTACCTACTGACAAGAGTAAGGGAGAACAGTCTACCTACTGACAAGAGTAAGGGAGAACAGCCTACCTACTGACAAGAGTAAGGGAGAACAGCCTACCTACTGACAAGAGTAAGGGAGAACAGCCTACCTACTGACAAGAGTAAGGGAGAACAGCCTACCTACTGACAAGAGTAAGGGAGAACAGCCTACCTACTGACAAGAGTAAGCGAGAACAGCCCATCTACTGACAAGATCTTGGGAACACAGACTACCTACTGACAAGATCTTGGGAACGCAGACTACCTACTGACAAGATCTTGGGAAAACAGCCTACCTACTGACAAGATCTTGGGAACACAGACTATCTACTGACAAGATCTTGGGAACACAGACTACCTACTGACAAGATCTTGGGAAAAGACTACTGTACCTACTGACTAGGACATGCAGTATAACAAGGAGAGCAGCCTATATTCTGACGTGCTTTTAATATGTCCACCATCCTCAGGGTCTAGAACTTTCATCACCAAACACTCCACCCAGTTGGTCCCCCTCTATCTCTTTTGGTACAGATAGTGGACTTGGAGGACTATACCTGGATGAAGGCTCCCTCATACTCCAGGAAGAGGATGGGCCACGTGATGACGATGGGGTTCGGAATCATCTTCTTGGTTGAGTTCTATAAGTGAAGATACATAATGACATCACTGACCCTGTATCTGGGGGCTGGGCTGGGACAACCTCTCAATCGTTTCGAAGACGTTTTTGATAACACAGAATACAGTATAATCTGTGGGCGGAGTCACATTGTAAAATGGCTGCAGAGGTGAAAATCATGGACCAGCTAAGTAACAGGAAGTTATAGGAGGTCGACGGAGTCTGCAGTACAGGGCGTGACATGGTTAATGGTGCTGGACATGTGGAGGGAGGGTTTAAACCTAAGGTCACCCAACTCAACATGGTCATCATATCTGGCACTGGGTCACCTAGTACTGACCAGTAATAATGTAGGTGGCACATCCGTGGCATACTGACCGGCAGGTACTGTCCTGCGGTGGCGTGGCATATGGCATGGATGTTTGATGTCTTCTCCTTCACTAATTCCACCAGTTTCTCCACCTCAGTGACTTCATCTGAAAACAGAAAGAGAACTGAGCATGTTCACGGGAAATAGCGCCATACAGAGCTGGGAATAATGTGGGTCTGAGACCCCCAGCAAATCAACCCCCACCACATCCTGTGAGCTCCTGGGTCAAGAGCTGGAGAGCGGGGATCTTCACTTACCATCCATAGTGAACAGGAAGACAATGGTGTCTGTCTCCGACACTGACGGGAGGACGCTCTTCACAAAATCTTCATGTGAGATGGTGAATTGTGGGCCCTGGAATGAACGAGAAGGTCACTGACCACGAGAGGTACAACGTGGAGGCTGATGGTCCCTGGTCAGTGTCAGTCAGGAGGATCTCATTAGCAGATAGCATTAAGGTGTTTTCTGCCAATGCTCCGAGGATAACCACAGGCGGCAGCAGGCTGGCTGTCACTGGCTGTGGCTGCCCGCCAACACTTCCACAGGCTTAGGCCTCTTTCATACAACCGTTTTTTTTCCTTCCGTTTATGGGCCGTTTTTTTGCGTTCCATATACGGAACCATTCATTTCAATGGTTCCACAAAAGAAAAGGAATGTACTCTGTATGCATTCCGTTTCCGTATTTCAGTTTTTCCGTTCCGTTGAAAGATAGAACATGTCCTATTATTGCCCGCAAATCACGTTCCGTGGCTCCATTCAAGTCAATGGGTCCGCAAAAAAAAAAAAACAGAACACATACGGAAATGCATCCGTATGTCTTCCGTATCCGTTCCGTTCTTGCGGAACCATCTATTGAAAATTTTATGCCCAGCCCAATTTTTTCTAAGTAATTACTGTATATGCCATACGGAAAAACGAAACGGAAAAACGGAACAGAAAGGTAAACACAACGGAAACAAAAAACGGATCAGTGAAAAAAGCCTAACTGTTAATCTCCAGTGTGTAAACATCTGCCTATCACAAGGAGGTCCTCAGGGACTCATCGGCAGGTTTTCCATATCTAATTCACTCACCAGCGATGTCAGCTCCCCCTCCTGGTTCTCCAGAGTGTGGTATCCTCCATTAATGAAGCCCCGCACGTCTCGCCAGTCTAGGAAGAGGAAGAGGGAGGGTCAATAATCCCCTACATGAATACCCTACACCACCACCGGGGGCAGTACAGATACCCTACACCACCACCGGGGGCAGTACAGATACCCTACACAACCACCACCGGGGGCAGTACAGATACCGTACACAACCACCATTGGGAGCAGTACAGATACCCTACACCACCACTGGGTGCAGTACAGATACCTTACACCTCCACTGGGTGCAGTACATATACCTTACACCTCCACTGGGTGCAGTACATATACCTTACACCTCCACTGGGGGCAGTACAGATACCCTACACCATCACTGGGTGCAGTACAGATACCATACACCACCACCAGGGGCAGTACAGATACCTTACACCTCCACCGGGGGCAGTACAGATACCATACACCACCACCAGGGGCAGTACAGATACCACACACCACCACCGGGGGCAGTACAGATACCGCACACCACCACCGGGGGCAGTACAGATACCGCACACCACCACTAGGGGCAGTACAGATACCGCACACCACCACCGGGGGCAGTACAGATACCGCACACCACCACCGGGGGCAGTACAGATACCGCACACCACCACCTGGGGCAGTACAGATACCCCACACCACCACCAGGGGCAGTACAGATACCGCACACCACCACCTGGGGCAGTACAGATACCCCACACCACCACCGGGGGCAGTACAGATACCATACACCACCACCAGGGGCAGTACAGATACCGCACACCACCACTGGGGGCAGTACAGATACCCTACACCACCACCGGGGGCAGTACAGATACCCTACACAACCACCACCGGGGGCAGTACAGATACCGTACACAACCACCATTGGGAGCAGTACAGATACCCTACACCACCACTGGGTGCAGTACAGATACCTTACACCTCCACTGGGTGCAGTACATATACCTTACACCTCCACTGGGTGCAGTACATATACCTTACACCTCCACTGGGGGCAGTACAGATACCCTACACCATCACTGGGTGCAGTACAGATACCATACACCACCACCAGGGGCAGTACAGATACCTTACACCTCCACCGGGGGCAGTACAGATACCATACACCACCACCAGGGGCAGTACAGATACCGCACACCACCACTGGGGGCAGTACAGATACCGCACACCACCACCGGGGGCAGTAGAGATACTGCACACCACCACTAGGGGCAGTACAGATACCGCACACCACCACCGGGGGCAGTACAGATACCGCACACCACCACCGGGGGCAGTACAGATACCGCACACCACCACCTGGGGCAGTACAGATACCCCACACCACCACCAGGGGCAGTACAGATACCGCACACCACCACCTGGGGCAGTACAGATACCCCACACCACCACCGGGGGCAGTACAGATACCATACACCACCACCAGGGGCAGTACAGATACCGCACACCACCACTGGGGGCAGTACAGATACCGCACACCACCACTGGGGGCAGTACAGATACCGCACACCACCACCGGGGGCAGTAGAGATACTGCACACCACCACCTGGGGCAGTACAGATACCGCACACCACCACCGGGGGCAGTACAGATACCGCACACCACCACCGGGGGCAGTACAGATACCGCACACCACCACCGGGGGCAGTACAGATACCCCACACCACCACCAGGGGCAGTACAGATACCGCACACCACCACCTGGGGCAGTACAGATACCCCACACCACCACCGGGGGCAGTACAGATACCATACACCACCACCAGGGGCAGTACAGATACCGCACACCACCACCAGGGGCAGTACAGATACCGCACACCACCACCGGGGGCAGTACAGATACTGCACACCACCACCTGGGGCAGTACAGATACCGCACACCACCACCTGGGGCAGTACAGATACCGCACACCACCACCGGGGGCAGTACAGATACCATACACCACCACCAGGGGCAGTACAGATACCGCACACCACCACCTGGGGCAGTACAGATACCGCACACCACCACCGGGGGCAGTACAGATACCATATACCACAACCAGGGGCAGTACAGATACCGCACACCACTGGGGGCCGTACAAGATAGAAATTCTGAGGGGTAAGAGCCACAGATTACCTGCCACGTTGTTTGTGGGTCTCTGGGGCTCTAACCGTGACAGGCACAAGGTAACCATGACCGATGTGCAGTGTGAGTGGTCGTCGCGTGTGCTGTCCGTGTAATGTGTAGCAGTGCACCGTGTGTACACCGTATTACATGTTGTGATCCCAGGCCCCCCATCTCACCTGCGTTATAGGAGGGAGCACATTCCACGGCGTCCATGATCCCCACCAGTCCCAGCGTCCCCCAGCCCAAGAGGTACAGGTGCCCCTTCTTCTGGAGACTGAAACAAGACATAGTCAGTAGTGAGGGTCAGTGTGGTCACCAGCCCAGAGACACAGGGGCTACACATCACTCTGGTCAGCTCTCTGCTTGCTGTCACTGAATGGAGTCTACATTGTTCGGCTGCTGATCTGATAACCTGTCCTGTTCACTTCAGGTATCAGAGCATCACATGAGGTTATTACTATATGGAGGAAATCATGGGCATTCACATTCACTGACAGCAAGCATAAACAGTGAATGATTTAGGCACAACTTTACTGACCAATAGTGCTGGGCGAGCATACTCGGCCGAACACCATTTTGACTCGAGCATCGCGATGCTCCGCACATCGCTGTGCTCGGCTGAATACCGCGTGTGCTCCAGCGCGATGCTCGAGTCTCCTCCCCGCACGTTTGTTACGCAGCCAATAAACGTGCAGGTAAGTACTGCCCAAGTACTGCCCATACTGTAATGCCGTAGCCATGTTGGTTACTGGCATTACAGTGATTGGCTGGCCGGAACGCGTCATCGGGTGCTATATAGCACCCGATGACACGTGGTTCGGCTCAGTCTTAGTCAGGGAGAGCTGCAGCAGAAGGGACAGATAGTGTAGGGACAGGAATTGTTTTTTTTTTCTATGCAGGGTTTAGTGTTGAAAGGTGTTAGACACCCAAAAGTCCTTTTAAGGACTATTCTTTTATCTGGCTGCAAAATATATGACCAGGTGGTCAGTTGGATTGCAGCAGATAATGCTTCCAGTCGGTTAAGCACCACCCTGTCTTCCACAAAGTCCAGTCTCAGTAGACAAGAGTCTGGTCAACAGAATCCTCACCCTGATACTCCTTCCACCCACCATGGAGAGTCTAGGCAAACAAGTGATCCCATACTCGGATATTCCGAGGAGCTCTTTTAATCGCCATTCCTTGATTTGGGCCTCTCGCCAAGCCCGCTTGAAGAGGGACATGAGGTGATAATGTGCCCTGATTCCCAAACTCTTGAGCATCCACAGTCAGAAGAAGATGACGGTGGGGAACGGCAATTAGTGTTTCACGAGGTGGATGATGATGATGAGACACAGTTGCCAATAAGTCAACCGCAATTAGTGTCTCAAGAGGTTGATGATGAGGATGAGACACAGTTGTCAATAAGTGAGGTTCTTGTTAGGTCAACAAGTCAGGAGGATGAGCAGAGTGAGGAAGTGGAAGAGGAGGTGGTGGACGATGAAGTCACTGACCCAACCTGGGAAGGTGGCAAGCCGAGCGAGGACAGCAGTACAGAGGAGGGGGGGATCCGCAGCACCGCAACAGGCTGGAAAAGGCAATGTGGTGCTTAGGGGACAAACAGCACACCGCCGCAGAGCTGTGGCAGGAGATAAAGGACCAGACTGAGCTGTGGGTCTTGCCACTCCACCTACAACCAGGCATGGTTGTGTCTGATTAATGGCCGTAACTTGGTGGCGGCTTTGGAGCTCAGCAAGCTCACACACATACCATGCCTAGCCCACGTGTTCAACCTAGTGGTTCAGTGGTTTCTCAAAACCTGCCCCAATTTGCCTGAGCTACTAGTGAAGGTGCGCCGCGTCTGTGCCCATTTCTAAAAGTCATCTACAGCTGCTGCTGGTCTGGCAACACTGCAGCAGCGCTTGAAATTGACAGCTCACCGGCTGTTGTGCGACGTGAGCACGCGCGGAAACTCCACGTTCCACATGTTGGCCAGGCTTTGTGAGCAGCAGAGGGCAGTAGTGGAATACCAGCTGCAACATGGTCGTCACCTTTCAAGTCAGCTGCCACTATTCACAAGGGAGGAGTGGGCATGGATGTCTGACCTTTGTGAGGTTTTACGCAACTTTGAGGAATCAACACATTTGGTGAGTGGCGATACCGCTATTATCAGCGTCACCATCCCACTTCTGTGTCTACTGAAATGCTCGCTGCTCACAATTAAGGCCGACGCTTTGCATGTGGAAGAGGTGGAAATGGGGGAAGACATTACACAGGGTGATAGCCAGACCACCCTCAGTTCATCTTCTCTGCACAAATTGAATGATGAGAAGGAGGAGCAGGAGATTGTTGCCTCCGCTACAGAGGGTAGTACCCACAGCAGGTTTATTCCATCTGTTCAGCATGGATGGGTAGAAGAGAAGGTGATGAGGACAGTGAAATCTTGCCTGTTGGGACTCTGGCACACATGGCTGACTTCATGTTAGGCTGCCTTTCCCATGACCCACGCGTTTTACGCATTTTGGCCAACACCGATTACTGGTTGTTGACCCTTCTCGACCCCCGCTACAAAGAGAACTTCTCATCTCTCATTTCTGTGGTTAAGTGGACGAGCAAAATGGTGCAATACCAGAAGGTCCTTGTGGAAAAATTGCTCCAAAAATTTCCAGTTGACAACGCTGGCGGCAGAGTCCGTACTTCCTTGGGCAACCGAGGAGGGGAGACGAGGGGAACACACAGCAGTTCCAACAGAGGCAGGGCAACACTCTCCAAAGCCTGGGACAGTTTCATGACACCCCGCCAGCAACCTCACCCTGAAGCGCGGCCTAGTGGTACAAGGAGGGAAATGTTTTGGAAGATGGTGAAGGAATACATAGCAGACCATGTCAGTGTCCTCCTTGATCCCTCTGTGACTTACAAATACTGGATGTCTAAACTGGACACGAGGCGCGAACTGGCGCTTTACGCCTTGGAGGTGCTGGCCAGCCCTGCCGCCAGCATTTTGTCAAAGCGGGTATTTAGTGCTGCTGAGGGCATATTAACAGATAAGCGCTTCCGACTGTCAACTAAAAATGCTGAGAGATTGACTCTTATCAAAATGAACAAGGCCTGGAATGCCCCTGACGTCTCTACTCCACCAGAGGAAAGTGGGTGAACATAAAGGCACTTTAAATGTGTTGTTTATAATGTACTGAATACACTGTATTCCCTGCACCCCTTCCACCACAAACAAGGTACATAGTTCAATTTCTCTTTTCTCATCCTCCTCCTCCATCATATCAACATGCTTATTAGGCTGCCCTCGCTCCTGAGGTTTTAGATGGTCAGATCAGCAAGCCCTTGCTCCAAATGTTTTTGAGGGTCACCAGCAGGCCCTTGCTCCAAATGTTTTTGAGGGTCACCAGCAGGCCAGCAATCATAATTTTTAAAGGGTGTGTATGATGCCCTCTTTTATGTGTAATACAGGGTGTATTGGAGTGCCGGTTCCTTGTAATTTTTGGCAGCCCTTTCACTTAGTGCATAGGATTTATGAGTGTAGGAGTCCCACTAACTGAACAATTGTACCACAATGTGAATGAGGCCCTCCATTATGGTATATACAGGCTGTATCGGAGCGCCTCTTCCTTGTAATTTTTGGCAGCACTTGTACTTTATATACAAGTAAATATACAGGAAAGAATGTTTCCTAACAATGTTTCCTCTAAAATTGATTTTATCTTCAGTTTGGTGCATATTATTGTCAGTCTGGAAAAGTGGCGTACTACTCGGACAACATCGTTCCCAGCAGCGAACCAGACACCCTCCTCTCTTCAGAGCAGGGGCTGCCTGGTTTAATGCTCTGGTTCTCCCATTGACTTCCATTGTGCTCGGATGCTCTGTAGAGCACCAGAGCATCCCAAAGTTTTCTACTCGAGCACCCGAGCACTTTGATGCTCGATCAACACTACTGACCAATAATGTGACTATTGGTGCTACCTGGTGGTCTGTGATATAACTACACAGGAACAGAGTTTATAATGCTCTCCTGCCATCTGGTGGTCTGTGCTATAACTACACAGGAACAGAGTTTATAATGCTCTCCTGCCATCTGGTAGTCTGTGCTATAACTACACAGGAACAGAGTTTATAATGCTCTGCTGCCACCTAGTGGTCTGTGCTATAACTACACAGGAACAGAGTTTATAGTGCTCTGCTGCCACCTAGTGGTCTGTGCTATAACTACAGCAGGAACAGAGTTTTTTGATGCTCTGCTGCCACCTGGTGGTCTTTATTATAAATACAGAAGGTTCATAGTTTATGACTCCCTGCTGCCACCATCTATCGTTACACCAATGGGCACTGGGACATCTCTTCTGCCATCTGGCTGTCAATTTTGATTACTGCACAAGTATTTTTACAATCGGGTGTCTCATTACCTTGTAGCTGATTGCTTGACAAGCGCAGCAATCTTCTTGCTTTGGGAGTAGGTCACCTTGTGTGCTCTCTCGTACGTCCTGAGAATTTCCAGCAGACACCTGCACATAGACAGAAGATGCTGTGGCATTCTAGAAGGCTGGTAGACATTACTCTCTATTAGCTTGACATTAGGCTGTGTAAAGTGACATCACTTTGGGGCACAGTCACTTGTACCATCCCAGGAGGCCTCACACATGATACAGAAAGAGCACTCCCCTCACTCACTTCTCTGTCACCTCTACTTTAGAGCTGGCCTTGTGCGACACCAGAAACAGGGTTTCCAGAAGGATCTTGGTTGCACTTCCACCCTTCATGCGCGAGGAACCACAGAGACCTTCAGGCTGAGACACAGAGAGAAGAAATTCATGAGTGTATGCTTTGAGACTGACAACATTTTATTTAGCTGGAGCCACTAAACACAATGCTAGCATCATAAAATTTACTCTATGCATTTTATTTCTAGACTTTATGGTGTCCAATATGGATTCTCTTGACGTAAAAGCCAAGGAGAGAGTATTATAATAAGAGAACCACTGATGGCTTGCAGATATCAGGCTGTTATGTGGACCCTGGCAATGTGGACAGAATGTGAATTGCCACATGTGCATGGACAGACGTGAACCAGAAGACTGGGAGGTGAAAGTCTGTAGGTTGTGTGCACTTACCCCCACTGCCGGATTCAGTATGAATGCCCTCTGAGAATCCTGGAGGTTCTGCATCTGCTCTGCCACCTGCCTGAATGTGGAGTTCCAGCCTTCAATCTTGTCATTCCTGGGTAGTAATATTACTGATGAGAACCAAAAAAAATCTTCTGCGGCCACTTGACTCTGGTCACTTCACCCAAACTATGCCCATTCACTTTACCCAACTCAACCTTGGTCACAAACCCACCTAAGAGTGGTTTCACCCAACCCTGCTCACGTCACCTAATTGACCCTGGCCACTGCACCCATGTGACCCAAGTCACTTAGCCACCTCACCCTGGCCACTTCAATCACTTAATCCAGGTCACTTCACCGCTTGACAATGGCCAGTGCACCCACTTGACTCTGGTCACTTCACCCCCTTGAGACTAGTCACTTCGCCCACCTGATTCTTGTCATTTCACCCACCTGGCCATGGAGACTGGATTAAACCCTACAAGGACTGGCAGGAACACATCCAGGTTCTTCATGCAAAAGTCCAGCTGACCTGCGATGAACGGAGCCTGTAGAGATACAGACATGACTAAGAAGTGATCATCAAGAGCTCACATCAGGTCACCAGATAATGAGAACTATCACCTCATAGCAGCTTTCAGGTGGACTCCAGGAGAATGGACATGTGGAAATGTAGTGGACATGTAGGGTGTACGATTGGTCTCTACATGATGGGGTAGCTGGTGATAGCCAGAGGCCAAGTGCGCTGGTTGTCAGGGGGTAACAACAAGCAGCAATACTTTGGCCAGGGTACTTAGATACAGAAGTGGGGTAGTAAACTGAACTTTTACTCTGAGTGAAGGGAAAACCAGCTCAACATTACATCTATAATCCACTCACTCAAGAGTTGGGTTCAACATGAACCATGACCAAACCTATTCAACATCGCTGAGCATCCAGTAAACAGGGAATGTTGGGAGGAGCACCCCCATAATTCCTAGAATTCATCGCTCAGGCTCTGTTGTGGCCTTGGTCCTGGATCTGGTCAGAGATGTAATTCATCATTAAACGTGAGGATGGAGATGGCTGAATACTCACAGACAGACTGCAGGAGATCCCGATAAACACGACCTTCTTCTTTCCTTCACACACCTGGAAACACATGAATGTTCAGAGAATGAGATAGAAGTAACAACGGGGGGCAAGCGAGACATAAACCAGAAAACTGAGCAAGACCAAGGGTCAAGAGGATGAAAAGGTGGAGGAAAGGACATGAGGACAATGGGTGATGATATGAGGTAACACACAGGATGAGGATGAAGTAAGACTGGAAGTCATTTATAACAAGCCTCACTGCTCTGGTATTTGATGTTTCTTCCCCTTATGTATCATGTGATATAATGTACAATATAATGCACAGGGTGACAGACTGATCGCGTGAGACACGTGGATGCTGTTTTCACGTGTCTCACACTTATGACCACTATTAGCGTTTCATTATGATTAAATATTGCAGTTTCTGCTGTGGCCACTAGATGTCAGTCCAAAAAGCAACTCAAAGAACCACCTAATCTTACAGCCTGCAGCAAAAGCACAAGATTATCACATTTTTCAGCAGTGTTGAAACAGTTAATAATGCTTCTGTACTGTCCAAGCCAAGACGGGCAGCATTGGCAGTGACCGTGGTAGGTAATCTACTGCCAACTGCAGGTGACCCAGTCTCAATGACCGATGATCTGCATGTCCACCTTGAACACCCTACCTGCAGGTCGGTGATGGTCCATGAATACCCTGCACATTATACATGATACCCAGCTGCTGTATGTGGCAGCCTGGTGGTCACTTACTCTCTGCAGTTCCTCCTGTCCACGGGCAGGGTTGTCCTCAGGTGCTTCCTGCGCTGTCACAACAGATCTGCAGATACAATAAGTTACTGAAAAGTCTCACCTCTGCCAGAACAAACAATGAATTCCACGTCAGCGCGTCCTTCCTATCTGATAGGACTGGAAATCGATGTAAAACTGCACCCACCTGTCCCCTCCTGCTATTATGTAGGTATAACACGGGATCTGGTGGAGTCCTTTCATCAGACGGTTGAAGGAATTCTGCAGAATCAGATAAAAGGAGTCATCTGAGACCAGAAGACAGTGAAGAATGAAGAATAAGAGGATATTTGGGGGGGGGGGGGGGCAAAGGGGTGGCTTACTGGTCAGTGTTCCACCATATATCTGACCAGGGACAATGTCTGTTGTCTTCTATATGTATGTTCCCTATGCTCCTGTATTTTCTCCAAAACTCCTAAATATAATTGACTCAATGATCTTCACCATCATGTATGGTTCTTGAGATTTGAGGTTGCGTGTCTCCATTGAGAACAGAGACCCATGAGAATCCCTGTACAGCCCTCCAGAACTTGCCACCACCAGGGTAAGCCATAGAGGAAACCTGTATGGGACCGTGGTGCTCAGATGGAAACTGGAAGCTCTGGCAGTGCTGGAAATACCCGTACATTACTGGTACATGGCCAAAGACAATGTTGCTAAATGAGACATCCACCTCTACTGTTTGGTGTTGGCAGTGGGAGCAGATGGTGAAATGTCTGTGGAGGGCACCAGCAAGCATCTCTGTCCAGGGTTTTTAAATGCAGGCAGAGAACTGAACTGATTCCCTGGTGAAAAATGGCATGGCTACCAGTGTGCATGACTGGATATGAAGAGCCATGGTGTCCACCACATGTGATGGTGAATGAGAAGACAGGGACTCACCGCAAGCAGTAACGCCAACCGCCCAGACGTGCCGCATCCACTAAGAACTATGAGGCCGTCTGCTGGATTCTGCAAGATGTAGGACAGGAGACTTATCAGACACTTCCCTTGGGACAGCAGTATATACTATGTACAAGACATCTTCTATCCAGCCATTATTACCTCTATGATCTGCTGCACCTTCTTAGCAATGTCTGCCACTGTCTTCAGGATGGACTCGCTGTATAGTCTCTGGGGAACACAGGGTTAATGTCACTCTTCCAATATGGTCAATATGTGGTAGCCGCAGTAGATAATTATATCAACTTATCTCTATAAGAGTAAAATCTTACCGACCAACTAAAACAATTATCTTATGCTTCTAACAGAAGCAAGGCACATATTTATCTTGTGTGTCTCATGGTTTTCTTATCTCCGGTGTCATTACTCAGAAGAAATAAATTTCCCAATGTTACCTCTCCCTATCCTATTTCCTCTATATTTTGTCATTCATCATCACCTTTGTGAAATTCTCTTGGGCTTCACCTTACCCTGTTTCTTCTCTCTCAACTCTGTTTCCTCAACCCTGGTGCTCCACTTGCATGCTCTCCCATCCCTGACCTCCTGGTTCTTTTCTCGTCCCATCCTCTTGTCCACTCCATCTTTTATGCCTTGGTACTCCTTTTTACCTCATCCTTTAGCTCTTCTCTCTTCCCTCACCCACTAGAACTCCCCACCTCTTATGTGAATAGTGCTGTCTCTATCTCACCCTTGTTCTCCTCTCATTCCTAATCCTCTTGGCCTCCCCATCTCTTGTCCATGGTTCTCTCTCTGCCTCAGCCCCTGATTTTCTTCTCATCCCTTTGAAACCCTAGTCTCTCATGCCCATGTTTATTTCTCTCGGCCTCAGACCCGGATTCTCCTCTCATCCCTCTCTTTGACCCCCTATCTCCCATGACCATGATTCTCTCTCAGCCTCATGCCCTGATTTTCCTCTCATCCCTTTGGTCCCCCTATCTCTCATGACAATGGTTTCCTTTATAAAAGTCTTGTCCTCTTATTTTCCTCTCATCCCATTGGTCCCCCCCATCTCTCATGGCCATAGATCTCTCTTTAAGACCTCATCCCATGATTCCCCTCTCATCCTTCATCCCTTCGGTCCCTACATCTTTAATTACCATGCTTCTCTCTCTAAAGGCCTCATCCCCTGATTCTCCTCATCCCTTTGGTATCTGCATTTCTTATGACCATGCTTCTCTACCTAAGGCTTCTCCCCTGATTCTTCTCTCATCCCTTTGGTTTCTTCATTTCTCATGACCACGCCTCTCTCTCTAAGGCCTCGTCCTCTGATTCTCCTCTCATCTCTCATCCCATTGGTCTTTCCATCTCTCATGACCTTGCTTCTCTCTCTAATTCCTCCCCTGATTCTTCTCTAATTCCTTTGGTCCCCTCATCTATCATGGCTATTGTTCTCTCTCTAAAGCCTAATCCCCTGATTCTTCTTTATTCCTGCATCCCTTTGGTCTGTCCATGTCTCATGACCATGCTTCTCTCTCTGAGGCCTCCTCCCCTGATTCTTCTCTCATCCATTAGGTACCTCCATCTCTCATGACCATGGTTCTCTCTTTAAAGGCCTTATCCCTCCAATATTCATCTAATTTCTTTGGACCCCCCATCTCTCATGACCATGGTTCTGTCTCTCGAAAGGCCTCATTCCCTAAATTCTCCTCTCTTTGGTCCCAGCATCTCCCATGACCATGGTTCTTTCTCTAAAGCCTCCTCCCCTGACTCTTCTCTCATCCCTTTGGTCCCCCGATCTCTCATGACAATGGTTCTCTCTCTCTCTAAGGCCTTATCCCCTGATTCTTCTTTCATCTTTTATCCCTTTGTTCTCCCATCTCTTATGTCCCTTAGTTCCCTCTCTTGGCCTCATCTCATGCTTTTACTTTCCCAGTATCCACCTGGTAGTTAATGATGGTCTCATCTTCCTCCTGGAAGATCTCAGCATCGCAGTCTCGGAGTAACTGGACCAGTGTGTTTGGGTCAGCTTTGTCCATTTCTCTGGTAATAGGATTGGACTTTTCACTGATGGGCAGAGATTCCTCGTAGCCAGCCAGCTAGATAGAAATATGACCAGGAGACATGTCATCTATGAGCTCCTCCCCCCTTGCAGATTTCTTTATAGCACATAATATACATTTGTCCAGCTCATATATTTACCTCCCATTTCCCAGGGTCTGGAGTGTCAATGATGTGCCTGTATTTGCGGGTCCCTCTCATGGCTGTGATTTGATGGGGTCTCTGTAAAAATTACCCACTCAACAGGGTTACAGAAAATCTGGAGTTTAGAAGATTCTTTACTAATAATGATTATAGTCTGAACCCCTTCCTCCAACGAAACATGTACCTCAGTAATCCACGATATCACCCCTTCCTCCAAGAGAACATGCACCTAGTAATCCAGGATATCATCCCTTCTTTCAAGAGAACATGTACCCCAGTAATCCAGGATATCATCCCTTCCTCCAAGAGAACAAGCACCCCAGTAATCCAGGATGTCATCTCTTCCTCCAAGAGAACATGTACCCCAGTAATCCAGGATATAACCCCTTTCTCCAAGAGAACAAGCACCCCAGTAATCCAGGATATCATCCCTTCCTCCAAGAGAACATGCACCCCAGTAATCCAGGATATCATCCCTTCCTACAAGAGAACATGTACCCCAGTAATACAGGATATCACCCCTTCCTCCAAGAGAACATGTACCCCAGTAATCCAGGATGTCATCCCTTCCTCCAAGAGAACATGTACCCCTGTAATCCAGGATATCATCCCTTCCTCAAAGAGAACATGTACCCAGTAATCCAGGATATCACCCCTTCCACCAAGAGAACATGCACCCAGTAATCCAGGATATCACCCCTTCCACCAAGAGAACATGCACCCATTAATCCAGAATATTACCCCTTCCTCCAAGAGAACATGTACCCCAGTAATCCAGGAGGATGTCATCCCTTCCTCCATGAGAACATATACCCAGTAATCCAGGATATCACCTCTTCCTACAAGAGAACATGTACCCCAGTAATCCAGGATATCACCCCTTCCTCCATTTGAAAATGCACCCAGTAATCCAGGATCCATCCTTTCTCCAAGAGTACATGTGCCCCAGTAATCCAGGATGTCACCCCTTCCTCCAAGAGATCATGTACCCCAGTAATCCAGAATATCACCTCTTCCTCTAAGAGAACATACACCCAGTAATCCAGGATATCACCCCTTCCTCTAAGGTTCCATTCATACATCCGTAGTGCATTGTGGATCCGCAATACACCCGGCCGGCACCCCCATAGAAATGCCTATTCTTGTACGCAATTGCTGCGGAAGATCGGGGCCACGCTCCGTAAATGCGAATGCACCCAGTAATCCAGGATATCACCCCTTCCTCCAAAAGAACTTGTATCCCAGTAATCCAGGATATCACCCCTTTCTCCAAGAGAACATGTACCCTATTTATCCAGGATATTACCCCTACCTCCAAGAGAACATGTACCCCTGTAATCCAGGATCCATCCTTTCTCCAAGAGAACATGTCCACCAATAATCCAGGATGCCACCCCCTACTCCAAGAGAACATACTCCCCAGTAATCTAGGATATCACCCCTTTCTCTAAGAAAACATGTACCTCAGTAATCCAAGATATCACCCCTCCCTCCAAGAGAACATGCACCCAGTAATCCAGGATATCATCCCTTCCACCAGGAGAACATACAACCAGTAATCCAGGATGTCATCCCTTCATCCTAGAGAACATGTACCCCATTAATCCAGGATACAATTCCTTCCTCCAAGAGAACATGCACCCAGTAATCCATGATCCATTTTTTCTCCAAGAGTACATGCACCCAGTAATCCAGGATATCACCCCTTCCACCAGGAGAACATACAACCAGTAATCCAGGATGTTACCTCTTCCTCCTAGAGAACATACACCCAGTAATCCAGGATATTACCATTTTCTCCTAGAGAACATGTACCCCAGTAATCCAGGATATCACCCCTTCCACCAGGAGAACATACACCCAGTAATCCAGGATGTTACCTCTTCCTCCTAGAGAACATACACCCAGTAATCCAGGATATTACCATTTTCTCCTAGAGAACATGTACCCCAGTAATCCAGGATATCACCCCTTCCACCAAGAGAACACACACTCAGTCATTAATTCATTCATATTGTTGCCCCTGGAGTTCGGTGGAGTCCTGCCTGTCGAGGAGATACTCACACAAGGTGCTGCCCGTCCTTTGCTCTGTCAGGTCTCACAGTCCCGGCTGAAGTCCCACAAAGTCTTGTTTTTCTCTTCTTATCAGATCAGCATTTTAATGATTAAACTTTTTGGTTAAACTTCAAGCGTCCTGAGTGAAAAACTGTGGAAAACAACTCCTCCTGGACAGCACAGAACGTGGTGCACCCCTCCTCCCTCTACGGCACACAATGTATGTACCATTCATTCCCCACCAGAACCAGGTTCTTTTTTTGGTTGCTTCTATAGACAGTTCTCAAATAATGCTCTACCGTGTGGTCTCTATACCGAGCCATATACTGTATAGGGTGGTCCAAAAGTATGGAGACACCTGAATAAATGGAAAACCGTGGTTGGGAATGCCAGAAGGTGGCAGATTTGTGGGGGCCGGTGTCCAACACAGTGGCCATTTTGAAAGCAGCCATCTTAGAACCAAGTCAAGAAGAGGGGGTGCATGTGACATAGGTATCTAATGAAGAATTCGACGAGGAATCCAAATCTGTGCCTCAATCTGATGAACCTTCATTCCTGCCACAGTTATCATCATTCCAATCTCCACTTTGTTACAGACACAGATATGGCTGCGAGATTAACACATGAGCAGAGGACAGGGACTGCGCTGATCTCCGGCGAGTGCAGCACCCCAGTCATTGCAACGGAATTCTACGCTCAGCACCCTAACCAACCATTCATCTGCCGTGGCACAGTTGCCAAATTTAGCCGTACAGGGTCTGTGTTGCATCTGCCAAATGTGTGTCCCGTTGCAATTGCTGTGACACCTATTCCGTAAATTCAACGTGACTTTCGGGATTGTCCTCATCGAGATGATGCAACAACTAGATCTTGCACGGCTGCCATTTGCGTGTAGCCGGTAACCGCCTGATGGTGGTTTGTCACATACGGCGGGTGCTACGCTGTGGGCTCTAGGACGGCCGTTGCTTCGTCTGTGGCAGTTTTGTTACGTCCACTTTTTGGTGAAATTTGGTAACTGTGCCATGGCGGGAATTAGAGAATTAAAGGCAAATTAGACCGAAGTTATAGAAAATGTGATTCGGCTGCTTCGCCGGATTTCACAAGGAAATTTGCTTCGTGACAAATTACTTAGTCACCAAGCGCATTTCTTTGTATGTAGCGGGCGCAATGACGGGGAATGGCGCCGCCAACCATCATTGAACCCCTCAGATGCCATGAATCCAATTTTTCCTGAAATTCGTATCGAAGTCCACTTTGATTCGCTCAACACTGGCGGAAATGGTGAATTTTCTGTAAGTGCTGCGAATTGCACGGTTGTCAGGCACATCTCCATCATGGAAAAGTTTTATGTGGTTTTTTTATATATATTTTTTTGCTGAGAACTTGATTCGACCTTTGATTTCACAATTGTTTACATTTATTTTCTTTGTACCTCTCCCGGTAGCGTCTCTCCTTGTGGAGCTTGTGCCGCCAATGCCTTGTGGGAAGAAGAGGAGCGTTCATTTATATACATTTGGTCAAACGGGTGCGATCACCAGATTTTGAGATTTATTTTCGGATTCGTGTCTGTGGGGATCCTGCTATACAACAGAGCAAGTCCCGGGGTGTGAATACTTTTTGAGAAGCAGGACATTCATACATCTGATGGTCACCGCCTCCTATTCCTGTGTCATTAGACCTGGAGGATCTCAGGTGCCTCACGCCTCAATACGGGAGGACAATTGCCCTTCACCCGGTGAATGGTGGCCTCACCTCTCACCTGGTTCCATCTCCATTCACACACAGTAAAGAGCTCCATGATGTCAGGACGTCTTATGCCAGTAATAAACCTAAACTGGGTGCTCCTCTCATATCCTAAAAGGGTTTATGTGTGAGGCAGACAGACGGTACCATCAGGGGTCATGTATGACACAGGGACATGGTGACATCAGGGGTCATGTATGACACAGACAGACGGTACCATCAGGGGTCATGTATGACACAGATACGTGACTCAGTGGGTGACCGCCTGTCCCTACACTTTATTGCAGTCTGTGTCACTGCCCTCTAGTGGTTGCTCAGCAGAATGCGCTTATTTTCCTGCTTCACGAGGACAATGACCTTTCCTCCAGCGTCATCCACATGACACAACGAGTCCCTGTGACCCTGGACCTGGCTGCAGTTCTGTATGATCTGCTGTTATTTCTGTCTCCTACGTCACTGAAGTCTGGAGAAGCTGTGAATACAGGACAACCTAATATTTACAGCCGACATTCCCTCCTATATCAGATATCATGTGGGGGGGGTCACCGTTTTGTGTCCATCAGCAGACTCCATTATTGTTAGATATTTTCTGCAATAAGATACTAACTCTAAAATAATGTGACCTGCGAGCACCGCCATCGCTCCAGGGACACAGCAGGATAGTGAACGCGCTACTGCATTCTGCAAACTGAAGCAAAACACGTATTTCCAGTTTCATGAATCAAGGGGTTAACTGGAGAATTAAGAGGAATTCATTTACACAATCTCCTGCTCTGATCTGCACAGCTCCTGCCCTTCTGTACTGATCTGCACAGCTCCTGCCCTTCTGTACTGATCTGCACAGCTCCTGCCCTTCTGTACTGTTCTGCACAGCTCCTGCCCTTCTGTACTGATCTGCACAGCTCCTGCCATTCTGTACTGATCTGCACAGCCCCTGCCCTTCTGCACTGATCTGCACAGCTCCTGCCCTTCTGTACTGATCTGCACAGCTCCTGCCCTTCTGTACTGTTCTGCACAGCTCCTGCCCTTCTGTACTGATCTGCACAGCTCCTGCCCTTCTGTACTGATCTGCACAGCTCCTGCCCTTCTGTACTGTTCTGCTCAGCCCCTGCCCTTCTGTACTGTTCTGCACAGCTCCTGCCCTTCTGTACTGTTCTGCTCAGCCCCTGCCCTTCTGTACTGTTCTGCACAGCTCCTGCCCTTCTGTACTGATCTGCACAGCCCCTGCCCTTCTGTGCTGATCTGCACAGCTCCTGCCCTTCTGTACTGTTCTGCACAGCTCCTGCCCTTCTGTACTGATCTGCACAGCTCCTGCCCTTCTGTACTGATCTGCACAGCCCCTGCCTTTCTGTACTGATCTGCACAGCTCCTGCCCTTCTGTACTGATCTGCACAGCTCCTGCCCTTCTGTACTGTTCTGCACAGCTCCTGCCCTTCTGTACTGTTCTGCACAGCCCCTGCCCTTCTGTACTGTTCTGCACAGCCCCTGCCCTTCTGTACTGTTCTGCACAGCTCCTGCCCTTCTGTACTGATCTGCACAGCTCCTGCCCTTCTGTACTGATCTGCACAGCCCCTGCCCTTCTGTACTGATCTGCACAGCTCCTGCCCTTCTGTACTGATCTGCACAGCTCCTGCCCTTCTGTACTGATCTGCACAGCTCCTGCCCTTCTGTACTGATCTGCACAGCTCCTGCCCTTCTGTACTGATCTGCACAGCTCCTGCCCTTCTGTACTGATCTGCACAGCTCCTGCCCTTCTGTACTGATCTGCACAGCTCCTGCCCTTCTGTACTGTTCTGCACAGCTCCTGCCCTTCTGTACTGTTCTGCACAGCTCCTGCCCTTCTGTACTGATCTGCACAGCTCCTGCCCTACTGTACTGATCTGCACAGCTCCTGCCCTTCTGTACTGATCTGCACAGCTCCTGCCCTTCTGTACTGATCTGCACAGCTCCTGCCCTTCTGTACTGATCTGCACAGCTCCTGCCCTTCTGTACTGATCTGCACAGCTCCTGCCCTTCTGTACTGATCTGCACAGCTCCTGCCCTTCTGTGCTGTTCTGCACAGCTCCTGCCCTTCTGTACTGATCTGCACAGCTCCTGCCCTTCTGTACTGTTCTGCACAGCTCCTGCCCTTCTGTACTGATCTGCACAGCTCCTGCCCTTCTGTACTGATCTGCACAGCTCCTGCCCTTCTGTACTGATCTGCACAGCTCCTGCCCTTCTGCACTGATCTGCACAGCTCCTGCCCTTCTGTGCTGATCTGCACAGCTCCTGCCCTTCTGTACTGATCTGCACAGCTCCTGCCCTTCTGTACTGATCTGCACAGCTCCTGCCCTTCTGTGCTGATCTGCACAGCTCCTGCCCTTCTGTACTGATCTGCACAGCTCCTGCCCTTCTGTACTGTTCTGCACAGCCCCTGCCCTTCTGTACTGATCTGCACAGCCCCTGTCCTTCTGTACTGATCTGCACAGCCCCTGCCCTTCTGTACTGATCTGCACAGCCCCTGCCATTCTGTGCTGATCTGCACAGCTCCTGCCCTTCTGTGCTGACCTGCACAGCTCCTGCCCTTCTGTGCTGATCTGCACAGCTCCTGCCCTTCTGTACTGATCTGCACAGCTCCTGCCCTTCTGCACTGATCTGCACAGCTCCTGCCCTTCTGTACTGATCTGCACAGCTCCTGCCCTTCTGCACTGATCTGCACAGCTCCTGCCCTTCTGTACTGATCTGCACAGCTCCTGCCCTTCTGTACTGTTCTGCACAGCTCCTGCCCTTCTGTACTGATCTGCACAGCTCCTGCCCTTCTGTACTGATCTGCACAGCTCCTGCCCTTCTGTACTGTTCTGCACAGCCCCTGCCCTTCTGTACTGATCTGCACAGCCCCTGCCCTTCTGCACTGATCTGCACAGCTCCTGCCCTTCTGTACTGATCTGCACAGCCCCTGCCCTTCTGTACTGATCTGCACAGCTCCTGCCCTTCTGTACTGATCTGCACAGCTCCTGCCCTTCTGTACTGATCTGCACAGCTCCTGCCCTTCTGTACTGTTCTGCACAGCTCCTGCCCTTCTGTACTGTTCTGCACAGCTCTGCCTTCTGTACTGATCTGCACAGCTCCTGCCCTTCTGTACTGTTCTGCACAGCTCCTGCCCTTCTGTACTGATCTGCACAGCTCCTGCCCTTCTGTACTGATCTGCACAGCTCCTGCCCTTCTGTACTGATCTGCACAGCTCCTGCCCTTCTTTACTGATCTGCACAGCTCCTGCCCTTCTGCACTGATCTGCACAGCTCCTGCCCTTCTGTACTGATCTGCACAGCTCCTGCCCTTCTGTACTGATCTGCACAGCTCCTGTCCTTCTGTACTGATCTGCACAGCTCCTGCCCTTCTGTACTGATCTGCACAGCTCCTGCCCTTCTGTACTGATCTGCACAGCTCCTGCCCTACTGTACTGATCTGCACAGCTCCTGCCCTTCTGTACTGATCTGCACAGCTCCTGCCCTTCTGTACTGATCTGCACAGCTCCTGCCCTTCTGTACTGATCTGCACAGCTCCTGTCCTTCTGTACTGATCTGCACAGCTCCTGCCCTTCTGTACTGATCTGCACAGCTCCTGCCCTTCTGTACTGATCTGCACAGCTCCTGCCCTTCTGTACTGATCTGCACAGCTCCTGCCCTTCTGTACTGATCTGCACAGCTCCTGCCCTTCTGTACTGATCTGCACAGCCCCTGCCCTTCTGTACTGATCTGCACAGCTCCTGCCCTTCTGTACTGATCTGCACAGCCCCTGCCCTTCTGTACTGATCTGCACAGCCCCTGCCCTTCTGTACTGTTCTGCACAGCCCCTGCCCTTCTGCGCTGATCTGCACAGCTCCTGCCCTTCTGCGCTGATCTGCACAGCTCCTGCCCTTCTGCGCTGATCTGCACAGCTCCTGCCCTTCTGTGCTGATCTGCACAGCTCCTGCCCTTCTGCGCTGATCTGCACAGCTCCTGCCCTTCTGTGCTGATCTGCACAGCTCCTGCCCTTCTGTGCTGATCTGTTCTGCACAGCTCCTGCCCTTCTGTACTGATCTGCACAGCTCCTGCCCTTCTGTACTGTTCTGCACAGCTCCTGCCCTTCTGTACTGATCTGCACAGCTCCTGCCCTTCTGTACTGATCTGCACAGCTCCTGCCCTTCTGTACTGATCTGCACAGCTCCTGCCCTTCTGTACTGTTCTGCACAGCCCCTGCCCTTCTGTACTGATCTGCACAGCTCCTGCCCTTCTGTACTGATCTGCACAGCTCCTGCCCTTCTGTACTGATCTGCACAGCTCCTGCCCTTCTGTACTGATCTGCACAGCTCCTGTCTTTCTGTACTGATCTGCACAGCTCCTGCCCTTCTGTACTGATCTGCACAGCTCCTGCCCTTCTGTACTGATCTGCACAGCTCCTGCCCTTCTGTACTGATCTGCACAGCTCCTGCCCTACTGTACTGATCTGCACAGCTCCTGCCCTTCTGTACTGATCTGCACAGCTCCTGCCCTTCTGTACTGATCTGCACAGCTCCTGCCCTTCTGTACTGATCTGCACAGCTCCTGTCCTTCTGTACTGTTCTGCACAGCTCCTGCCCTTCTGTACTGATCTGCACAGCTCCTGCCCTTCTGTACTGATCTGCACAGCTCCTGCCCTTCTGTACTGATCTGCACAGCTCCTGCCCTTCTGTACTGATCTGCACAGCTCCTGCCCTTCTGTACTGATCTGCACAGCCCCTGCCCTTCTGTACTGATCTGCACAGCTCCTGCCCTTCTGTACTGATCTGCACAGCCCCTGCCCTTCTGTACTGATCTGCACAGCCCCTGCCCTTCTGTACTGTTCTGCACAGCCCCTGCCCTTCTGTGCTGATCTGCACAGCTCCTGCCCTTCTGCGCTGATCTGCACAGCTCCTGCCCTTCTGTGCTGATCTGCACAGCTCCTGCCCTTCTGTACTGATCTGCACAGCTCCTGCCCTTCTGTGCTGATCTGCACAGCTCCTGCCCTTCTGTGCTGATCTGCACAGCTCCTGCCCTTCTGTGCTGATCTGCACAGCTCCTGCCCTTCTGTGCTGTTCTGCACAGCTCCTGCCCTTCTGTACTGATCTGCACAGCCCCTGCCCTTCTGCACTGATCTGCACAGCCCCTGCCCTTCTGTACTGTTCTGCACAGCTCCTGCCCTTCTGTACTGATCTGCACAGCTCCTGCCCTTCTGTACTGTTCTGCACAGCTCCTGCCCTTCTGTACTGATCTGCACAGCTCCTGCCCTTCTGTACTGATCTGCACAGCTCCTGCCCTTCTGTACTGATCTGCACAGCTCCTGCCCTTCTGTACTGTTCTGCACAGCCCCTGCCCTTCTGTACTGATCTGCACAGCTCCTGCCCTTCTGTACTGATCTGCACAGCTCCTGCCCTTCTGTACTGATCTGCACAGCTCCTGCCCTTCTGTACTGTTCTGCACAGCCCCCTGCCCTTCTGTACTGATCTGCACAGCTCCTGCCCTTCTGTACTGATCTGCACAGCTCCTGCCCTTCTGTACTGATCTGCACAGCTCCTGCCCTTCTGTACTGTTCTGCACAGCTCCTGCCCTTCTGTACTGATCTGCACAGCTCCTGCCCTTCTGTACTGATCTGCACAGCTCCTGCCCTTCTGTACTGATCTGCACAGCTCCTGCCCTTCTGTACTGATCTGCACAGCTTCTGCCCTTCTGTACTGATCTGCACAGCTCCTGCCCTTCTGTAATGATCTGCACAGCTCCTGCCCTTCTGTACTGATCTGCACAGCTCCTGCCCTTCTGTACTGATTTGCACAGCTCCTGTCCTTCTGCACTGATCTGCACAGCTCCTGCCCTTCTGTACTGATCTGCACAGCCCCTGCCCTTCTGTACTGTTCTGCACAGCCCCTGCCCTTCTGTACTGATCTGCACAGCTCCTGCCCTTCTGTACTGTTCTGCTCAGCCCCTGCCCTTCTGTACTGTTCTGCACAGCTCCTGCCCTTCTGTACTGTTCTGCACAGCTCCTGCCCTTCTGTACTGATCTGCACAGCTCCTGCCCTTCTGTACTGATTCTGCACAGCCCCTGCCCTTCTGTACTGATCTGCACAGCTCCTGCCCTTCTGTCACTGTTCTGCACAGCTCCTGCCCTTCTGCACTGTTCTGCACAGCCCCTGCCCTTCTGTACTGATCTGCACAGCTCCTGCCCTTCTGTACTGTTCTGCTCAGCCCCTGCCCTTCTGTACTGATATGCACAGCTCCTGCCCTTCTGTACTGATCTGCACAGCTCCTGCCCTTCTGTACTGATCTGCACAGCTCCTGCCCTTCTGTACTGTCTGCACAGCTCCTGCCCTTCTGTACTGTTCTGCACAGCTCCTGCCCTTCTGTACTGTTCTGCACAGCCCCTGCCCTTCTGTACTGTTCTGCACAGCTCCTGCCCTTCTGTACTGTTCTGCACAGCCCCTGCCCTTCTGTACTGATCTGCACAGCTCCTGCCCTTCTGTACTGATCTGCACAGCTCCTGTCCTTCTGTACTGATCTGCACAGCTCCTGCCCTTCTGTACTGATCTGCACAGCTCCTGCCCTTCTGTACTGATCTGCACAGCTCCTGCCCTTCTGTACTGTTCTGCACAGCTCCTGCCCTTCTGTACTGATCTGCACAGCTCCTGCCCTTCTGCACTGATCTGCACAGCTCCTGCCCTTCTGTACTGATCTGCACAGCTCCTGCCCTTCTGTACTGATCTGCACAGCTCCTGCCCTTCTGTACTGTTCTGCACAGCTCCTGCCCTTCTGTACTGATCTGCACAGCTCCTGCCCTTCTGTACTGTTCTGCACAGCTCCTGCCCTTCTGTACTGATCTGCACAGCTCCTGCCCTTCTGTACTGATCTGCACAGCTCCTGCCCTTCTGCACTGATCTGCACAGCTCCTGCCCTTCTGCACTGATCTGCACAGCTCCTGCCCTTCTGTACTGTTCTGCACAGCTCCTGCCCTTCTGTACTGATCTGCACAGCTCCTGCCCTTCTGTACTGATTTGCACAGCTCCTGCCCTTCTGTACTGATCTGCACAGCTCCTGCCCTTCTGTACTGTTCTGCACAGCTCCTGCCCTTCTGCACTGATCTGTACAGCTCCTGCCCTTCTGTACTGATCTGCACAGCTCCTGCCCTTCTGTACTGATCTGCACAGCTCCTGCCCTTCTGTACTGATCTGCACAGCTCCTGCCCTTCTGCACTGATCTGCACAGCTCCTGCCCTTCTGCACTGATCTGCACAGCTCCTGCCCTTCTGTACTGTTCTGCACAGCTCCTGCCCTTCTGTACTGATCTGCACAGCTCCTGCCCTTCTGTACTGTTCTGCACAGCTCCTGCCCTTCTGTACTGATCTGCACAGCTCCTGCCCTTCTGTACTGATCTGCACAGCTCCTGCCCTTCTGTACTGATCTGCACAGCTCCTGCCCTTCTGTACTGTTCTGCACAGCTCCTGCCCTTCTGTACTGATCTGCACAGCTCCTTGCCCTTCTGTACTGTCTGCACAGCTCCTGCCCTTCTGTACTGATCTGCACAGCTCCTGCCCTTCTGTACTGATCTGCACAGCTCCTGCCCTTCTGTACTGATCCGCACAGCTCCTGCCCTTCTGTACTGATCTGCACAGCTCCTGCCCTTCTGTACTGATCTGCACAGCTCCTGCCCTTCTGTACTGATCTGCACAGCTCCTGCCCTTCTGTACTGATCTGCACAGCTCCTGCCCTTCTGTACTGATCTGCACAGCTCCTGCCCTTCTGTACTGATCTGCATAGCTCCTGCCTTTCTGTACTGATCTGCACTAGCCCCTGCCCTTCTGTACTGATCTGCACAGCTCCTGCCCTTCTGTACTGATCTGCACAGCTCCTGCCCTTCTGTGACTGATTCTGCACAGCTCCTGCCCTTCTGTACTGATCTGCATAAGCTCCTGCCCTTCTGTACTGATCTGCACAGCTCCTGCCCTTCTGTACTGATCTGCACAGCTCCTGCCCTTCTGTACTGATCTGCACAGCTCCTGCCCTTCTGTACTGATCTGCACAGCTCCTGCCCTTCTGTACTGATTCTGCACAGCTCCTGCCCTTCTGTACTGATCTGCACAGCTCCTGCCCTTCTGTACTGATCTGCACAGCTCCTGCCCTTCTGTACTGATCTGCACAGCTCCTGCCCTTCTGTACTGATCTGCACAGCTCCTGCCCTTCTGTACTGATTCTGCACAGCTCCTGCCCTTCTGTACTGATCTGCACAGCTCCTGCCCTTCTGTACTGATCTGCACAGCTCCTGCCCTTCTGTACTGATCTGCACAGCTCCTGCCCTTCTGTACTGATCTGCACAGCTCCTGCCCTTCTGTACTGATCTGCACAGCTCCTGCCCTTCTGTACTGATCTGCACAGCTCCTGCCCTTCTGTACTGATCTGCACAGCTCCTGCCCTTCTGTACTGATCTGCACAGCTCCTGCCCTTCTGTACTGATCTGCACAGCTCCTGCCCTTCTGTACTGATCTGCACAGCTCCTGCCCTTCTGTACTGATCTGCACAGCTCCTGCCCTTCTGTACTGATCTGCACAGCTCCTTGCCCCTTCTGTACTGATCTGCACAGCTCCTGCCCTGCTGTACTGATCTGCACAGCTCCTGCCCTTCTGCACTGATCTGCACAGCTCCTGCCCTTCTGTACTGATCTGCACAGCTCCTGCCCTTCTGTACTGATCTGCACAGCTCCTGCCCTTCTGTACTGATCTGCACAGCTCCTGCCCTTCTGTACTGATCTGCACAGCTCCTGCCCTTCTGTACTGATCTGCACAGCTCCTGCCCTTCTGTACTGATCTGCACAGCTCCTGCCCTTCTGTACTGATCTGCACAGCTCCTGCCCTTCTGTACTGATCTGCACAGCTCCTGCCCTTCTGTACTGATCTGCACAGCTCCTGCCCTTCTGTACTGATCTGCACAGCTCCTGCCCTTCTGTACTGATCTGCACAGCTCCTGCCCTACACGGCTTACATAGGCACACATATATATTGTGCCGTTGCTGAGCAGCAGAATGCTGCCGCTGATGTGCTGGCAATAACAAATATGTAGAAATTTGAGGTGTTGGAAAAAATACAGACCTTTTTGTTCAAATGAGGACAAATATGATTATTTCTTGCATGCGGCTGGTTTGTAGGGTAGATCAGCGCCCCGCTCCTCTGTACACCATGTCGGATAGTTTTCTGTCAGGCGCTGCTCGGACCCATCCCACCAACAGCCCAACACAGAAGGACATTTTGCTCAGACTGATTGGCTGCTCCAGGGGACCCTCCCAACCACTTCCTCCCCGGGATATGTTCGCACCTTCTTCTTCCTCCCCGGGATATGTTCGCACCTTCTTCTTCCTCCCCGGGATATGTTCGCACCGTCTTCTTCCTCCCTCGTGGTGCAGTAAATGAAGCTACAGTCGCTTTACTGGATTTGTCTGAAGTGAATGTGAAAAGCGAAACATGTAACCAACCCAGCTTGTTTCGGATCGGTTCGCTCACACCGCAGCCCCTCTCGGCTTGCCCAGCGCTGTGCCACTCATTGCAGAGCGGATTGGCTTAGTATTGCAGTTCAGACTCATTCACTTGTGGCCTCGGCCACGTGACAGATGAAGGTGACATCACTGAGCTCGGGAAAAGCCGTAGCACTCACTGGAACGCTGCTGCTCCCCAAACATGATCGGCGGCAGGGCCATGAGTATGACCCTGACGACCAATCCCGAGGATAGCTCATTAGTTTTAAGTATTCGGGCAACCTTGTTTTTGTGGCTCCCTAATAAGTGAGAAGATAAGTGGAAATGTTTTATATTGATGACTATTTTCCAGGAGACGGCAAAGGACTTGACGTCATGAGAAGTAAAACCAGGGCCGGCTCCAGGTTCATGTGGGCCCTTGGGCGATAAATCTCAGTGGACCCCCTTGTGGCATTTTTTTTACAGTGACACGTCCACCTGTGGCTCCCACACAGTATAACCTCCAGTGCCCCCCAGAAAGTATAATGACCCCCCTACAGTATAATAACCACTACGGACCCCCGAAATATACTGTATGGGGATCACTGGGAGTCATAGTATTGTATGGGGGTCATAGGGGATGATTATACTGAATGGGGGGGCACTGGGGATCATTACACTGTGTATGAGGGGGCACTACTTATTATACTGTGTAAGGGGCACTCACACAATGTAATGACCCCCCAGTGGCCCCTTACACAGTATAATTACCCTGGCCCCCTCATAGTGTAATGACCCCCCAGTGGCCCCTCACACAGTATAATAACCCTGGCCCCATCATAGTGTAATGACCCCCCCAATGGCCTCCTCACACAGTATAATAACCCTGGCCCCCTCATAGTGTAATGACCCCCCAGTGGCCCCCTCATAGTGTAATGACCCCCCAGTGGCCCCTCACACAGTATAATAACCCTGGCCCCTCATAGTGTAATGACCCCCCAGTGGCCCCTCACACAGTATAATAACCCTGGCCCCCTCATAGTGTAATGACCCCCCAGTGGCCCCCTCACACAGTATAATAACCCTGGCCCCCTCATAGTGTAATGACCCCCCAGTGGCCCCCTAACACAGTATAATAACCCTGGCCCCATCATAGTGTAATGACCCCCCAGTGGCCCCTCACACAGTATAATAACCCTGGCCCCCTCATAGTGTAATGACCCCCCAGTGGCCCCTCACACAGTATAATAACCCTGGCCCCTCATAGTGTAATGACCCCCCAGTGGCCCCTCACACAGTATAATAACCCTGGCCCCTCATAGTGTAATGACCCCCCAGTGGCCCCTCACACAGTATAATAACCCTGGCCCCCTCATAGTGTAATGACCCCCCAGTGGCCCCCTCACACAGTATAATAACCCTGGCCCCCTCATAGTGTAATGACCCCCCAGTGGCCCCCTAACACAGTATAATAACCCTGGCCCCCTTATAGTGTAATGACCCCCCCAGTGGCCCCCTCACACAGTATAATAACCCTGGCCCCCTCATAGTGTAATGACCCCCCAGTGGCCCCTCACACAGTATAATAACCCTGGCCCCCTCATAGTGTAATGACCCCCCAGTGGCCCCCTAACACAGTATAATAACCCTGGCCCCCTCATAGTGTAATGACCCCCCAGTGGCCCCATCACACAGTATAATAACCCTGGCCCCCTCATAGTGTAATGACCCCCCAGTGGCCCCTCACACAGTATAATAACCCTGGCCCCCTCATAGTGTAATGACCCCCCAGTGGCCCCCTCACACAGTATAATAACCCTGGCCCCCTCATAGTGTAATGACCCCCCAGTGGCCCCCTAACACAGTATAATAACCCTGGCCCCATCATAGTGTAATGACCCCCCAGTGGCCCCTCACACAGTATAATAACCCTGGCCCCCTCATAGTGTAATGACCCCCCAGTGGCCCCTCACACAGTATAATAACCCTGGCCCCTCATAGTGTAATGACCCCCCAGTGGCCCCTCACACAGTATAATAACCCTGGCCCCTCATAGTGTAATGACCCCCCAGTGGCCCCTCACACAGTATAATAACCCTGGCCCCCTCATAGTGTAATGACCCCCCAGTGGCCCCCTCACACAGTATAATAACCCTGGCCCCCTCATAGTGTAATGACCCCCCAGTGGCCCCCTAACACAGTATAATAACCCTGGCCCCCTCATAGTGTAATGACCCCCCAGTGGCCCCTCACACAGTATAATAACCCTGGCCCCCTCATAGTGTAATGACCCCCCAGTGGCCCCCTCACACAGTATAATAACCCTGGCCCCCTCATAGTGTAATGACCCCCCAGTGGCCCCTCACACAGTATAATAACCCTGGCCCCCTCATAGTGTAATGACCCCCCAGTGGCCCCTCACACAGTATAATAACCCTGGCCCCCTCATAGTGTAATGACCCCCCAGTGGCCCCCTCACACAGTATAATAACCCTGGCCCCCTCATAGTGTAATGACCCCCCAGTGGCCCCTCACACAGTATAATAACCCTGGCCCCCTCATAGTGTAATGACCCCCCAGTGGCCCCTCACACAGTATAATAACCCTGGCCCCCTCATAGTGTAATGACCCCCCAGTGGCCCCTCACACAGTATAATAACCCTGGCCCCCTCATAGTGTAATGACCCCCCAGTGGCCCCCTCACACAGTATAATAACCCTGGCCCCCTCATAGTGTAATGACCCCCCAGTGGCCCCCTAACACAGTATAATAACCCTGGCCCCATCATAGTGTAATGACCCCCCAGTGGCCCCTCACACAGTATAATAACCCTGGCCCCCTCATAGTGTAATGACCCCCCAGTGGCCCCCTAACATAGCTATCATTGCTCATCTCCGTGCACTCCGGCGGCGCAGCAGTGGGACACGCGTCATAACATCACCGCTGGGCCGAGCCTGGAGGAGAGAAGCGGGAGATGACTCCCCGGCGCTCCAGCAATGAGCGCTCCCACCTGAGAACCTGCACCCACGGGCCACCGCCACCCCTTGGCACGCCAGTGCACAGTGGGTCCTGGGCCGGTTTTAGACAAAATGTGGCCCTGGGTAAAATCAAAAGTGGGGCCCCAAATCTTGTAATAATGTACTAACGCAGTCACATTTTGTCGATTCTGGCCCTCCCTCCTTACACCCCATCAGGGCCGTCTTTGCCGCAGGGCAAAAGGGGCAGCTGCCCCGGGCCCAGTTGCTAATGGGGGCCCTGCCTCCCTGGCCCAACTCGCGAGCGACTCTGACTCAGGAGTCGGACTCATGTTAATATGCAGCAGCAGCAGCGCAGCCTACTCTTCACAGCGAAGGTGAAGCACTTCGGCTCCCCGCCCCCGTCACTCACTTGGTAAAAGGGGGTGTGTCGTCTCTCGTCTGTGTGAGTCACCGGTCTGCAGCCTAGTGAAGCGCCACGGCGGAGGCGGAGCAGGCATCAGCAGGGACTAAGTCCCCGCCTCCGCTCCGGAGGCTAAAGGGATTGGGTGGCGGTGGTGAGTGAGTCACAGCCTCACGTGACGTGACGTCGTGACCACTTACCAGACAAGATCCAGACCCGACCAGTCTCAAGTCACTGACCGCTGACCTGACCTGGTCACCTACCTAACAAAAGTATAGTCAGCCAGCCAGAGTCGACCTGCCACTGCCATGCCAGGAGGGGAGGACAGGACTGAGGAGGAGGTAAGCAAAGGGCAGTGGCACGCAGCGCATATGCATTGCATATATTATTATATTGACTTTATTTTATATATTAGAAGAAACCGTTCAGGTCAGATCCGACAACCATTCCATTCATAAATTTGTGGGGGATTATTATAGAGAGCCCCAGGCGACATAAGGGCAGGGGTTGTGTTCTTCTCTCTGTCTGAGACTCTGCTGCTGAACTGTGGCCTGGCCTGGGGCCATCACTTGCCACATTTACTAATCTTTGCTCAGGGGGGCCCTCATGGGATTGGTGTGGACTTGTCTTTTTCACTAAGGAATAGTTTAACCATTTATGTGCAAAAGAGAAAATAAGAAGTCAGCTCCAATCAGATATCTGCACATAGACCAAGACTCTGGGTCTATGTGCAGATATCTGATTGGAGCTGACTTAGTGATTTCTTTTTTTGTCTTTTGCACATAAACGGTTAAACTATATTCCTTAGAAAAAATGACCAGTCCAGTCCACACCATGAGGGCCCCCCTGAGAAAAGATTAGTAAATGTGGCCGGTGGTGGCCCCAGTTCAGCAGACAGAGAATTCCTTATGTCTCTCGTCTCTCTAATAATCCACCAGTAATTTAAATAACCCCATTAGTGGGGGATAACTATAGAGACGGGAGACATAAGGGGTTGGGTTCTCTCTGTCTGCTGGCCTGCGGCCACCCAGCCGGCCACATTTACTAAACTTTTCTCAGGGGGGCCCTCATGGTGTGGACTGGTCATTTTTACTAAGGTATATAGTTTAACCATTTATGTGCAAAAGAGAAAATAAGAAGTCGCTAAGTCAGCTCCAATCAGATATCTGCACATAGACCAAGAGTCTTGGTCTATGTAGATATCTGATTGGAGCCGACTTCTTATTTTCTCTTTTGCACAGAAATGGTTAAACTATATACCTTAGTAAAAATGACCACTCCACACCACGATGGCCCCCCTGAGAAAAGGGTGACACCAGCCATAGCAACGCCACTGCCTCTATCTGTAAGTCGCTGGAGTGCACGGCAGGCTCGCTTTTCTGAAGGAAGTGGAACTGTGAACTGTCTGAACTCTGAACGGCTGTACAGTCAGTAGTGGCATGTGGCAATAATAATGTGTCTTGCTGGACTGCAGCCTGGTAAAGACCTGTGTCATGTCATGTGTGATGTGCATCCCAATTATGCCATACATACGTGTGCAGATACTGGTCCTGTACTGCTGTGAGGCTGCAAGGCAGGGGTGTGGACCACTCCTGAGACTGCATGTGCTTAGGCCTCATGCACACGGCCATTGTTTGGGTCCACATCCGAGCCACCGTTTTGGCGGCTCAGATGTGGACCCATTTACTGTGTGTTGTGGTGGAGGGCGTAATTGCATGCTAGGGTGTGTGAAGGCGGGATCCAGGGGGCCCAAGTAAATTCTTGCCCAGGGTCCAATCAATATTAAAGACGGCCCTGCACCCCATAAAGCACCTCACACAGATCTGCACCGTCGTGGCCCCCAGAATACGCCTCATGCCCCCCCCTCACAAACAGCTATAGTACAGCATAGCTTGTACCCCAGGACTGCACAGCACTAGACCCTCCCTCACCCGGCCGCTTGCAGGATACACAACCGCTTTCTCCCAAAGTACCTGCCCGAGCTCCAGTGTCAGTGCAGAAAGAAAGCTCTGTCCTATACAAATCTGTTCATGTGACCAGTAACCCCTTTTCGGCATCCGGCACATGTCGGGTCTTTAAAGATGGCGTCCGCTCTGCAACCAGGCACCCGCTACCAATGTCCACGATCTGCGGTAATGCTGACCTGGACATTTTACCACCCCAATGCTGTGGTCAAATGTCACCGCGGCATCCGAGAGTGTTAATAGCCGGAAGCGCGGGCTTCCTGCTCAGACGCGCCTTTCCCCAGCAGAGATCGGAGAAAGCACTGTGACGAACTGCGACCGCCGCGGCCACAATACGTCACGAAACCGTCACAGCGCCCCTAGTGGTCAATCCGCAAACAGGCCTCCCGGCCACTTTCAGCACACCGACAGTCTAACTTGAGTCCGTACAGTCGATAGGCTGAAAGCGCAGGGAGTGGACCGCCGACCGACCGCAAGTAAGCGTGTGACGAACTGCGACCAGAACCACACACAGGGTAGTTTAACTGCCACCACCTTGCAATTTATGGGCGCGAGGAACCCACTATCTAGATAACACAACCGAGTAGCTTTCTCTTCGGAGGGGCTAGGGTAAGTTTTTGCAGTGTTTGAAAACAGGCATATGGCTAGAGAAATGACTTGGAGGTCATTTATTATATATCTATATACAATACAAATTATCACGATGCACAGTAATTATAACACAATAATAAAGGAAAGTATAGTCCAATAACCAAAAGGGAGAAAAGAAAGAAAATACTTAGTTTCCGCAGAAAAGATGTCCGTTGGTGAAATAGTCCGTTGCAGGGATAAAGTCCAAGAAGCCTTTGTCCAGTGTAATATGCCTACAGCCCACGGGTTCTCTGGCTGAGGCCCTCTTCAGGTGTTGTTAAAAGTGGAGAACTCCTTTAGCAGATCCTAGGTCTGTGTTATAAAGGGTCCTAGAATCAAGGCGGGGAATTGAGAGTCCGCCTGCTGGGCAGGCTGTATCCCTGAGGTGAATGTCAGTTCTGAAATATGGCATGTGCCATATCGTGGGATGTCTCCGCTGTACACAAGTAACAAGCACATATTCACATTCCCCCCAAAATATGGAGTCCAGGGATACCAAATATTACTATTATAACTGGTTCTATGATGGGGTAACACCATAACTTTACCTGGGCATCTCCTAGAGTTATGTTTGTCATATGTACATGTCCAGTGAATTCTGAGTGACACGATGATGTAATTTTTACGTCCGTAAGATGCATGGTCTCTCTTAAAAAGGTAAAAATCATATCTCAGATTCATGTGTCAATCTGGGAAACCTTGGTGCCGGCCTGTCTGCAGCAAGCTAGCTTACAGACCCTTATGGCAGCGACACCAAATGGCTCCCCCCAGGTGTAGTCTTCACACCTAGCTGTGATATCTCTGCAGAAAGGGAAGTTCTTTTGTCAACCTAAGGAAGCCAGCTGTAATTGCGTTATCTGCTGGGCATCTATTGACTGACTTGAACAAAAGGACTATGTTGTTCTCTGGGTACACAGGAGGAGACGCTCTGAGTAATCAAATTGTAGATTCTGGGGCCTAGGGAAATAATTACTGTTTAATAGACCTACTGCTCAATAAGGGAGACTAATATTGATAATATTGGGAGGACAGTTCAATATTCTCGCGGATCATCCGTGACAAGCACCCTGTTCTAAAAATTAGCCACAGCCTGTACTAGGCTTCCAGGCTCAGTATTAGTATATCCCAGTTAAGGCCACTAGGTGGCAGCACTGAACTGGGATATAGGGATTTCTATACAGACTAATAGAGCAATTCCCATTATGCTGTATAAGTTGCAATCTGATAATTGCAAGTTGTGGTCCACTTGGGGACCTAACAAAAAGTAATAAAAAAAAAGTTAAAATTTAAAAGGAAAATCATCCCATTTTCCCCAAAATAAAAATAAACAAAAAAATGACATTATGGACATCGTCGCATGCAAAAACACCCATACTATGACAATATAAAAAAAAGTTAGCCCATATGATGAAGGATGTAAGGATGAAGGATTGTCATCACTTTATCACCCAAGAAAATTGAATGAAAAGTGAGCAAGTCATACACATCTCAAAATGGTATTGTCAAAAAAGACAGATTGTCCCTCGAATGAGCCCCCCCACATCTCCGTAGACAGGACTATAAAAAGGTTTGAGAGAACGGGGAGACTATGGTGACGGTTTCTGTTAGAGACTGCATTTATTATAATTTTTTTTTTACATATTTGCATTTATTATTATTTTATTTATAAAAATTTTTTGGCACATAATATGTCCCCCAGGAGGTCATTAAAAGACCTCTGGAGGACACTGACTTTTATTTTAGGTTTTTTCTTTTTTTTTTACTGTTTCCACTGTAACTGGGGCTTTTCCAGGAGCCCCAGTTACAGGGGAAAACAGCCTCTGTGGGGGCATGGCACACATCAGGCTTTCCTTAGACCCTGCAGCTCTGCTCCTGCCCCTGCTCCAGACGCCCCCAGTGGTCATGTGACCGACGGGACTACAGGAGGAAGCTCTCCACCGTGCGCTTGTTCAGTGCTCTCTTGCAGGCACAGGGAAGGCAGAAGCGGTAATAAACCGCTCCTGTCTTCTCCTCAGCATTCCCAGACAGTCTACAGCTATCAGTCTGCAGCAGGGCTGGTGGAAGTTGTAGTTTTACTATAAGAAAACTATAAAATAATCACAGGTGCATATCCATCAAGCAAACATGGTTGATAAAAAAAATGGCTGCACAACATTTCACATGCAAACAGTAGAATTGAGAAATGGGGATCATTCTAGATGAAAGTGGTATTATAAAAATAGAAGCTCTTTGCGCACATTTTTAATCAAGCATGTGTCGGGCCCATCTACCAGGCGTCAAAGTGGCCTCCGCAGATGGGCACCTAACACTACTGTAGTTTTACAACAGCTGGAGGGCCACAGGTTGAGCATCGCTGATCTACGCAAACAGTGTTCGGACAAGAAGAGCTGTTTCCTCATCTCACACAGCCATGTATATTAACGGCAAGAACCTTAACCACTGAGCTATAGAGCTTCATGTTAGTTTGCTGTAATCATATTATGGCTAAAATCCTCCGTAGTAGTTTCCCACATATTATGCATTCATATATATCAGAAGTATGATTATATATATATATATTTAGTAATTACACATTTATTTTGAGACATACATGTTTTTACAATTACAAAAAAAATAATAATATTAAATGATACTTCTGCTGTATAAGAATACCTAAGGCTACTTTCACATTAGCGTTTGTTTGCGGATCCGTCATGGATCGGCAAAAACAATTGTTCGTCTGTCAGGCAATTTTGTAAGTGACTAACAAAATGAGGAGAGCATCAACTAGGTGACATGGTGTCGGAATATTTATACTGTCTCCGATTAACAGTCTATATTATTATACAAATAAATTAGAATCTGTAATGAAGGAGATTCTTATCTATTATCATAAATACCGAGCCAAAACGAGCTCGTGATCTGCGCTAAGTTAGACGACAAAAAGAAGGCGGTGGTAAATCAAAATATATATTTATTAGATAACAATAATACGGTGCAAACTAATATACAGGTCCTTCTAAAAAAAATTGCATATTGTGATAAAGTTCATTATTTTCTGTAATCTAAAAAAATTTGCATATTTCATCCGACCAATAAAAGAAAAGTGTTTTTAATACAAAAAAAGTCAACCTTCAAATAATTATGTTCAGTTCTGCACTCAATACTTGGTCGGGAATCCTTTTGCAGAAATGACTGCTTCAATGCGGCGTGGCATGGAGGCAATCAGCCTGTGGCACTGCTGAGGTGTTATGGAGGCCCAGGAGGCTTCAATGCGGCGTGGCATGGAGGCAATCAGCCTGTGGCACTGCTGAGGTGTTATGGAGGCCCAGGAGGCTTCAATGCGGCGTGGCATGGAGGCAATCAGCCTGTGGCACTGCTGAGGTGTTATGGAGGCCCAGGAGGCTTCAATGCGGCGTGGCATGGAGGCAATCAGCCTGTGGCACTGCTGAGGTGTTATGGAGGCCCAGGATGCTTCAATGCGGCGTGGCATGGAGGCAATCAGCCTGTGGCACTGCTGAGGTGTTATGGAGGCCCAGGATGCTTCGATAGCGGCCTTAAGCTCATCCAGAGTGTTGGGTCTTGCGTCTCTCAACTTTCTCTTCCCAATATCCCACAGATTCTCTATGGGGTTCAGGTCAGGAGAGTTGGCAGGCCAATTGAGCACAGTAATACCATGGTCAGTAAACCATTTACCAGTGGTTTTGGCACTGTGAGCAGGTGCCAGGTCGTGCTGAAAAATGACATCTTCATCTCCATAAAGCTTTTCAGCAGATGGAAGCATGAAGTGCTCCAAAATCTCCGGATAGCGGCTGCATTGACCTTGCCCTTGATAAAACACAGTGGACCAACACCAGCAGCTGACATGGCACCCCAGACCATCACTGACTGTGGGGACTTGACACTGGACTTCAGGCATTTTGGCATTTCCCTCTCCCCAGTCTTCCTCCAGACTCTGGCACCTTGATTTCCGAATGACATGCAAAATTAGCTTTCATCCGAAAAAAGGACTTTGGACCACTGAGCAACAGTCCAGTGCTGCTTCTCTGTAGCCCAGGTCAGGTGCTTCTGCCGCTGTTTCTGGGGAATGCGGCACCTGTAGCCCATTTCCTGCACACGCCTGTACACGGGGGCTCTGGATGTTTCTACTCCAGACTCAGTCCACTGCTTCCGCAGGTCCCCCAAGGTCTGGAATCGGTCCTTCTCCACAATCTTCCTCAGGGTCCGGTCACCTCTTCTCGTTGTGCAGCGTTTTCTGCCACACTTTTTCCTTCCCACAGACTTCCCACTGAGGGGCCTTGATACAGCGCTCTGGGAACAGCCTATTCCCTCAGACATGTCTTTCTGTGTCTTACCCTCTTGCTTGAGGGTGTCAATGATGGCCTTCTGGACAGCAGTCAGGTCGGCAGTCTTACCCATGATTGCGGTTTTGCGTAATGAACCAGGCTGGGAGTTTTTAAAAGCCTCAGGAATCTTTTGCAGGTGTTTAGAGTTAATTAGTTGATTCAGATGATTAGGTTAATAGCTCGTTTAGAGAACCTTTTCATGATATGCTAATTTTTTTAGATAGGAATTTTGGGTTTTCATGAGCTGTGGCCAAAATCATCAATATTAAAACAATAAAAGGCTTGAACTACTTCAGTTGTGTGTAATGAATCTAAAATATATGAAAGTCTAATGTTTATCAGTACATTACAGAAAATAATGAACTTTATCACAATATGCTAATTTTTTGAGAAGGACCTGTATATAAGAAAATTGGTGACAATTGAAATTCAATCAATGATATGCAAAATTGGGATAGACCACTTTCTGGTGATACTTTGGTCTATTGTCTTTAGATTGAAGATACAGTATTTGTTCATGATCTCTCTCTACAATTCTCCTGAAGTAACACCTGAGACTGAAATAATGAACTCCCCATAGTGACATCGTATCGTACACATTCAGACTGTACAAGACATTCAGCTATTTCAATAAAGATACCATGAATATACTTATATATCAGGCACTTATATGATTATACTTTACTTCCTATATCTTAACATAATAACATGTAAAATATAACATCTAATTATGTGAATCCCTCTCTTTCTATTCACTGAAGATAAACTAAAACTCAGCCCATTTCTACTCCAATGTCTTATCTAAATAAATACTTTTCATTAGACCTTGTGAAACCTCCTTCTCACAAAAGAAGACTTGGGTAAACACTTTTGTACAGATTGTTAACCTAAAGTTAGTAATTCTGAGTTAAAAAAATCCTGCCCTTATAACAAAATGGTTGTTATACAGCACATATATCAGGATATCAAAGTCTATATATATATATATATATATATATATATATATATGATGAATTATTTTATATTCAAAAGTTCTGACAATGGCCGTGGTTTTGCTTGTGTTGGTGGTGGAGCTCCTGCTGCAGGGAGAGGACGTTGTCGATCTGTGCCAGCTACACACCCAAATGAAACACCTTCCCCTGGTGCGCGCAGGCGACAGAATGTTATGCAACATTTTTTAGGCCCGAATACCGGGCCTAAGAATGGTGAGGCCAGAACAAATAGAGGCGGTAGTAGATTGGATGGCTGAGAGTGCCTCCAGTTCCTTCACATTGTCTTCCACCAAGTCCACTGCTGAATGTGCAGAGTTGGCACCGGCGCCCCATGGGTATCCGTCTTCCACCTCAACACCTTGCACATCAGCCAAGCAGTCTGAGCCCCAAGTCATGCAGCAGTCTCATATGCTTTTTGATGATTTTGCTGGCGTGGTTTTTCTGGGCCATCCACCTAGCCCTGCCCCAGAAGTGACAGAGATTGAGTGCACTGATGCCCAACCATTTATGTTTGAGGATGAGGATGTGGGAGAACCACAACAGCATGTATCTGATGATGAAACACAGGTGTCAACTGCTGGTGCTTTCTGCAGTGTACAGACAAGCTAGAAGGGCAGAGGTGAGGGTGGAAGATGATGGGGAGGATGATGAGGTCCTAGACCTCAAATGGCATCCAGGTCATGCCAGTAACATATGGAGTTCAGAAGAAGAGGAGGGGTAACGCAGCACCAGCCGCACAGCAAAAGAGGGAGAAGGGTGCAAAAGCAGAGTGGCCGTCCCCCAGCCAGTACGCCAGAGTGGTGAGGGTGGCAACTACATGAGTAGTCAACATAGTGGTCCAGTCACAGAGTGGTGAGGGTGGCAACAGCATGAGGAGTCATCACAGTGGCCCGGTCAAAGAGTTAGGAAGGTTGCAACCGCATGAGGAGTCAACATAGTGGCCATCACAGAGTAGGGAGAGTGACAACCGCATGAGGAGTCAACATAGTGGCCCAGTTACAGAGTGGGGAGGTGGGGGGCAACAGCAGTGGCAGTAACAGCACAAAATAGTGGCAGTAGGAAAAGATGGCAGAAGGTGTGTGGCATCAAGTGGTTGGCAGCATCAGAATAGTGGCTGAAGCAGGTGGCCAGAAGAAACAGGTCTCTTTTCACAAAGTTTTGGTGTTGCACCAAGAATGATCTAGTCAAAAGCATCAGGCACTGACATGTGGAAATCCTGGCTGATCCACGCCTGATTTATCTTTATAAAGGTTAGTCCCTGAACATGTTGCGTGGAAAGGCTAGTTATCTTTGGGATAACTATGCACCCTGCTGCACTAAACACCAGCTCTGATGCCAGGCAGGAAAGCTTGTCCAGGGCAAACTCGACCAGTTCCAGCCACAACTCAAGTTTGGCTGCCCAGTAGTCCAGGATATCTTGGATGTGGGGTGGCAGGGTGCAGTCCAAGTATGCCACCACCTACTAGTTTAGGTTCTGCACCATGTCTTGCTGCTGTTTCTGGGTGGTTTCTTCAGTAGGTGGTGAAGAAAAGTGCTCAATAGAGACTCCAGACTTAAGTTGCTGCTCATAGAGCTGGTGCTGCTACTGCCAACCCCTCCTACTTTCTTCAACAGTCATGGCAGTGGAGCGTGAGCGCAGAGGGTCCCCCGGTCAGACCTTCACCAGGATGGGTAATTGCACACATAGGCTGCGGCTACATAGGATGTCTTGATTGCAGTTAAGTATATCATCCATGGGCGTAGGAAGCGGGGGGGACAGTGAGGACGGATCCCCCCAGGAAATAATGCGGGGGGGACAGGTTTGGTCAAATCCCCCCCAGCGGCAGTGTGTGCGGCGGGGCAGGCACTGAGATGAGTGCTTCCATTGTGGAAGCGAAGCGCTCATCTCCATAGTTATCTGTTTGTATCACCGTCCTCAGGACAGCGATACAAACAGAAGGCTGCGGAGGAGCAGGGCAGGGAGGTGTGTCCCTTTCCTGTTCCTCTGATAGGCTGCCAGCACTACAGCTCTGGAGTCGGGACACAGGCCGGAATAGGCCTGCGTCGCATTGCTCCAAAGAGGTAAGTATAAGTGTTAATTTTTTTTTACTATATACAATACTTCATTTTTTTACTGGCACATAATGGGGGGTGCCCTATTACTGGCACATAATGGGGGGGCCTGGTTATTACTGGCACATGATTGGGGGGGTCTGGTATTACTGGCACATGATTGGGGGGGTCTGGTATTACTGGCACATGATTGGGGCGGCCCTGGTATTACTGGCACATGATTGGGGGTCTGGTATTACTGGCACATGATTGGGGGGTCTGGTATTACTGGCACATGATTGGGGGGTCTGGTATTACTGGCACATGATTGGGGGGGTCTGGTATTACTGGCACATGATTGGGGGGTCTGGTATTACTGGCACATGATTGGGGGTCTATTACTGGCTGATGAGAGGCGCTGGGGGGGGCTGATATGAGGCACTGGGGGCTGTTATGAGGCATGGGGCTCTTATCTGAGGTCTGATTGGGGTTCATTCATATTGGGGTCTGAGCTGAGGTTCGATCTGAGGTCTTATTAACATTGGTGATCTTATTGGGGCTGTTAGCTGAGGTCTGATTAACATTTGGGGTCTGATTGGTGGTCTGACCTGAGGTGTAATGAAAAATATTTTTTTCTTATTGTGCCCACTTGCCCAGAGCATTGATCTGCACAGAGCACTGATCCGGAGCAGCTTGGAGAAAAAGGCCTCACAGACTCCCACACTCCTTCTGCCCGGCCAAGCCAGCCAGCACCCCTGAGGCCAAGCCAGCCAGCACCCCTGAGGCCAAGCCAGCCAGGACCCCTGAGGCCAAGCCTGCAAAGCACCCCTGAGGCCAAGCCTGCAAAGCACCCCTGAGGCCAAGCCTGCAAAGCACCCCTGAGGCCAAGCCTGCAAAGCACCCCTGAGGCCAAGCCTGCAAAGCACCCCTGAGGCCAAGCCTGCAAAGCACCCCTGAGGCCAAGCCTGCAAAGCACCCCTGAGGCCAAGCCTGCAAAGCACCCCTGAGGCCAAGCCTGCAAAGCACCCCTGAGGCCAAGCCTGCCAGCACCCCTGAGGCCAAGCCTGCCAGCACCCCTGAGGCCAAGCCTGCCAGCACCCCTGAGGCCAAGCCTGCCAGCACCCCTGAGTCTTCAGAACTGTAAGTAAATTATATATAAGGGGAGATTATTGTTTCATCCCTCTCAGTAGGTGGAAAAAATGCCCCAATTTTGGACCGCTAGTGAGGGTCTAACAAGGTGGAGAGCCAGTAGTCATCCCTCTGCTGAATGGTGATAATGCGGCAATCACTACACAAGCAACTCAGCATGCATCTGGCCATTTGTGCAAGGGATTTAGAGGGACTTCCTGCTTCCATCTCCACTGCATACTGCCATCTTGTGTCAGGGTCATCTGCCTGGCCTTCATCATCACCCTCCAGCTCCTCATGCTCCTCTCCTGTCACTTGTGTGAATAAACCACCCATTTTTGTATACATTTATTGTGCGTAAATGTCCTCCTCCTCTGCCAGTTAAGCCCCCATGAGGCTCAGGTGGCCGAGAGATGTAGGCAACATGTCTCCTGTTCCCTGGCCAGTCAGATTGATCACCATCTGCTCCAGGACGTGAAGGAGTGGAATGACGTTGTTCATCCCGCAGTCCTGGCAACTGACAAATAAAGTGGCCTCCGCAAAGTGGCTGAGAAAACGGCAGGTGTCATGGTTGAGCTGCCACTGGCTAAAGTCGAAGTTACACAGGGGAGTGCTCCTGTCTACCTGCATCATCAACAAATTGTTCACAGCATTCCTCTGCTCATATAGTTGGTCTAACATGTGAAGGGTGGAGTTCCAATAGGTGGAAACATCACATATGAGGTTATGTTAGGGAACACTATTCTGCCTTTGCAGCTTAAAAAGGATGTGTTTTGCAGTGTTTGAGTGGCTGAAGTGCATGAACAGTTTACTGCTCATTTTTAAGATGTCTTGCAGTTGGGTGAAAGACTTCAAGAACCACTTTACAACCAGATTAAAGGAGTTATCCAAAAGTATAAAAAGCTCCCCCATATGCCGGACCCCTCACAGTGAATATACTTACCATTGCAGGTGACGCTAGGGAGGCTCGTTCTCGCCCCTGCCTGCCATTGGTTTCTCCCCCCCTACACCAAATGTTTTTAACCGCGCACAGGGAGAAGCATCAGCGGCGGTGTGGGGACCTGGAGCGGCACAGGGAGCAGGGTAAGTATATTCACTGTGAGGGGCCCGGCATATGGGGGACATTTTTATAGTATTGGATAACCCTGTTAAAGATGTTCACCATGCAGGGTGCATGGGTCAGCCCTTCTTGACGCAGGGCCGACAGAATGTTCTTCCTGTTATCGGTGACCATGGTTTTAATCTTCAGTTGGTGAGGAGATAGCCAGCATTCGATTTCCTATTGAAGGACGCGGAGCAGTTCCTCCCGGTCTTATTCATTTCGCCCAAATAATCTAGGTGCAGAACAGCATGACACCACCATGCTCTGCATAGGTGGTATGCTGGAGGACCTCACAGTGAATATACTTACCATTGCAGGTGACGCTAGGGAGGCTCGTTCCCGCCCCTGCCTGCCATTGGTTTCTCCCCCCCTACACCAAATGTTTTTAACCGCGCACAGGGAGAAGCATCAGCGGCGGTGTAGGGACCTGGAGCGGCACAGGGAGCAGGGTAAGTATATTCACTGTGAGGGGCCCGGCATATGGGGGACATTTTTATAGTATTGGATAACCCTGTTAAAGATGTTCACCATGCAGGGTGCATGGGTCAGCCCTTCTTGACACAGGGCCGACAGAATGTTCTTCCTGTTATCGGTGACCATGGTTTTAATCTTCAGTTGGTGAGGAGATAGCCAGCATTCGATTTCCTATTGAAAGACGCGGAGCAGTTCCTCCCGGTCTTACTCAGTTCGCCCAAATAATCTAGGTGCAGAACAGCATGACACCACCATGCTCTGCATAGGTGGTATGCTGGAGGAGCACTCTGAATTGTGCATGCAGTGGAGGCTGAGGACAGGGTGGAGGATAAGGAAGCAGAGGAGGACACTGGCGCAGGACTCAACTTCAGAATGCCGAGGCGGCATTGCCATCACCTGGCCAAGTTGCTGGTTTGGCTGGGCAGGAACCACATTTACCCAGTGGGACGTAAAGGACATATATTGTCCTTGACAATAGTTACAGCTCCACACATTTGCGCTGCCTTGAACTTTAGCAGACACGACTGGCTGTCACAACCAGACATCTGAGAACCTCCTCCTTGAGCTTTCTTTGTTTTGGTTTTCAGTTCCTCATCTCGTTAGCCTCTCTCAGCTGTCTTGTAGTTGGACTGATTGCATCCCTTTAAATTCTTCCCCATAATGCAGTAGTGTGCGGTTTATACAACTTCCTGGAGTGTGTGTGCATGCTGATCCTATTTCCCAGTCTTCTACAAGATAAGTGCTGTACATTCATTTGTGATTTTCTGTTTACTGGATCCCAGGTGACCCTGACTCCCTCCGTGTCTAGTGTAGGGAGCCGGTGGTCGTGTCCCCTCACTATTGTAGGGTGTTCAGGTGTCATATAGTCGAGGTACGAGGATATGCGATCATTCACCATTGGGGTGTTCGCATAGGCTGAGCAGTCAGGGAGAGTGCCAGGTCTTATGCAGGGGTCTCCCTTTTCTTCCTTAGCTTTGGATCCAGTGAGTCATATATTTATTTTGCATTGTCTTGTTTCTTGTACACCTTTCCGTGACATTATAAATCGCCAAAACCGTCTCAAGCATGGATCTGGTTTCACTTTTGACTGAACGCTTCCAGGGTCTTTCATTGGAGGTAGCTGATCTCCGTAAGACTCTTTCTCAGTTTCTAGTGACCGGTTCAGCTTGCGTTCATGGAGTTTGTTCGGAGCCTAAGATCTCGCTCCCGGATACGTTCTCCGGGGGTAGTGAGAATTTTTTACGTTTCAGAGAGGCTTGCAAACTCCATTTTCGCCTTCTTCCTCATTCCTCTGGTGATGAGGAACGGAAGGTGGGGATCATTATATCGCTGCTCAGGGGTAACGCTCAGTCCTGGGTCTTTTCGCTGCCGGTGGGGGCACGGCCCCTCCGTTCAGTGGATGAATTATTTTTAGCCCTGGGTCAGATATATGATGATCCGGATCGTGTTGCTTTGGCTGAGTCTAGACTACGTCTGTTATGCCTGGGTAAACAATCCGCAGAGGTATACTGCTCAGAATTTCGGAGATGGGCAGCTGATACTGGTTGGAATGATGCTGCACTCCGAAGTCAATTTTGCCATGGTCTTTCAGAGGGATTGAAAGATGCATTTGCCTTTCATGAGAGGCCTATCTCCTTGGACTCTGCTATGTCTCAGGCCGTTCGTATTGACAGGCGTCTTAGAGAGAGAGGAGAGATCTCTCCTTCCTGTCATACTCAGTCCCAGGACAGTGCAGCGGTCTCATTCTGTGCGCAGGGGTCTCAGTCGCTGTCAGCCCCTTTTGAGCAGGAGCCCATGCAGCTGGGGTTGATTGCCTCTGACAATAGAGGATTCAGCCCGCATGGGAAGGTTTGTTTTTGTTGTGGAGGTATAAATCATTTGGCAAATGTTTGTCCCTCTAGGAGATTCAGGCAGTTTTCTGGGAGTAATAAAGAAACAAAAAGGAAAAAATCTTTTAAAAATGTTCCATCTGTTACTATTGGCAGGGTTGAGGCGGAAATTGAAGGTTTTCCGTTTGCTTGTAGTTCCCGTTTTGTCCTGCCTGCCAGGGTGGCGCTAGAGAGCAAGAACATTTTTTGTGAGATTTTTGTAGATAGTGGAGCAGCTGTCAATCTCATTGATAATCATTTTGCGATAACTCATGGTTTCCAGGTATGCACTTTGGGAAAGGATATTCATGTTTTTGCTATTGATTCCGCTCCACTTTCTCAGAAATCATTAAAGGGCATAGTTCACAATATTCGTTTAATTGTGAGTGATGCTCATGTTGAGGATGTGTCATGTTTCGTCCTTAGCGGATTACCTACTCCTCTTGTGTTGGGGCTACCCTGGCTCACTAAACATAAGCCCACCATTGATTGGCAAGCGAGGCAAATAAATGGTTGGAGTGACTTTTGCAGAGAGAATTGCCTCACGACATCTGTTTCTGAGGTTTCTACTAAGATTGTTCCATCTTTTCTCTCAGAATTTTCGTATGTCTTCTCTGAGAGTGGAGTTCAGGATTTGCCCCCGCACAGGGAGTACGATTGCCCTATTAATCTCATCCTAGGCGCCAAGCTGCCTAAATCTCGTTTATACAATCTTTCCCAACCTGAAAGGGTCGCTATGCGTGCTTATATTTCCCCTCACCCATGACGGCACCCAGTGCGACTCAGGACCTCCCATCAGGACAGGAAACCTGAGAAGATAAAAAGGACACACCTCCACCCAACACCAGTTCAGGTTTCCTGTCCTCCGGGATGGGAGTTCCTGAGAAGCAGCACAGCAGATCGCTGCAGGACATACCTTAAGAGGAACCAGCGCTGGGGGGGGGTCTGTGGCTTGGCCGTGGGAAGACCTATCCCTGGGGAGCGGTAGTTCTGTGGCCGTGCCGGAAGCCGCTCCCCACAAGTCTGCCTGCTCCCGCACTCGTTACTGGTCCTGCGGGGAGCCGCTGTGGCCGTGTTCAGGCGGCTCCCCACGCCGACATGCCCAGTAAAGATGGCGCCCGCGCGTCTAAGCGCTTATGCGCATGCGCGGGACCGTCCTTCAGGGGGCCGGCTGATGACGTCTGGGGGGGGGGGGGGGCGGGGCACACTCCCGACGCGCAGGACCCGGAAGTGAGGGCCGAGGCGCGTCTTTTAAATCTATAAATACGGCAGCAGGTGCAGGCAGCCAGCGGGGCACAGTTTCTTGTGCTGAAGTAGGATCCAGCTGAAGCATGTCGGAACCTACAGATGGACGCGCTGAACCCCTGGAGCCCTTGAGGCCTCCAAGTCCGGTACTGGTCCTAAGGACGGGGAGAGGAAAAAATTCACTTGGTGAGAATGTTCCTTTTTTACTAATAAGGTGTTTCTGTCTTAGATCCCAAAGCCTCCTAAAAAGTCATCCTCCAAGTCCAAACACAAGGAGTGTGCAGACTGTAAAACGGCTCTATCTGCATCCTATCAGAAGTCTATGTGCACAGCTTGTATAGACAAGCTGGTAGCGGAACAGTCCAAGACCCTTACAAAACCTATGAAGTCCCTAATCAAAGCGTCCTTCAAGGCGTTCAGTAAAGGCCGTGCCAGATCCCCGGATAAAGCCACAGAATATGATAGTAAGGAAATGGACTCGTCCGATAGTGAAGCCAGAGAATCCGGACAGTTAGATTCCAGTAATTTGGACTCCTCGGACGAGGAATATTCAGGGAAGTCCTTTTTTTCCCCTGATGATACTCAGCCGTTACTGAAAGCGGTCCAAGCAACTATGCAATTGGAGGACATTAAGGAGACCAGATCGGTTGCGGATCAGGCCTTCCAGGCTTTAGGCCCTAAGAGACATAGAGTTTTTTCTGTACATGAGAGCATGCAGGCAATTATTAAAAAGGAGTGGAAGAATCCCGACAGAAAGTTCTTCATACCCTCCTCGGTTAAAAGAAAGTACCCTTACGAAGAAAAAGTGTCCTCAAGCTGGGATAGGGCCCCTACGGTGGATGCACCAGTCGCCAAAATTGCAAAAAAGTCTGCCCTCCCTTTTGATGATTTAGGTTGTCTCTCGGACCCTTTAGACAAAAAAACGGATATATATCTTAAACGGGCTTGGGAGACGTCGTCCGCCTGTCTCAGGCCGGCAGTCGCAGCCACTTGGGTTTCCCGGTCGCTGAGACTATGGATTGACCAGCTAGAAACGCACCTTAAAGAAAAAAGGCCTAGAGAAGAGCTCCTAGCCTCTCTCCCCTCCTTCGCAAAAGCAGCCGATTTTTTAACGGATGCCTCCACTGATGTGATGCGCTTTTCCGCCAGAGCCTCTGCTATGACAAATGCGGCTAGACGAGCTATTTGGCTTAGATCCTGGAAGGGTGACCAGGGATCCAAGGCCAGACTCTGTGCCCTTCCGTGTGAGGGCGACAGGTTATTTGGGTCATCTTTAGATGACATCCTGGAGAAGGCCTCCGACAAAAAAAGGGGATTTCCTGTCCCTCAGAAGCCCCCCTTTTTTTGCAGGCCCCAGCAGAGTTTTAGAAGGCAGAGGGGCAAGCCCTATGATAGGAAGGAGAGGGATCGTTTGCAGAGGAAATCTAGCGGCTTCCTTTTTAAAACCCAAGATAAAAAAGATAAGCAGCAATGACGCCAGTCTCCAGGTTGGGGGAAGACTTTCATCCTTCCTCCCGGCCTGGTCAGGGGTCACCCAGAACAAATGGGTTTTGGGAGGGATAGCAGAGGGATTCAGACTGGAATTTCTCTCCTACCCCCAAAATTTCTTCACCCGCACTCCAACTCCGAAAGATCCCTTAAAGTCCACAGTGTTAGAGGCAGAGGTTCAGTTGTTATTGGACAAAGGAGTCGTTTGTCAAGTTCCAAAAGAAGAGGAGGGCAGGGGGTATTACTCCCCACTCTTTCTGGTAAGGAAACCCAATGGGACCTTTCGAATGATTTTAAATCTAAAACGTTTGAACAAGTTCCTGAAATACAAAAGATTCCGGATGGAGACGATAAAGACAACTATAGACCTGCTATACAAGGACTGCTGGATGGCAAGTGTAGACTTAGAGGATGCTTATTACCACATCCCTATTCATCCCTCCTCCCAAAAGTATTTGAGAACGGCAGTCCAAGTAAAGGGCCAGCTTCTGCATCTTCAATACAGGGCCCTCCCGTTTGGGGTCTCACAAGCCCCGAGAATTTTTACAAAGGTTGTGGCGGAGATGGTGGCATTCCTCCGATTGTCCAGGATAGTGTTGGTACCCTATCTGGACGACTTTTTGTTCATAGCCCAGACAAAGGTACAGTTACAGACGGATCTTGTCCTGGTGTGTTCTCTATTGAAAGATCTGGGATGGAAGGTCAATCGAGAAAAATCTTGCCTAACCCCCTCTCAAAATTTCATATTTCTAGGGATGCAGCTGGACTCCATGGCCCAGAAAACGTTCCTTCCTCCAAAGAAGGTAGTTTCAACAAAGGAACATGTTTGGATACTTTTCCGCTCCTTCCGATGCTCCATCAGAAAGGCGATGACAGTATTGGGGCACCTGACGGCCACGATTCCCGCCGTACCGTTTGCTCAGATTCACACAAGATCGTTACAGTGGGATATCTTAAAGATATGGAATGGTCTTCCACAAACGCTAGAGGAAAAATTTCATCTTTCCTCCAGAGCAAGGTATTCCCTCCTATGGTGGACATCCGAGAAAAATCTCTCGACAGGAATGCCCTGGTCTTTCATAGAACCCATACGGATAACAACAGACGCCAGTCCGTGGGGTTGGGGGGCTCATTCAGATGGGAATTATTGGCAGGGAAGATGGGATTTAAGAACCAGAGCCTGCACATCAAATTACAAGGAACTCAAGGCAGTAGAAAGAGTTCTAAGAGTGGCAGTTCCAGAAGTCTTAAACAAAAGGCTGGTCTTTTACTCGGACAATTCGACGACGGTGGCCTATATAAATCATCAGGGCCGAACAAAGATACCATCCCTAATCTTCCTCTGCCAGGAAATTTTCAAAATAGCAGAAGACAGGAACCTGCTCATATCAGCAGTGCATCTGAAGGGAAAAGAGAACACGGTGGCAGACTTTTTGAGCCGAGTGGAACTCAGTCAGGCAGAGTGGAGTCTGAACGGAGAAGTTTTTTCCCAGATTGTCTTAAAGTTTGGGACCCCAACTATAGACCTCTTTGCTACCCGGAAGAACAGGAAGACGGAGAGGTTCTTCTCTTTAAATCGCACAGAGAGTCCTACAGCGGTGGACAGTCTGGCCCAGGATTGGAGCCGGGAACACGGCTATGCCTTCCCGCCTATTTCTCTAATTCCACAGGTGCTGAAGAAGGTACGGAGGGAAGGAGCCTCTATAATCCTGGTAGCTCCGAAATGGCCCAAAAGAATCTGGTACTCCACCCTGTTAAATCTAGCCAGAGGTCCCCCCTGGATGATCCCTCCCAGGGAGGACCTCCTCTCCCAAGGGCCTGTATGCCATCCGAATCCGGAGATTCTCCAATTGGCAGTGTGGAGTCTGACAGGGACATCTGGTTGAGGAGAGGGCTTTCTAACAAAGTTGTTTCCACCCTTCTAGGCAGTAGGAAAGCTACAACGGCCAGGAAGTATAATAGAGTTTGGAATATCTTTGCTTCCTTCCTAGGGTCTAGCCCTGATCCATTTAGCCCTCCAGAAATACCTAAAGTTTTGGACTTTTTACAGGCAGGTTTAGACAAGGGACTCAAGGCCTCCACCTTAAAGGTCCAGGTGTCGGCTTTGAGCTATTTTTTCGACTACCAGTTAGCAATCCATCCTTGGGTCAAACATTTCCTTTCTGCCGTGGCCAGAATCCATCCTTCCGTAAGACCTCTTTCCCCCCCATGGGACCTAAACAGGGTCTTGACAGCCCTAACCGATAAACCCTTTGAACCCTTGTTAGAGATCCCAATTGACATCCTGTCCATTAAAATGGCCTTTCTCCTGGCAATTACTTCTGCTAGGAGGATCTCGGAGATCCAGGCCTTCTCAGCACATCCACCTTATACTATCATACAGGACGAACAGGTAGTGATCAGGCCCCTGCCTTCCTTCCTTCCCAAGGTTGTCTCGGATTTCCACAGGAGCCAGGACATTGTGCTACCTTCGTTTTTCCCTAACCCTTCCAATAGCAGGGAAAAAAGTTTTCATTGCTTGGACGTTAAAAGATGCTTGTTAGTATACCTTGATGCTACGGCTTCCTGGAGGAAAGACGAGAACCTTCTTGTCCAGTTTCTAGGTGGGAATAGGGGTAAAAAAGCATCCTGCGGGGTTATTGCCAGATGGGTAAAGAAGGCCATAACAAAGGCTTACATCTCCTTGGGTCTTTCCCCTCCTTCTGGGTTCGGGGCCCATTCCACTCGGTCGGTGTCTACCTCATGGGCGGAAAGGGCTGATGTGTCTTTAGCTCAGATTTGTAGGGCAGCTACTTGGAGTTCCCCACATACCTTTCTCAAACATTATAGGTTACAGCTCCATTCTGACGCCTCGTTTGGCGAGAAGGTCCTTCAAGCTGTGGCCCCCCTTAGGCTCTACTTATAGTCTATCTCGCACTGGGTGCCGTCATGGGTGAGGGGAAAACAACATTGCTTACCGGTAATCGTTTTTCTCGATACCCATGACGGCACCCGATAGTTCCCTCCCCATATACAGATATATATACAGATATATTTATATAAAAAATATATATAGGGTATCAGTCAGGTCTATATGAAGTAATATAGATTGGTAAAAAAAAAAAAAAAAAAAAAAAGGGGTCTTCAATCCCTTATCACTCTCTCCGGAGAACAATTTATTTCTTCCACTGGTGTTGGGTGGAGGTGTGTCCTTTTTATCTTCTCAGGTTTCCTGTCCTGATGGGAGGTCCTGAGTCGCACTGGGTGCCGTCATGGGTATCGAGAAAAACGATTACCGGTAAGCAATGTTGTTTTCTGAGAGTCTGAGAAAAGGACACATACGACCCTCGAAGTCTCCTGTTGCCGCTGTTTTTTTCTTTGTTAAGAAAAAAGATGGTTCTTTAAGACCTTGTCTGGATTTCAGGGAGCTGAACAGTATCACTATTCGTGACCCTTATCCGCTTCCTCTGATCCCGGACCTGTTTAACCAGATTGTTGGGGCTAAAGTCTTTTCCAAATTAGATCTAAGAGGGGCATACAACCTGGTCAGGGTCAGAGAAGGAGACGAATGGAAGACGGCCTTCAGTACCCCTGAGGTGAGGGCCATTTTGAGAATTTGGTTATGCCTTTTGGTTTGATGAATGCCCCAGCCGTTTTTCAGCATTTCGTGAACAGCATTTTTTATCATTTAATGGGAAAATTTGTATTAGTGTATTTGGATGACATTTTGATTTTTTCTCCTGATTTCAAAACTCATAAGGAACACTTACGTCAGGTCTTGCTCATCCTGCGGGAGAATAAATTCTACGCGAAACTGGAAAAATGTGTGTTTGCGGTTCCAGAAATTCAATTTCTGGGGTTTCTTCTCTCCGCTTCTGGTTTTCGCATGGACCCCGAGAAGGTCCGCGCTGTGCTTGAGTGGGAGCTTCCTGAGAATCAGAAGGCGCTGTTGCGTTTTTTGGGCTTTGCCAATTATTACAGGAAGTTTATTTTGAATTATTCCTCTATTGTTAAACCACTCACTGATATGACCAGAAAGGGGGTAGATTTTTCTTCCTGGTCGGTAGAGGCGCGTAAGGCCTTTTCTAATATCAAGGAGAGTTTTGCTTCCGCTCCCATCTTGGTACAACCTGATATTTCTCTACCCTTCATAGTTGAGGTTGATGCTTCTGAGGTGGGTGTGGGTGCGGTCTTGTCTCAGGGTTCCTCTCCTGCCAAATGGCGACCGTGTGCCTTCTTCTCGAAGAAACTCTCCTCCGCAGAGAGAAATTACGATGTGGGAGATAGGGAATTTTTGGCCATCAAGTTGGCTTTTGAGGAATGGCGCCATTGGCTAGAGGGAGCCAGACACCCTATTACCGTGTTTACTGACCATAAAAATCTGGCCTACTTGGAGTCAGCCAAGCGTCTGAACCCGAGACAGGCCAGATGGTCTTTGTTCTTTTCAAGGTTTAATTTTGTTGTCACGTTCCGCCCTGGGGTTAAGAATGTGAAGGCAGATGCCCTGTCACGTTGTTTTCCGGGAGGTGGGAATTTTGAAGACCCGGGTCCCATTTTGGCTGAAGGTGTGGTGGTCTCTGCTCTTTTTCCTGAATTGGAGGCAGAGGTGCAGGCGGCCCAGTCAGAGGCTCCTGATCTTTGTCCTCCTGGGAGGTTGTTTGTGCCTCTCGCTTTAAGACACAAGATTTTTAAGGAACACCACGATACGGTCCTTGCTGGGCACCCGGGGGCAAGAGCCACAGTGGATCTTATCGCTCGGAGATTCTGGTGGCCTGCGCTTCGTAAGTCGGTTGAGGGTTTTGTGGCAGCCTGCGAGACTTGCGCTCGTGCCAAAGTCCCTCATTCACGGCCATCAGGTCCTCTCCTTCCCTTACCCATTCCTTCCCGTCCTTGGACACATCTGTCCATGGACTTCATAACGGACCTGCCTCGTTCCTCGGGGAAGACTGTGATTCTGGTGGTGGTGGACCGTTTTAGCAAGATGGTGCATATTATCCCTTTTCCTGGTTTGCCCAATGCTAAGACGCTGGCGCAGGCATTTATTGATCACGTTGTCAAGTTGCATGGTATTCCTTCAGACAAAAGACGCTGGCGCAGGCATTTATTGATCACGTTGTCAAGTTGCATGGTATTCCTTCAGACATAGTCTCTGATAGGGGCACGCAGTTTGTTTCCAGATTCTGGAAGGCTTTCTGTTCTCGCTTGGGGGTTCGGTTGTCATTCTCTTCTGCTTTCCACCCGCAGTCGAATGGCCAGACAGAGCGCGTCAATCAGAATCTGGAGACATATCTGCGCTGTTTTGTGGCGGAGAATCAGGAGGATTGGTGTTCTTTTTTGTCCCTTGCTGAGTTTGCTTTAAATAACCGTCGTCAGGAGTCCTCTGATAAGTCAACATTTTTTGGTGCATATGGGTTTCATCCGCAGTTTGGGACTTTCTCGGGAGAGGGGTCTTCTGGTTTACCTGATGAGGGCAGATTCTCCTCGTCTTTGTCATCTATTTGGCAAAAGATTCAGGATAATCTAAAGAGCATGAGTGAGAGATATAAGCGTGTGGCAGATAAGAGACGTGTGCCTTGTCTGGACCTGAATGTTGGTGATCTGGTGTGGTTGTCTACCAAGAATATTAAATTGAAGGTTCCCTCCTGGAAGTTGGGTCCTAAGTTTATTGGGCCTTACAAAATCCTGTCTGTCGTCAATCCTGTTGCCTACCATCTTGATCTTCCTCAGACTTGGAAGATCCATAATGTTTTTGATAAGTCCTTATTAAAACCTTATGTTCAACCCATTGTACCCTCGTCTTTGCCTCCTCCTCCGATTATGGTTGATGGGAATCTTGAATTTCAGGTCTCTAGGATTGTGGATTCTCGTCTTGTCCGCGGTTCTCTCCAGTACCTCGTTCATTGGGAGGGTTATGGTCCTGAGGAGAGGATGTGGGTCCCAGTGACGGACATTAAGGCCACTCGTCTCATCAGGGCTTTCCATAGGTCCCATCCTGAGAAGGTGGGCTCTGAGCGTCCGGAGTCCACTCGTAGAGGGAGGGGTACTGTCACAACCAGACATCTGAGAAGCTCTGACAGATGCCTTTCAGAACCTCCTCCTTGAGCTTTCTTTGTTTTGGTTTTCAGTTCCTCATCTCGTTAGCCTCTCTCAGCTGTCTTGTAGTTGGACTGATTGCATCCCTTTAAATTCTTCCCCATAATGCAGTAGTGTGCGGTTTATACAACTTCCTGGAGTGTGTGTGCATGCTGATCCTATTTCCCAGTCTTCTACAAGATAAGTGCTGTACATTCATTTGTGATTTTCTGTTTGCTGGATCCCAGGTGACCCTGACTCCCTCCGTGTCTAGTGTAGGGAGCCGGTGGTCGTGTCCCCTCACTATTGTAGGGTGTTCAGGTGTCATATAGTCGAGGTACGAGGATATGCGATCATCCACCATTGGGGTGTTCGCATAGACTGAGCAGTCAGGGAGAGTGCCAGGTCTTATGCAGGGGTCTCCCTTTTCTTCCTTTGCTTTGGATCCAGTGAGTCATATATTCATTTTGCATTGTCTTGTTTCTTGTACACCTTTCTGTGACACTGGCTCAAGGACTGGCCCACCTTCTGCTCAACGTATGTGTGCAGGCCTGGTGCAGCCTTTTTGTAAAAGTAATGACAGTTTGGGCCTCTCCACCTTGGCTCAACACAAGCCATCAGTTCTCTGAAAGGTGCAAAGTCCATCACATGGCAAGGGAGAGACTGTAGTACCAGCGACTTGGCCAGGAGCATTTTCAGTTTCTGTGCCATTGGATGAATGCACACATACTGTTGTGTTTTTGCAATCACCTTAATGATCGATTGCTGGCAAAATGAGTAGGCAATGACAAGGAGTAGGAGGGGCATCAGGACCATTAGATGATGGGAAGGAATCACAGCTCCCTTCTGCTGAGGTGGTCGAGCCTTGACTGCTGGTGAAGAGGTACGGGCCACTGGAAGATGCAGGGGTTGCTACGTCAGGCTGTACAACAACATTAGCACCACGTTTTTCCCAGGCCATTTTATGGTGACGCTGCATGTGTTGATGCATGGCCATGGTGCCAACATTGGCATCCTGGCCATACTTCACCTTCTGCTCACAGATTCTACACACAGCCATACTGGCGTCCTCCGGCGACTTAGTGAAAAATTCTTAAACCTCCCAGTTTGGCATTTTCCCTCCACCACTAGTTGTTCCTGGACAGGTAGGCTCCTGAGTAGTGAACGGTCTACCCCAGGCACGTTTAGCTCCAGACCTCACACTGTGTCCACCCTGCTGACTCAATGCCATGCTACCACCCTGCTGGCTCAGGTGCTGTCTCATTGGCAAGCTGTTAACCTCATCCCTGACTCTCACCAGTCTCAGGGCCACATACTTGACCTCTCGCAACACCTACTCCAACCCAACTCTCATTGTCGCTACTTGCCCGCTTACAGGAGGAAGCAACAGACTTCTCCTCTACCTTTTGGCTGGACAGTAGCTGCTGACTGTCCTCAATAAGCTGGTCCTCACTGAAAAGCGGAGCAGAGCCGACGGCATACAATACTTCCTAAGCAGAAGGAACAGAAAATGAAAGAGGCAGTTTCAGGATAGTTGGGGGCACAGAGCTTGTTCCTGGGCCATGTAAACTAAGCGTGGTGTCAGAGGAACCCACAACTCCTGGCTGGGGGTGTCTGATATTAGTTGAGATGATGTTGAATACCGAGTCATCCATTTATCGACAGCTGGGTTACTGGTCAAAGAACAACCGCTGGATGTAGTGTTGAGCGAGCACCAAAGTGCTCGTGTGCTCTGGCTGAACACATCGGTATGCTCGTGTGTTCTCAAGAGCACCCGAGCACAATGGAAGTCAATGGGAGAACCCCAGGCACCCACTTCTTGGAAGAGAAGAGGGTGTCTGGTTCATAAAAAAAGTTTATAAATTGATACAAACCCCATCAAAATGGTTTGGAAACAGAATTAACCCCTTCAACCCCGGGCCTGTTTTCACCTTCCTGCCCATGCCATTTTTTGAAAATCTGACATGTGTCACTTTATGTGGTGATAACTTTAAAACGCTTTTACTTATACAGGCCAATCTGAGAATGTTTTCTCGTTACATATCGTACTTCACGACAGTGGTAGAAATGAGTAAAAAAAAATAATCGTTTTTATTTATAAAAAATACCAAAGTTACCCAAAATTTTGAAAAATTTGCAAATTAGCAAATTTCAATTTCTCTACTTTTATAATAGATAGTAATACCTCCAAAAATAGTAATTACTTTACATTCCCCATATGTCTACTTCATGTTTGGATCATTTTGAAAATGACATTTTATTATTATAATATTTTTTTTATAAATTCTTTATTTATCAATTTTCTTTGTATAATCACATAACAAAGAAGCATTAGGATGATACATAAATGAGAGCGAAAGGTAACAATACATGGAAATATCAGCATTCAAGTACAAATAGTGTTAGTCAGCACTAAGTGAGTGCGAAATAGAGTTTCCTCTAGCATTCTCTAGACTGGTCTCAAATACTTTACGGTATCACTGTAATACTTAATAGAAGAAGAAGGAGAAAGAGAAGTAAAGAAAATAAATAAAAGAAGAAGATAGAAAGAGAGATAAGTAGAGGGGGGGGATAGAGGGAGAGGGGGGAGGGGGGGGTGTTACTAGGCAGCTACATCATAAATATAAGCGACATTTTATTTTTTGGGGACGTTAGAAGGCTTAGAAGTTTGGAAGCAAATCTTGAAATTTTTCTGAAAATTTCCAAAACTCACTTTTTAAGGACCAGTTCAGGTCTGAAGTCACTTTGTGAGGCTTACATAATATAAACCACCCAAAAATGACCCCATTTTGGAAACTACACCCCTCAAGGTATACTAAACCGATTTTACGAACTTTGTTAACCCTTTAGGTGTTCCACTAGAATTTATGGAAAATGGAGATGAAATTTCAGAATTTCACTTTTTGGCAGATTTTACATTTTAATCCATTTTTTTCCAGTAGCAAAGTGAGGGTTAAAAGCCAAATAAAACTCAATATTTATTACCCTGATTCTGCGGTTTACAGAAACACCCCACATGTGATCGTAAACTGCTGTACGGGCACACGGCCGGGCGCAGTAGGAAAGGAACATCATATGGTTTTTGGAAGGCAAATTTAGCTGAACTGGTTTTTAGATGCAATGTCCCATTTGAAGCCCCCCTGATGCACCCCTACAGTAGAAACTTAAAACATGTGACCACATTTTGGAAACTACAGGATAAGGTGCCAGTTTTATTGGTACTATTTTGGGGTACATATGATTTTTAATTGCTCTATATTAAGTTTTTTGTGAGGCAAGGTAACTAAAAAATTGATGTTTTGGCACTGTTTTTATTTTTACAGCGATTACCTGAGGGATTAAGTCATGTGACTTTTTTTATAGAGTAGATCGTTATGCACGTGGCAATACCTAATATGTCTACTTTTTCTTATTTATTTAAGTTTTACACAATAATAGCATTTTTGAAACCGAAATAATGATATTTTAGTGTCTCCATAGTCTGAGAGCCATAGCTTTTTTATTTTTTGACCGATTCTCTTAGGTAGGGTCTCATTTTATGAGGGATGAGGTGACGGTCTTATTGGTACTATTTTGCGGGGCATACGCCTTTTTGATAACTTGCTGTTTCAATTTTTGTGATATAATGTGACAAAAATAGCTTTTTTTTTACAATATTCACCTGAGTGGTTAGGTCATGTGATATTTTTATAGAGCTGGTTGTTACGGACGTGGCGATACCTAATATGTATACTTTATGTTTTATTTTTTTCACTTTAGCACAATAATAGCAGTGTTGAAGCAAAAAAGAATCATATTCTAGTGTCTCCATTGTCTGAGAGTTATAGCTTTTTAATTTTTTGGCAGATTCTCTTAGGTAGGATCTCATTTTTTGCGGGAAGAGGTGAAGGTCTGATTGGTACTATTTTGGGGGGCATACGCCTTTTTGATCACTTGCTGTTGCAATATTTTTGATGAAATGTGACAAAAATTGCATTTTTTTTTACGGCGTTCACCTGAGGGGTTAGGTCATGTGATGTTTTTATAGAACTGGTTGTTACGGATGTGGCGATACCTAATATGTATGCTTTTTTATGTATTTCACTTTGGCACAATATTAGCGGGTTTTGAAACAAAAAAATTATGTTTTAGTGTCTCCATGTTCTGAGAGCTATAGTTTTTTGGGGGCAATTGTCATAGGTAGGGCTCATTTTTTGCGGGATGAGGTGACTGTTTTATTGATACCATTTTGTGGGACATATGCCTTTTTGATCGCTTAGTGTTGCACTTTTTGTGATGTAAGGTGACAAAAATAGCTTTTTTTTACACCGTTTTTATTTTTTATGGTGTTTATCGGACAGGGTGGATCATGTGATATATTTATAGAGCCAATCATTATGGACGCAGTGATACCTAATATGTGTGGATTTTTTTTCCTGTTTTTTATTATAAAATAAAGGGAAAGGGTCGTTTTTTTGTTTTTTACTTTATTAATTTTAATACTTTATTAATTTTATTAAAAACACATTTTTTTTTCTTTTTTTTTTCTTTACTTTATGATGTTCACTTTTGGGGGTCTGATCCCCTCTGCAATGCATCACAATACATCTGTATTGTAAGGCATTGCCTATTCGTGTACTACAGTGAGTAGTACACAAACAGGTTGCCTAGGAGACCCAGCCTGAGGCTGGATCTCCTCGGCACCCGTAGAAGGCAGTTCCCGATGCCGTGCAAGGCATTGGACAGCCTCTGCACGACATCGGGCTGCCTTGTGATGCATCAGGTCCCCGCCACAGCAGTACGGGGACTCGATGCGATCATTTACCCGACACAAACCCCTTCTATGTCGCGGTTGGCGCGGACCGCGGCATAGAGGGGGTTAATCTGCTGGCATCGGCTTTTACAGCGATGCCGGAGGACACAGCAGGGGCCCGGGTACCAGGGATTGCCGGGCCCCTGCAGTAATCGCACACACACTGCTCCGGTGCCCGCTCAATCACTATGACATACTATCACGTCAAATTGCGGAAACACAGAGGTGCCCATTACGTAGTAGTACGTCATAGGTCAGGAAGGGGTTAAGAGGATAGCTGGATGTGTCTAGGACTCCTATTATGTATGACATACAATAGACAACCACACAAAGGCTATATGCCAAAAGCCAGGTATGTGCAAGCCATCAATCTATCCATGAGACAGATAACAGCCAGCATACCTTATAATGGCAACCTCGTACACTATGAGATATTCCAAACCTGCTCTCATCTGACTGAGAACCAGTAAAACTCAAAGTTATTTTGCATCTGTTGGATGGGTGGACCTGATCAATATCATTAGGGTGACAAAAAGTTTTCTGATTGTCCTAACATAATAGTCAATAACCTTTCTATACAGTTTTCTCATCTAAAAACTCATTTGCATAAACATGGGCATATGGGATAGACATGCAAATGAGCAGAATCTGCCTTGTTTTTCAACTGTCATAAGACTATGAAAACCAATAGATGGCGCTATTAAGTTATGAACACCGCTATCTATTGGTTTCACAGTCTTATGACAAGAGTAGACTAATAGTTTTGTCAGAAGACTATGAAACCAATAGATGGCGCTGTTCACAACTCAACAGCTCCATCTATTGGTTTCATAGTCTTCTGACAAGAATATTAGACTATGAGTCTTATGACAAGCTTATTAGTGTAGCCTTTTGCCTGAAAAATTTGCAATAAAAATTCACGATTAGCATATTCGCGATCTACACTGAGTTATTACCCAGCTCTCCCAGTGTCAGATTTTATCACTGAGTTATTACCCAGCTTTCCCAGTGTCAGATATTATCCTAGTGTATATCGCAAATATTCTAATAGCAAATTTTCTTTTTTCTAACTTTTATTATGAACCAGACACCCTCTTCTCTTCCAAGCAGGGGTTGCCTGGGGTTCTCCCATTGACTTCCATTGTATTAAATTGTACTCGAGCACCCAAAGTATTTGGTTGAGCACTCGGATCTGCGGAGCATAGCAATGCTCGAGCTGAACAGCAGTTCGGCCGAGCATGCTCGCTTAACACTAGCTGGATGACACTGGCCTGTTGCTGCGACATTTGCTACCACCCCCCTTCTTCTGCTGCTACTTCTGCCAGCTCTAGAAACATTTTTGCCACTGCCCGTTCCCTTAGAAGGCCCTGGCACCTGTCTGTCACACATATTGCACTGTAACAGTAACTGTAACTGTAAGGGTAAAGTAGCAGTAGTATCAGGCTGCAATTTCACACCAGAATTAAGGATGAATGGATTTTCTTATGTATTAAAGAAAGTGAACTCCCAAAAGTATCAGGTCGCAATTTCACCCTATTTACACAATTAAGGATTAACAGATTTAATTATGTATAAAAAAATTGATTACCCTAAAATCTGTAGTAATACAGTCCTGATCAAAAGTTTAAGACCACTTGAAAAATTGCAAAAAATCCTATTTAGCATGGCTGGGTCTTACCAAGGTTCCAAGTAGAGCTTCAACATGCAACAAGAAGAAATGGGAGTGAGACAAAACATTTTTTGAGCATTCAATTTAATGAAAACAACAAATAAACTGAAACAGGCTGTTTTTCAGCTGATCAAAAGTTTAGGACCACCTGCCTGTAAAAGACCAAATCTGTGTCAGGTAGTCACACGTTGTGATGGCAAAGGCAAAAAAACTCTCCCTTTTTGAACGTGGTTGGGTTGTCGAACTGCATAAGCAGGGTCTCTCACAGCACGCCATCGCTGCTGAGGTGGGACGCAGTAAGACAGTCATTTGGAATTTCTTAAATGATCCTGAGGGTTATGGAACAAAAAAGTCAAGTAGAAGACCAAAAAAATTTCACCAGCACTGAGCCTGAGGATCCAATTGGCTGTCCGTCAAGACACTGGACGATTCTCGACCCAAATTAAGGCCCTTACTGGTGCTGACTGCAGCCCCATAACCATCAGACGGCATCTGAGACGGAAGGGCTTCAAAAACATCAATTTTTTACTCCAATTAGTGCAGCAAGGTGTAATAGAATCGCTCCTATCACCCAGGCTTTACCCTCTCCTATTGGTCTCTGCTCTCTCTCTATAGTGTAGATGATGCCTCCCTATCCTTTCCCTACACTATGCATGATCTGTCCCTGAACTGCTTAACCATTTTTTATTATTTTTATAAAATATTTCCTAATCACTGTCCCTAGTGCCTGTAATGTCTCCCCCTGCACTAAGTTCACTGTAAAATGGTGGAGATCGGGCAGGAGGAGACTTTTTATAGTGTTGTGACCTCACAGGGGCTGGCTATCTGCTGATTGGCTGGCTGCACAGCATTATGGGTGATCCCTCATTCCCAGGCTTCTGACTTCCTCTTTGCAATATGTGCAGCAGCCATTTTAGAAAATATCTGATTCGTTACCACGAAAGTCGAGGAAATTTGGCTTTGTGACAAATCGAATATATCCTGAAATTTGGATCGAATTCCACTTTGAACTCAACTTTGATTCGCTTAATACTACTTTAAGTAACATATACTTGGATTATATAGATATAGGAAGGCGTAACCTTCCTGGAGGAGTGTCAGCTTTTGAAACAACCCTTAGTGGTGGCAGTGTTGAGGTATTGCTGGAGAATATTAAAGGGGTTGTCTGGGTTCAGAGTTGAACCCGGACATACCCTAATTTTGACCAAGGAAGCCCCCTTGAGGTTAGCATCGGAGCATTCATGCTCCGATGCGCTCCCTTGCCCTGCGCTAGATCGAGCAGGGCATGGGCTTTTTTGCTTATCATAACACACTGCCGGGCGGAAACTTCGGTGTTCGGTGACGTCACCGGCTCTGATAGGCGGGCTTTAACACTGCCCTAGCCGTTTTACTGGCTAGGGCAGCGCTAAAACCTGCCCATCAGTGCCGGTTACGTTACCGGGCTTCCTGGCAGCCCCATGGTGACCCCTGGTACGTCACCGGATCTCCAAAAAATACCTTTGCCCTACGCGATTTAGCGCAGGGCAAAGGAGAGCATCGGAACATGAACTGCTCCGATGCTCAAATCAGGGGGGTTGCCGGGGTGAAAATGGAGGTATGTCCGGGTTCAGAGCTGAACCCCTTTAATAATTTGGATAGATTAGTTGTTTTTGTATTGGCGGTCCAATCACACCTACACATCGGAACACCGTATATCTACTCATTACATCCTCGCCTTTTTTATACCGCTCTGTGCATCCTTTGTACATTTGCCGTCCAGTTGTGTATGAATCTCATGTGATGGATGTTAACAAACTTTTATTTTGAATCTAGAAAGTAAAGATTTCTTCTGCATTTTTAAAAATAAATGAGAAAGGAGGTAATTGCTGCTCTCCTGGAGATGGAACGTGTCAGTCAGAGAACAGCTGAGCCTCCAGCTAAATCCAGACCACACTGAGATGTATGACACTGAACTGTATAAAGGAGGGGGAGATGCTGACATCTAGTGCATTGTCCTCTGTCTACACCATGCCTCATGACCCTGAGCTCTACAGCCACCTGCTCCTGCTCTGTGTTATATTGGGGTGCACAGCCTTATCTGGGGGAGCCATGCAGAGACCCCTACTCTCAGCACACACCAGGACGGCCCTGTTACTTGTCCTGATTCTGTGTGTGACACATTGTAGATCCCAGAAGCCACCACCGGCCTGTCATTTGAATTTTGTTAAGTTTTTGGAGGATTATGAATATTTCCAGGATGGAGAAGCCATTATCGGAGGAGTTTTCACTGTTAATTATTTGGTGAATCATCTTATTTTCAAGAGGAGTGAAACTACTTACATTTGTTTGAGGTAAGTGTGCAGACCTCAGGGTCAATGTAATAATACGGATCCATGGGCAGAAGAACGGATCCGTCCTTCCGTCTTCTGGATTCTATTATTTTCCATTATTGCCATGTTATAACGGAAAGCCATAACGGAATCCCTAACGCTAGTGTGAACCCACCCTTAGTGATAAATTTGAGTCAATATGTTACATCTTTAGGCCCCTTTCACACGAGCGAGTTTTCGGCGCAGGTGCAATGCATGATGCGTACACGCATTGCGCCCGCACTAAATCCGGACCCATTTATTTCAATGATTCTGTGTACATGAGCGTTGTTTTTCACGCATCACTTATGCGTTGCGTGAAAATCACAGCATGTTCTATATTCAGCGTTTTTCAGGCGAGTGAAAAACGCATCAATGCGCATTGAACACGCGTAAAAACAACTGAACGCAATCGCAGACAAAACTGACTGAACTTGCTTGCGAAATCGTGCATTTTTCACTGAACGCATCCGTACCTAATCCACCACACTCGTCTGCAAGGGGCCTTATTTATGAAAAATTCCAAAATTTACTGAAAATTTGGAAAAAATTCACAATTTTTAAAAATTGAATGTCTCTTCTTTTAAAGCAGATTGTGACCTCATAAAATAGTTGTTACTTTACATTTCCCAGATGTCTGCTTCATGTTGGCATCATTTTGCAAATGTCATTTTATTTTTTAGGAAGTTAAAAGGCTTAGAATTTTAAAAGCAATTCTTAGATTTTTTTAGAAAATTTCCAAAACCCACTTTTTAAGGGCCAGTTCAGTTATGAAGTCACTTTTTAGGGCTTACATAGAAGAAATCCCCCATAAATGACCCCAGTTTAGAACTACACCTTTCAAGATATTCAAAACAGATTTTACTAACTTTGTTAACCCTTTAGGTGTTCCACAAGAATGAAACGAAAATGAAGGTGAAATTTCTAAATTACACACATTTTTGCAGATTTTCCATTTTAATCTATTTTTCTCTGTAACATAGCAAGGGTTAACAGCTAAAGAAAACGCAATATACATTTACAGGATAACCCCACATGTGGTGGTAAACTGCTGTACGGGCACACGGCAGGGCGCAGAAGGGAAGGAGCAACATATGGTTTTTGGAGGGCAGATTTCACTGGGATAATTTTAAGTTGCCATGTCACATTTAACCACTTCAACCCCGCTAGCTGAAACCCCCTTCATGACCAGAGCACTTTTTACACTTCTGCACTACACTACTTTCACCGTTTATCGCTCGGTCATGCAACTTACCACCCAAATGAATTTTACCTCCTTTTCTTCTCACTAATAGAGCTTTCATTTGGTGGTATTTTATTGCTGCTGACATTTTTACTTTTTTTGTTATTAATCGAAATGTAACGATTTTTTTGCAAAAAAATGACATTTTTCACTTTCAGCTGTAAAATTTTGCAAAAAAAACGACATCCATATATAAATTTTTCGCTAAATTTATAGTTCTACATGTCTTTGATAAAAAAAAAATGTTTGGGCAAAAAAAAAAATGGTTTGGGTAAAAGTTATAGCGTTTACAAACTATGGTACAAAAATGTGAATTTCCGCTTTTTGAAGCAGCTCTGACTTTCTGAGCACCTGTCACGTTTCCTGAGGTTCTACAATGCCCAGACAGTAGAAACACCCCACAAATGACCCCATTTCGGAAAGTAGATACCCTAAGGTATTCGCTGATGGGCATAGTGAGTTCATAGAACTTTTTATTTTTTGTCACAAGTTAGCGGAAAATGATGATGATTTTTTATTTTTATTTTTTTCTTACAAAGTCTCATATTCCACTAACTTGCGACAAAAAATAAAAAATTCTAGGAACTCGCCATGCCCCTCACGGAATACCTTGGGGTGTCTTCTTTCCAAAATGGTGTCACTTGTGGGGTAGTTATACTGCCCTGGCAATTTAGGGGCCCAAATGTGTGAGAAGAACTTTGCAATCAAAATGTGTAAAAAATGACCTGCAAAATCTGAAAGGTGCACTTTGGAATATGTGCCCCTTTGCCCACCTTGGCTGCAAAAAAGTGTGACACTTCTGGTATCGCCGTACTCAGGAGAAGTTGGGGAATGTGTTTTGGGGTGTCATTTTACATATACCCATGCTGGGTGAGAAAAATATCTTGGCAAAAGACAACTTTTCAAATTTTTTATACAAAGTTGGCATTTGACCAAGATATTTTTCTCACCCAGCATGGGTATATGTAAAATGACACCCCAAAACACATTCCCCAACTTCTCCTGAGTACGGCGATACCACATGTGTGACACTTTTTTGCAGCCAAGGTGGGCAAAGGGGCACATATTCCAAAGTGCACCTTTCGGATTTCGCAGGCCATTTTTTACACATTTTGATTGCAAAGTTCTTCTCACACATTTGGGCCCCTAAATTGCCAGGGCAGTATAACTACGCCACAAGTGACCCCATTTTGGAAAGAAGACACCCCAAGGTATTCCGTGAGGGGCATGGCGAGTTCCTAGAATTTTTTGTCGCAAGTTAGTGGAATATGAGACTTTGTAAGGAAAAAAAGAAAAATCATCATTTTCCGCTAACTTGTGACAAAAAAATAAAATTCTAGGAACTCACCGTGCCCCTCACGGAATACCTTGGGGTGTCTTCTTTCCAAAATGGGGTCACTTGTGGCGTAGTTATACTGCCCTGGAAATTTAGGGGCCCAAATGTGTGATAAGTACTTTGCAATCAAAAAGTGTAAAAAATGGCCTGTGAACCTTGGCTGCAAAAAAGTGTCACACATCTGGTATCGCCGTACTCAGGAGAAGTTGGGGAATGTGTTTTGGGGTGTCATTTCACATATAACCATGCTGGGTGAGAGAAATATCTTGGCAAAAGATAACTTTTCCCATTTTTTTATACAAAGTTGGCATTTGACCAAGATATTTTTCTCACCCAGCATGGGTATATGTAAAATGACACCCCAAAACACATTCCCCAGCTTCTCCTGAGTACGGCGATACCAGATGTGTTACACTTTTTTGCAGCCTAGATGCGCAAAGGGGCCCAAATTCCTTTTAGGAGGGCATTTTTAGACATTTGGATCCCAGACTTCTTCTCACACTTTCGGGCCCCTAAAAAGCCAGGGCAGTATAAATACCCCACATGTGACCCCACTTTGGAAAGAAGACACCCCAAGGTATTCAATGAGGGGCCTGGCGAGTTCATAGAAATTTTTTTTTTTTGCATAAGTTAGCGGAAATTGATTTTTTTTTGTTTTTTTTCTCACAAAGTCTCCCTTTCCGCTAACTTAGGACAAAAATTTCAATCTTTCATGGACTCAATATGCCCCTCACGGAATACCTTGGGGTGTCTTCTTTCCGAAATGGGGTCACATGTGGGGTATTTATACTGCCCTGGCTTTTTAGGGGCCCTAAAGCGTGAGAAGAAGTCTGGAATATAAATGTCTAAAAATGTTTACGCATTTGGATTCTGTGAGGAGTATGGCGAGTTCATGTGAGATTTTATTTTTTGACACAAGTTAGTGAATATGAGACTTTGTAAGAAAAAACTAAAACAAAAACAAACAAAAAATTTCCGCTAACTTGGGCCAAAAAATGTCTGAATGGAGCCTTACAGGGGGGGGGGGGGGGTGATCAATGACAGGGGGGTGATCAATGACAGGGGGGTGATCACCCATATAGACTCCCTGATCACCCCCCTGTCATTGATCACCCCCCTGGTAAGGCTCCATTCAGACGTCCTTATGATTTTTACGGATCCATGGATCGGATCCGCAAAACACATGCGGACGTCTGAATGGAGCCTTACAGGGGGGTGATCAATGACAGGGGGTGATCAGGGAGTGTATATGGGTGATCACCCCTCTGTCATTGATCACCATCTGTAAGGCTCCATTCAGACGTCCGCATGATTTTTACGGATCCATGGATACATGGATCGGATCCGCAAAACACATGCGGACGTCTGAATGGAGCCTTACAGGGGGGTGATCAATGACAGGGGGTGATCAGGGAGTGTATATGGGTGATCACCCCTCTGTCATTGATCACCCCCTGTAAGGCTCCATTCAGACGTCCGCATGATTTTTACGGATCCATGGATACATGGATCGGATCCGCAAAACACATGCGGATGTCTGAATGGAGCCTTACAGGGGGGTGATCAATGACAGGGGGTGATCAGGGAGTGTATATGGGTGATCACCCCTCTGTCATTGATCACCCCCCTGTAAGGCTCCATTCAGACGTCCGCATGATTTTTACGGATCCATGGATACCAAAACACATGCGAACGTCTGAATGGAGCCTTACAGGGGGGTGATCAATGACAGGGGGTGATCAGGGAGTGTATATGGGTGATCACCCCTCTGTCATTGATCACCCCCTGTAAGGCTCCATTCAGACGCCTGCATGATTTTTACGGATCCATGGATACATGGATCGGATCCGCAAAACACATGCAGATGTTTGAATGGAGCCTTACAGGGGGGTGATCAATGACAGGGGGTGATCAGGGAGTGTATATGGGTGATCACCCCTCTGTCATTGATCACCCCCCTGTAAGGCTCCATTCAGACGTCCGCATGTGTTTTGCGGATCCGATCCATGTATCCGTAAAAATCATACGGACGTCTGAATGGAGCCTTACAAGGGGGTGATCAATGACAGGGGGTGATCAATGACAGGGGGTGATCAGGGAATCTATATGGGTGATCACCCGCCTGTCATTGATCACCCCCCTGTAAGGCTCAATGACAGGGGGGTGATCAATGACAGGGGGGTGATCAGGGAGTTTATATGGGGTGATCAGGGGTTCATAAAGGGTTAATAAGTGACGGGGGGGGGGGTGTAGTGTAGTGTAGTGTTTGGTGCGACTTTACTGACCTACCTGTGTCTTCTGGTGGTCGATCCTAACAAAAGGGACCACCAGAGGACCAGGTAGGAGGTATATTAGACGCTGTTATCAAAACAGCGTCTAATATACCTGTTAGGGGTTAAAAAATTCGGATCTCCAGCCTGCCAGCGAGCGATCGCCGCTGGCATGCTGGAGATCCACTCGCTTACCTTCCGTTCCTGTGAGCGCGCGCGCCTGTGTGCGCGCGTTCACAGGAAATCTCGGCTCTCGCGGGAGGACGCGTATATGCGTCCACCCAGAAGAGCAGGGCCGCCGGCAGGACGCAATCCTGCGTACGGCGGTCCTGTAGTGGTTAAAGACCCCCTGATGCACCCGTAGAGTAGAAACGCCCAAGAAGTGACCCCATTTTGTAAACTACAAAATTAAGTGATAATTTTATTGGTACTATTTTGGGGTACGTATGATTTTTGATTGCTCTATATTATGCTTTTTGTGAGGTATTGGGTAAGATAACAAAAAATGGTTGTTGTGGCACAGGTTTTATTTTAGTTTTTTATGGAGTTCTCCAGACAGGACAGATCATGTGTTATTTTTATAGAGCAGGTTGATACGGATGCGACAATACCAAATATGTGTATTTTGACTTGATAACAAAAATAATGTTTTTGCGTCTTCATTTTCTGAAAGCTACATTTCTTTTATTTTTCTGCCGATCGTCTTGTGCAGAGGCTCTTTTTCTACACGAAGAGCTGACATTTGCATTGGTACTATTTTAAGGTACATGGGATTTTTTGATCATTCAATACAAAATATTTTAGGGTCAAGGTGACCCAAAAATTACTATTTTGGCACACTTGTTATTTATTTATTTTTAACAGTGTTCACCTGAGGGGGTAGATCAGGTGATATTTTTATAGAGCAGATCATTACGGACGTAGCAATACATAATATGTCTATTTTTCTTATTTTATTTCAGTTTTATACAATAAAAGCATTTGTGTGTCGCAATGGAAATCATATTAACTCCCACATAAGCTTCTTATACTAAGAATGTTCTTCGCTGCCTATAGCAACCGATCAGAGCTTGTATTAATGACCTGTAGTAAAATAGAAACTGAGCTGTGATTGGTTGCTATATGCCGCCTGATGAATATCCAGGCTAACTGCCACAACAGCCAACAGACAATGGCTCCTGGAGTTCGGCGGTTAGGTTACTAAGCCTATTTTTTGGCAAATAATTGGGAAGCGTGGGGTTAAAATTTCCACTCAAAACATAGTCTATGACGTTTCCCGAGTCACAGGAGGCGGCTGTGCAGAATTTCGTGATTGCAAATGCGAAGGTGTGGATTAGCGGACATACATACTGTGGGGGATTCGCTCTGGCAGTTAGGATAAGCGGGCGCAGTACAGAGGCAAAATACAAGTTTGTAATTCAAACTTCAGTGTTTATTCACACATGGTGCCAAAAACAAAACATCACTTTTGCAGTGTCGGTGTTTCTTCACACCCAATATAACAAAAAGTCACCTTGGTGGCAGTTCTGCTTCAGAAAGTCCAAATACAGGCTTTAGGCGGCCTGTTCCCCTGACACACGGGTCTCAGCTCTCCAGCCCAGCACAGGCCTTAGATCCCAGCACACAGACATGACTTCTGAGCCCAGCTGCCTATTTAAGGACAGCCAGGTGCTGCCAAAACCCGGACTGGCACTTAAAATCCGGTCCGGTATTTGACCTCTCCTGGCTGTAAATCAGCCCAGCAGCACATGCTGGGAGGAAAATACCTGTTTAACCAGACCAAACCTCTCACTGTGTCACAATACATACACACACACGTGTACACACACACATACACACACACACACACATACACACATACACACATACGTACACACACACATACACACATACACTCAGCTTTATATATCAACTAAATACACCCCAAAACTGTTTGTATCAGACTGCACTTTCACCCCAATAACAGAAGCAAGGATTACTGGAACTACTGATATATCAAAGAATGCAAGCAACCTAAAATCTGTAGTAATAGATCACTTTTAGTAACCCCAATCAGTGGCGTAGCGTGGGTTGCCAGCACCCGGGGCGAGCCATTTATTGCGCCCCCCCTCCCAACCTGTGGACACGCCCCTTTTACAGATAATGTAGTAGTCCTATGTAACACCACAGATAACATGGTGGTAACTCTCTAAGTACAGATGATGTAGTAGATGGGTATAAGGCCCCAGAATTCAGAACACGCACAGTGTGACCTGAAGTCTGGGGCCAGGATGCGGCAGGGTGCGCCAAATTCTCAATCCACCCCCCCAACCCTACCGTGAAACAAATATGTGTTTGGACATTACATACATCACTACAAAATATACAGGAGAATACAGCAGCACATACCTCATCCATCCAGTGACGTCTCCTGTGATGTAGACTTTCCTCAGCGTCTTCATTCGGAGATAAGACCGCCATGACACCTTCTTTCAGCCACGTCACATCTCTGCAGAGTTTTATTAATATTAGTTATTTTTATATATAATGGCCCCCTCTGTATAATATATAATGGCCCCTCTGTAATATTAGGATATATAATGGGCCATTATATATCCTAATAATACGGAGGGGGCCATTATATATTATAATAATACAGGGGGGGTCATTATATATAGTAATTATACAGAGGGTCCATTATATATCCTAATATTACAGAGGGGTCATTATATATTATAATAATACAGGGGGGGTCATTATATATAGTAATTATACAGAGGGGCCATTTTATATATAATAATAATACAGAGGGGGCCATTATATATCCTAATATTACAGAGGGGTCATTATATATTATAATAATACAGGGGGGGTCATTATATATAGTAATTATACAGAGGGTCCATAATATATCCTAATATTACAGAGGGGTCATTATATATTATAATAATACAGGGGGGGTCATTATATATAGTAATTATACAGAGGGGCCATTTTATATATAATAATAATACAGAGGGGCCATTATATATCCTAATATTACAGAGGGGTCATTATATATAGTAATTATACAGAGGGGCCATTTTATATATAATAATAATACAGAGGGGCCATTATATATCCTAATATTACAGAGGGGTCACTATATATAATATACAAGGGGGGCATTATATATTATAGTTATACAGAGGGGCCATAATAAATGATAATTATACAAAGGTGCATTATATATTATACAGAGGGGCCATTATATATTATACACAGGGGCCATTATATATTATAATTATACAGAGAGGCTATTGATAATGGGCCCTCTGTATAATTCTAATATACTGTATAATGGCCCCCCTGTATAATTATTATATATAATGGCCCCTCTGTATAATATATAACGGCCCCTTGTATAATTATTATATATTATGGCCCCACAGTATAACTATAAATTATAGTTATACAGTGGGGCCATAATATTTACGGTAATAATTATACAGAGGGCCCATTATTAATAGCCTCTGTATAATTATAATATATAATGGCCCCTATGTATAATTAATGATGGCCCCCTTATATAATTATTATATATTATGGCCCCAATGTATACCTAGAAGCTGCCACATCAGAACCATGAATGCCAGACTGCCACACCACCTATTTGGCCTGGCAGAGATCTGGCACTTCACTCATTGATTTATTACCATTATTATTGCATGCTGCTCAGTCTGGCTTAGGCTACTTTCACACTTGCGCTTGATGGGATCCGTTCTGAACGGATCCGATCATATTAATGCAGACGGAGGCTTCGTTCAGTACGGATCCGTCTGCATTAATAACTTAGAAAAATTTCGCAAGTGCGCAAGTAGCCTGCGCGGATCCGTTCAGACTTTCAATGTAAAGTCAATGGGGGACGGATCCGCTTGAAGATTGAGCCATATTGTGGCATCTTCAAACGGATCCGTCCCCATTGACTTACATTGTAAGTCTGGACGGATCCGCACGCCTCCGCACGGCCAGGCGGACACCCGAACGCTGCAAGCAGCGTTCAGCTGTCCGCCTGTCCGTGCGGAGGCGAGCGGAGCGGAGGCTGAACGCCGCCAGACTGATGCAGTCTGAGCGGATCCGCATCCATTCAGACTGCATCAGGGCTGGACGGAAGCGTTCGGGTCCGCTCGTGAGCCCCTTCAAACGGAGCTCACGAGCGGACCGACGAACGCTAGTGTGAAAGTAGCCTTAGACAGTGGTGCACACTGTAAACCCACCAGCTGAGCCACCATCCCCCCACACACAGACTCAGGGACAGGGAGGGAGGTCATCATTGTGACATCTGACATGGCCACCCAACTTAATCACTACACTACTAGTGCCACTAACTCCCTTTCTACCTCTGCTCTGTAGTAGTCTCAGGACAGTCTGGACTGGACTCTGTCACTCTGGACTCTTCTAGGGCGGCTCAGGGCTCACTCATCAGACTCAGGGCCTGGTCACAGTGGTCAGACTCAACAGTTCTTTGTCTTGACTGGAGTCTGAAGTGACTGTGACACAGTGCACACTGCTGCTAGTGGACTCCGACTGACTCAGTCTCTTCTGCCGCGGCGCCGCCTCCTGCTCCTGCCTCCTGGCAATCTTCTGCTGGCTCTGGCTCCCGCGCTCCGCACTGTGTTTCCCGCCTGGAAAGTGGGCGGAGCCAGAGGGAGCCAGGCCAGCGGCCAGCCTAATGATTGCCACTAGCACTAGGAGAAGGAGGCGGCGAGGAGAAGGAGGCGGCGCCAGCCGCCAATCATGATGTATGTTAATTAGTCTAGTAGTAGCTAGTGAACTGTTCAGTTAACCAGTAGTGCGCCCGCACAAATGAATCATCTGCATCAGGGCCGGGCGGGCGCACGCACTAAACAGCTGAGCTCTCTGCCTCAGACTCTGGCCGGCCGGCAACCTGAAAAAAACTTACAATATAAAATCTTTCAGCCGGCGCCGGAGCGCCCCCCTGCAGTTTGGCGCCCCGCTCTCTCCCTATAGTGTGGATAATGCCTCCCTATTATATCCCTACACTATGAATAATCTTTCCCTGATCTGCTCAATAGTTTTTTGGGGGGAAATAAAGTCCCTAATCACTGTCCCTAGTGCCTGTTACGTCACTCCCTGCATGGTGGAGACCGGGCAGGAGGAGACTTTTTAGAGGGCTGTGACATCACAGGGGCTGGCTATCTGCTGATTGACTGTCTGCATGGCATTTTGGGTGCTCCCTCATTCCCGGGCTTCTTGCTTCCTCATTCTAACATGTGAGGAAATTCGACTTCGGGACGAATCAAATTTTTCATGAAATTCTGATGGAATTCCACTTCATCAACTTCTATTCACTCATCTCTACTTGTAATGGGTGGTTTGGGCGGTGATGGGTCCCAAAGAAACATTGATCGCATGGCTAACAACTCAAATACCTCTATTATGATCCATTATTGGGCACCATGTAATTTACCATATTTTGTATTGAAAACGGGGAAAAAAATCTTTGCCAGGTGAAAAAAACAAACAAAAAAAAAACATGATTCCTCCCACTGTGGACTTCTTCGGATAATACGATTGTTTACCACTTTTAAACAAATAAAAATCTTAAAACAATAAAAATTTGTTTTGCATCACCATACATTTTTTTTAATGTTCTTGACTGCAGAGAGTGTAGGGGTGATTTTATTTTTTAATATGTAGTCTTCTGATCAATTGTACCATAGTCTGCATTGAATACTATTGCAGTCTATGGTATTTTGTAGCTGTCTGTCAAGCCCTGCCACAGGCACATGTTAACAGGCAGATTAGATGTAGCATGCTTGGTAGCTTTCACGAGACCTAAGACTGCCATAGCAACCAATCGGAGGAGAGAGGACCTCTAAGGGAAAGCAGAACACACATTTACAGATGGTTGAGGACCATTAAAGTCATGCTGGACTAGACAGTAGACTGTACATGGTCTGGGTTAATTGCTTCTGGTGCCCACCACACTTCTGAGATGGACTGGCAATCGAATCTAGGTCCACTCTGCACTCTGAAACTGAGAACTGCAAAAAGTATATTGAGAGTTTTTCATACTGTACCTGTGGTCATTTGGAAATATTGCATGTGATGTTTATAAAGAGACTTAGAGGGGATCATTACACTGCTGACCCCTAATACAGAACCTTCTGAAGAATTACTGCCTTGTGAAATATTTAAAACAGTGTCTATTGCTTATATCTGTACTGCAACCCTCATCATTAATTCAGTAAAGAGGGATGTTATCTATTGTAATTGTGGGCCTGGTCATTGCCTCCACCATCTTACTTGCTCCTGTTTTTCTCCCTTGCACTCTGCCAACCATCCACCATCAATTTCCTTCAGCCACCACCAGGCAGGAGCCCCAAGCCAAGGGTGTACCCTGAGGGGAAGAAGGATTATGCCCCCATTCACTGCCCACACAACCTGGGAGAGCACTGGAGCCGGGGATAACCACTGTGAGGACTACAACCACCTTTGTTACCTCAGCCACCTTTCCCATACTCACCACCCTTCCTGCATCTCACCCCCACTGGCCAGCATCTGGCATATATATGTACGTGTCTGTGTGAAATGAGGGTTTTTGTATTTTGAATCTTTTGTTTCTTTTTTCAGTTATTTTTGAAAACTTTATTCAAGAGTTTTTCACATTTTTTAGTCTTTTTAGGGAAGTCCAATCTGCGATCGTTTGACCACATGTACAGTACACTATAATACTTCTTCTGTGTTCTGGGAGGCTTCAGAAGGTCAATGACTGCCATGACAAGTACTCGGCTTCCCACCCATTGCATTTGCAGGAGATCAGAGGACAGAGGGAGATTTGTTAACCTGTCAGATGCAGCAGTTGCTAATTAATCTTAACAAAATTTGTGGAAAGGTAAGGGCAGACACATCTGTACATATATCTGCTGCTAAATGTTTCATTGTCCCTCCTACAGTACATTGCTCACCTTCCCGAGCTTCATTTTGGGTGTGGAGAGATACAAGGGGAAGCTGCGTGGTACAGAGGCCATTGCAGCCATATAATAGCTGGGGGGAATTCAAGTTTAAAGTTGTTGAGAAATTAATTGAACAGAAAATTGTGAGCAGACACAGGGGACACTTAGATCTCAGAAGACGGGGTAGTGAGTTCTAGGTTCAAAAGTAAAACTCAAAAAGATACTGCAAGGTATGTCTGGTCAGGTTTGGCTATTATTTGAATAAACAGCAAAGGTTTTTGAAATAACAAAAAATGGACAATTGAGTAGAGTCCAAGTGCAGTTAGTGCATAATAACAGGTCAGCCAGTGCATTCATGAATTTTTGGGATGTAAATTGGGCTGCTAGCTGGCTCCTACACAATAAAAATGACTACTGTAGCTTTAAATATTGCTGTGCAGTGCAGAATTGTCATGCCCCACTCTGACGATGTGCGGAGGTCGGCCAGGATAGCAGCACGAGTTTAGTATTTGTTTTGGTGTCGTGCTGGATCCGCCTCTCATCAGGTGCACTGGGTGGGGTCATTAGTTTAAATGGCCTCCAGCTAAGTGCTCTCAGCGGATTATACTAATCATTGTGGTCTGGGAAGCTTGGAGGGAAGGTTGGCTGTCTGTTCCTGCTCGCAAAGATAAGTGTCATTTCTAGTTTGGTTGTTTGTAATCTATCCCATCCATGTTCTGTGCGAGCAGGCTGCTCCTATTTCCCCACTTCACCATCTCAGGGAATTCAGGGTTTTGTCAGCCCAGGCTGGAGGACACATCACACCTACCTTCAAGGTCTGCATGTGGGCTGAGTAGTGCAGGGAAAGAGGTCAGGTATTAGCTAGGAGGTGACCCTTCCCCTGTCTCTCGTCCAGAGCCTGGTTGGTGCGTTATCTGTTATACTGAGTGCACGTCCGCCGTGACAAGAATCCTCACTACATACATTAGATAACTAACTTAACTGACCCAATCCTGTCCCCTAATCCTTTCTCTCTATTTATGAATTCAATCTATAATCTTCCCTAACACTGTCTCTGAGGCTAAACCAACTGTATTGAGAGTCTTTGCTCTCTCTTTCTGACAGAGATCCTATCTCACGCATGTACAAGCTCAGAAATTAAGATAGATTGCCTGGTTGGGATTTATAAGGTGCCTATTACATGGGCACACACATGGCAGCTACAGTCCCGCATTATTGGCTGATTCTGACTTTCAAGGCATTTTGGGTAAGCTCATTGGCCACAGACACCTTCCAGAGTGATGTGATTTTCCCTTTTCATCTTCCCTGCCTTTGTGACTGTGTTTTGATGTTTAAAATGCCGGACAGCATTTTCAGCAATTTTTCCAAATTGATTCTGTCGGGGATATAAAGCAAATGCTTTATATAAAAGAAAGGTACAAAGGAAAAATTTCAAAGGGAATTGATCCTAGAGTTGGACATATAAAACACCTCAAAAAGAGTTAGTCATTAATTTAATTATATTGTGCAATCAGTAAAACATGGTACAAGCGTCTATGCAAAAATATAAATGATCTATTATACAATAACTTCAAATACAATCAAAGTTTAATCAATAGAAAAAAATCTATAATATGCAATAATATACAGTTATATGCAGTGCCCTAAATTCACCACTAGATGGCTCTAACACAAATACCAGTGTTCCTTATTACTTCTCAAACATAAGAATGTAATACAACGTCCCGACCACAATTATGAAATATAAAACTCAATAGTGATAAGGAGAGATACGAACCCTTGCTCTGGCAAACTATGACCAATCTTGGATATCGGGTAGTATTGGGACACAACTGATAAATTATCAGGCCAGATATTGACTATGGAATTGAATATTCCAATCAGAGAGTTTCTAAAATATCAATATTAGATCTTTTATTCAGTAATATGCATCTGTACTGAATAGTGATAATATTGATGTAGCACTTTTAACATTATACATCCGCATTAAAGTAGGGAGTTACTAAATATCAGTCCAAATAATACAATACTACACATAATAAAGTTATACATTACCCGAGAATGCAGATGATATGCAGAGTCTAAGGGAAGTCAGCTCTAAAGTCCGTTTTGACCATTGGTATTTTTCTCCTAGGGTCTCTCTTTTCTCTCTCTTGTTTTTCTGTGTTCCCCTTCTTTCCATGTGTGTGTTGTTTATGATCACAAACTTATAAGTTAGACACACCTTCCTAACTTGGAGTTTTTCAATCATTTTCGGTTAGGCGCGTACATATGATAATGACTGTGATGTCACTATATCACCCAGAATGCATTTCAACTGTTGGCGCAATGTTACCTATTCATACCCAGGTGGCACTATGGCATAAGCTATTAGCATCATACTAGTAAAGGGTTAAATGTCCAGGTCTGACTTCATCTTACATTCCATACACATAACATATGGAATCCTAAATCAGAGCTAAGGGATTATCTTTGACACATATACCAATTAAAGCATAGACGTTTAGGTACCATTTGAGACATTTCCCAAGCTACCAAATTTATGGTACCAATAAGAATACAATAGACCTTGTACTCTCACAGACATGTGTGTCTCCTCTGTTACTCCAATGGTTGATTGATTGCTAGTTAAAATAACACTATCTTACTAACAAAGTTTACACTTAAAATTCTTCATCATATTTTAGGAGTACATGCGTTCCTAGAGAGAAATATATAAGATAATAGATGCATTGACGTCCTTCATAATATTTAACATAAATAAAATGATACATATGTCCTTTTGATCATCTTATACAAAAAAAATAAGGTTCATTATACATGTATACAGATATCACAGATTTTCTGCTTCCTCAATAGACATTAAACCGTAGGGATAATTAGTACCAGATGCGTCTAGAGAATATCCTTATCTCAGTCATAAATCTATAAGGAGACAAGAATTACTCTTCTCAGATTGGTACATCTACAGAGAAGAAATTATATGAACAGTTTCCTCTCCATGAACCTCTTTCGGCCTACTTTAAAATACATACAAAATGGTTAATATGTCGCAATATGGCCTCTTATATATAATCAAATCCACTATAATTATGATATTTAGATATAAATGTTATATGCCTAGAAAAAAAAAGCACAACAAATTGCAAAAGATTTGTTTGGAAACCAAATTTTTATGAAATTCTAATTTAATTTGATTTGTTTAGAATTGATTCGCTCATCTCTAGTTGTTACACTATAAGTCAATGTCCAACATTTTATACAGGCCTTGAGACATAACAGGATTATAGCTAAACCAAAACCCCATCTCAGACAATAATTTCAGGTTGATTGTGAGCATGCCCAGGAGAGCAGAGAGCATAGGAGGAGACAATAATTTCAGGTCGATTGTGAGCGTGAAAGCAAGGAGGAGACAATAATTTCAGGTCGATTGTGAGTATGCACAGGAGAGGATGGGAGCGATAGTAACAATGATGGTGGCTAGGCTTGAGTGAATCGAGCTTCGGATCATAGACCCGAAATCAATTCCGTCAAACACTTAATTTTAATGATGTACGGAGACCTGTCTCCATACAGCATTAAAATGTATTGCCTCTGTGGAGGCAAAATTAATTTCACCTGAAGTTGCGCAAGACTTTGGTGAATGGATTCGGTATTCATTTCTACATCTTTAATAAACATTTCAAGTTCGGAACCTGAAGTCGAGTTTGGAACCTGCTGCTACCTTGGCCCCAAATCTGACTTTGGATTCCTAATTTGAAATGTTTTAAAGTTGTATAAATTAATTCCAAATTCACTCACAGAAGTCTTGTGTGACTTCGGGTGAAACAAATTGTGCCTCCACGGAGGCAATACATTTTAATACTGTACAGAGACAGGTCTCCATATGGCATCTGAAGCTCGATTTGCTCAACACTAATGGTGGCAGTAGTAGTTGTTCCCTCCAATGCTCCTCTGGGATGTGAAGTGATGTAAGGGTGTACCCTTTCTTACGTCGGGGCACACTCTCACTTTGTAGCCTTTTCCTGATGGTAGTGGAAGGGGTTTGTGGGTGCAAGGCAGGGGTCCCATGGACAAGCTGGTACCACAGTCTGTTGGTGATGTAGACGGCAGCGTGGTACAATAAGAAGGCAGCATTTTAGTGCCACAGGTTTGCTGTACTTTACTTCACACAATTACTGAATATGTTGGAGCAGCTACTGTCACATAATAATACAGGATAAATGGGAGAGCTTTAAATCCACATTGAGTGATTGCACTAAAAATGTATTCCTTTAGGTAACAAGTTTAAACGACTAAAATTAAACCCCCCATTGCTTATAGCTACTGTAAAAAGGGGATTTAGAAAATAAAAATATGAGGGGTCAGCTGTAGTGTTTGAAGATTACAAAGGGCTTATTAAAATCTGTAAAAAGGAGATAAAATTAGCAAAAATACAAAATGAACAGCGGGTAGCAAAAGAGAGCAAAAACAAACCCCGAAAAAAATCTTTGAATATATAAATGCTAGAAAATCTAGGTCTGAGCAGGTAGGAGCCCTAAATAATAGTAAAGGGGGGGGGGGGGGTAGTCACTGAAGATAAGGAAAAGGCAGAGTTACTAAATTGTTTTTAGCTCAGTATATACAAAAATAGAGAAAGGAGCTGATATCTGTGGTGCTGGGGCTGTTAGTACATCCAGTAATATACTCACTTTGCTAACAGTAGATATGGTCCAAGACGAGTTAAATAGGGTAAATGTGAACAAGGCTCTGGGTCCAGATGGATTTCACCCAAGAGTGCTTAAAGAGCTCAGTTCAGTTACTGCTTTGCCCCTGTTTAAATTTTTTAAAGATACTCTAGGTACTGGTACAGTGCCAAGTTAGGGTCCATTCACACGTCCGTAGCGGATCTGCAAAACACGGACAGCGGCAATGTGCGTTCCGCATTTTGCCGACCGCACTTCGCCGGCACTAATAGAATATGTCTATTCTTGTCCGTAATTGTGGACAAGAATAGGACATGTTTTATTCGGGAACGGAAATGTGGCCCCGGGTTTGAATCTCCAGAGCCGGGGCGCACATCGTGCAGCCCCATAGAAATGAATGGGTCCGCAATTTTTGCAGAACGAAATTGCGGATGTGTGAATGGGGCCTTAGTTTACCTTCTGTTGTGGGAAAAATGTTTAAAGGACTCTTAAGGGACTATATACAGGAGTATGTGACTATAAATAATATTATAAGTGATAACTAGCATGGGTTTACCAAGGACAGAAGTTGTCAGACTAACCTAATTTGTTTTTATGAGGAGGTGAATAATAGCCTGGACAGAGGGGTAGCTGTGGATGTAGTGTTTCTGGATTTTGCAAAGGCTTTAGATACTGTCCCTCATAGACGTTTAATAGGTAAAGTAAGGTCTTGTCACGGATGTAGTAGGGGAGAACACCAAAAGACAACAAGGAGGAAGGGAAAAGACACTAGGCCTCACCGCTAGGGAAGGAAAAGGGTCGCCACCTATAAAACCCTGGTCCTGGCCCTAACTCCTATCCGTATGGGCACCTCTCGATGATAGAGATGCCCATACACAGGAACCTAGAAAACCCTGATGGCCCTCGAATGCCCTAAAGGTAATGACAGGGTATAGACAACCCGCTCCTTCCCTGGTGAAGGAACCAGCGTCTCGCTGAGGCCTAGTAAACAACAAAGGGTGGGGGGGGGAATACAAAACACAACAAGTGTAACACTTAACTTCTAAGGATGATGGATGATGGACGATTAGGACTTCAACAAGAACCACACTCCAGCTCTACCAAAACGAAATGAAGCTATCCAGAGCAAGGAGTGATGGGTAAAGTCAGACTAAATAGGGGGAGGTAAAGGTCACATTATCCACACATGAACAGGACGTGTGGACATACCAGCAACACACAGACAAAGTGAAACCAAAAGAGGCTGTCAGATCACTAATGTGCAGATAATCTTTCAGACCTTCTAAAACCTGTCACCGGTGTGACAGGTCTATAGGCTTTGAAAGTAGAGTTTGTAATTGGATTGAAAACTGGCTGAAGGACTGTGTCCAGAGAGTTGTGGTCAATGATTCCTATTCAGAATGGTCCTAGGTTATAAGTGGTGTACTGCAAGGTTCAGTGCTGGGCCCTTTATTATTAAATTTATTTATTAATGATATTGGGGACGGGATTAATACCACCATATCTATTTTTGCAGATGACACTAAGCTGTGTAGTACTGTGCAGTCTATGGAAGATGTCCACAAACTACAAGCTGACCAGGACACTCTGAGTGATTGGGCATCAACTTGGCAAATGAGGTTCAATGTGGACAAATGTAAAGTTATGCATCTTGGTAGTAATAATCTCTGTGCTTCATTCGTCCTAGGTGATGTAACACTGGGGGAGTCACTTATAGAGAAGTATTTGGGTGTCCTTGTAGATGGTAGATAAAATTACAGCATACAATGTCAATCAGCTGCTTCTAAGGCCACCAGGATATTGTCATGCATTAAATGAGGCATAGACTCGTGGGGCAGGGATGTAATTACAAAGTGTTGGTTTAACCTTATCTGGAATACGCAGTCCAGTTCTGGGCACCAATCCATAGAAAGCAGGCCCTGGAGCTGAAGAGAGTACAGAGGAGAGCGACTAAACTGATAAGGGGAATGGAGGGTCTTGTTATGAAGAAAGATTAAAAGAATTGATTTTAGAAGAGACGTCGACATGATTAACCCGTACAAGTATATAAATGGGCCATACAAAAAATACGGTGAAATGCTGTTCCATGTAAAATGCGCTCAAAAGACAAGGGGGTGCTGCCTCCGACTGGAGAGGAAAAAGTTCAGTCTCCAGAAGCGTCAAAGCTTCTTTACTTTAAGAATGGTGACTCTGTGGAATAGACTTCCTCAGGACGTGGTCACAGCAGGAACAGGGGACAGTTTCAAAAAGGGTTTAGATGATTTCTTAAAAGTAAACAACATTAATGCTTATGAAAACGAGTAGAAATTACTTCTTTCTGGGATTCACGTCCCCACTGATCCCTTGGTTGAACTTGATGGACTTATGTCTTTTTTCAACCGTATTAACTGTGTTACTATGTCAGGCACAGCTTTTTCAGTCACCATGTACAGTTTCCCAAGACTATGTGGAGGCAGGGGGTTAAGTCTATTTCTTATTATCCGCTTAGTCTTCCCAGAGTGACTAAGAGGTTTAACTTGATTATCTCACTATTACAGTACTCTAACTCTCACCGCCTATAAACAGGTGATCAGGAGGTTCCCTTAGTATGATGGGGGACTTGAAGCCTATTAGATCTCACAAACATGCAGGGAAGTCAGTAGCCAAGATGCAGACACTCTAACTTATGGAATCACCACACTCTCTTTATAACCCAATAACTTCTTCCCTGAAGGGCTTGCACATACAGTCATGTGAAAAAATTAGGACACCCTTTGAAAGCATGTGGTTTTTTGTAACATTTTTAATAAAAGGTTATTTCATCTCCGTTTCAACAATACAGAGAGATTAAAGTAATCCGACTAAACAAAGAAAACTGAAGAAAAGTCTTTTCAAGATCTTCTGTAAATGTCATTCTACAAAAATGCCTATTCTAACTGAGGAAAAAGATAGGACACCCTTGCCCCTAATAGCGAGTGTTACCTCCTTTGGCTGAAATAACTGCAGTGAGACGGTTCTTGTAGCCATCTACCAGTCTTCGACATCGGTCTGAGGAAATTTTACCCCACTCCTCAATGCAGAACTTTTTCAGCTGTGAGATGTTTGAGGGGTTTCTTGCACGTACAGCCCTTTTCAAGTCACCCCACAGCATCTCAATGGGATTCAAATCTGGACTTTGACTTGGCCATTCCAGGACTCTCCATTTCTTCTTTTTCAGCCAATCTTTGGTTGATTTACTAGTATGTTTTGGGTCATTGTCATGTTGCATGGTCCAGTTCCGCTTCAGCTTTAATTTTCTAACTGATGGTCTCACATGTTCTTCAAGCACCTTCTGATACACAGTAGAATTCATCGTGGATTCTATGATGGTGAGCTGACCAGGTCCTGCTGCAGCAAAGCAGCCCCAAACCATGACACTTCCACCTCCATGCTTCACAGTTGGTATGAGGTTCTTTTCTTGGAATGCTGTGTTTGGTTTACGCCAAACATGTCCTCTGCTGTTGTGTCCAAATAATTCAATTTTGGACTCATCTGTCCAAAGAACATTATTCCAGAAGTCCTGGTCTTTGTCAACTTTATCTCGGGCAAATGTCAGTCTGGCCTCGATGTTTCTCTTGGAAAGCAAAGGTTTCCTCCTTGCACACCTCCCATGCAAGTTAAACTTGTACAGTCTCTTTCTGATTGTAGAGGCATGTACTTCTACATCAACAGTAGCCAGAGCCTGCTGTAGTTCTCGAGATGACACTTTAGGGTTTTTGGAGACCTCTTTTAGCATCTTGCGGTCTGCTCTTGGGGTGAACTTGCTGGGGCGACCAGTCCTGGGCATGTTGGCAGTTGTTTTGAAAGCCCTCCACTTGTAGACTATCTTCCGGACAGTGGAATGGCTGATTTCAAAATCTTTTGAGATCTTTTTAAATCCCTTCCCAGACTCATAGGCTGCTACAATCTTTTTTCTGAAGTCCTCTGACAGCTCTTTTGCTCTCACCATGGTGCTCACTCTCACTTCAACAGTCAGGAGCACACCAAACTAAATGTCTGAGGTTTAAATAGGGCAAGCCTCATTCAACATGCAGAGTAACGATCTACTAATTATGTGCACCTGGTGTGATATACCTGTGTGAGATCTGAGCCAATTTAAGAGGGAATACATGTGAGGGTGTCCTATCTTTTTCCTCAGTTAGAATAGGCATTTTTGTAGAATGACATTTACAGAAGATCTTGAAAAGACTTTTCTTCAGTTTTCTTTGTTTAGTTGGATTACTTTAATCTCTCTGTATTGTTGAAACGGAGATGAAATAACCTTTTATTAAAAATGTTACAAAAAACCACATGCTTTCAAAGGGTGTCCTAATTTTTTCACATGACTGTATACTGTTACTTTGCTTCTTTTTGCAATCTATAGGGTAAGAGTATTCCCTGTACAGTTGTCTTCCTAGTTGCTTACACACTCACTATCTACATCAGGCCAACCTCATATACTGCAGAGGAAGAGGTGGTGCCAGCCCATGCCTAGCAATAGTAACTAGGACCCACCACTCTCTCCATACTCAGCCTATGAGACATACTGTACATAAAGTACAATCACAGTATCACTTGCTGTGGAGATACTGCAATTGCCCTTCATCAGGGCAGGGTATATAGAACTGGCTTAGCTGGGTGAGATGCCTTTGTAAGGAATCAGGAAGTACTATCTGTCCTTGTGAAGAGCATTTAGTAGGTGTAAGGACTCCTATAGATCATACAATGCTTCTCTTGGATAAAAAAGTATGCAAAAATGCTGTATTTTCCAATTGATTTGCCCTCTATCTGACACAACCCCCAAAAGCTTAATTTGGATTTATTGTATTTAATCATCTTTCTGAAATTGGATTTTATGTTGAATTACTGTAATTAGTAGCTTTTTAGAGGAAGTGCAGGAAAAAAGTCCTTTTTGTTTATCCTCTACATTGCACCTTCTTTCCACCATTGGATCCTGACAAGCTCCTCCTATGATGTGGATGACCAAGTCCAGATAGCAAGCCTCACACGTCCTGCTACAGTATGTAGTATATGTGCCTTATGGGTGTTGTGACCAATCATGACACAAGTAGGTGAGTGACCTATTGTCTTCTCAAATCCCTATGTACGTTGGGCAGCACCCTATATTTGCACTCTAACTTTTTAAAGTAATGGTAAAGAGACAGACGCGCTTGGCTGGCCCTTAGGTCGCTTCAGAACAGCCGCAGATCATGTGTCCTCCAATGCCACTTCCAGATTTGCTGTCCTTGAGCTGTGTTGGAAAAACAAGCATCTTTGAGTCAAAAGTCCAGTGCAGTTTTAGATTTCGTAAAGATTGACTATTATTTGTATTGCATTGCCTTGTATGTTATCTACTGTCTTACATACTGTATGTGTGGGACCTTTTCACATATGATTTAGTCTTATTGGTCATGGATGTGTAACGCCCCAGAGGTGCATTACCACCTTCTACACCTTCCCACTGTCTCCCATGGTTCATCTAGTGTCATTCCCTGTATTTATTTCTAAGGCCTGCAAATTGTGCATTTGTATTTCTTGTTTTGTGACTGTTTAAGTGTAATGTACCTGGTTAACCAGCAGGTGGCAGCGAGCTTGGCAGAGCTATGTTAGCTAGGATGGAACCTTCTTGCCATTCTAACTCCCTCTCTAGAGAGGGAGGAGGTTAGTCAGCGAGGAGGGAGTTGAGAGTACCCTCTCAAAGGGGAAGGAAGCAGGCCTTCGTCCCTGCTGGACGAGCCCTGAAAAAGCCAGCCAGAGAACCATCAGCTCTGCTAGATTAGGAGGCCAAAGCTGAGAGCCTCGGCAACCAGGAGTAAAAGTCCCCTGGATAAAGATAAAGACAGACCAGAGTACAGAAAGCTAAGTTCAGTAGAAAGGAAAAGTTTCAATTGAATCCTGTTAGCACAGCAGAGCCAGAGAGCAATAGACGTAGCAGAGCCTAGTGTGTTTGCCTGCCAGAATTAATGCCAAAGCCTGCTGGTAACCAAGACAAAGTAGGAAGATTGTTTCCTGATGAAAGTTTATTCAAGTAAAGCTGTTATCAACTTCAATACACGCCTGGACTCAATTTATTTCATCATCCCCTTCACCAACTATTTCTCCTATTTGCTCTGCTTCGCCCGACGACGACTGGGGTTCCAGCGTATCCAGGTAGGAGCACCATGACACGTGCACAGCCACATCTAAAAGGACATTATAGGCTACCTTACCCTACTCTGGCATTCCTACACCTGGGTACCACCAACACCATCTATTTAAGGGGACTCTGTCCCTTGTTGCTTCAATGCAACTGGCATCACGACAAATTTACTTAAAAACAACCCCAGTAGCAAAAATCGAACAGGAAAAATCCAGATTCCCAGGAATAAAATAATCTAGCCAGGTGAGCACTGCAATCTGACTTTGTTTAAAAACAACCCCATACGCATGTCGGACGCTGCAGATGTAGTTTACACTAATATGGGTCAATGTAAGTTGGGGTGCAAGAATATAGTTACAGGTGAGTGTGACAACAGCAGAGAACAGCTGGACTACCAAGTCCGCACAGCCAGGGGCCATGTAGATGTTCTGCCCGGGCACAAACAACCTCTGACTCTCTGTCTGGACAGGTATTTCACACTGAGGGAAGTGCCAGTAATTGGGGACTGACTGAATCTTGACAAATGTTGGTCATGGAGTTGAGTAATCAGAGGAGCCTCTGGGTTCAACTTCATGTGGTGATTTACCAGGATTTAACTGATTTCGTAAAGTCCATGTCTAGGTGTCTGTGGTCCTTGACCAGAACATCATTTCTACTGTTCTACAATCAGTGTGTGATTCAAAGCTTCTCTAATTTACATTATTTCCTCACCAATGAAAATGTATCCACAGACCCGTGCCTCAGTATTACAAGGACCTTCTGACTTTCCGTTTCGCCATTGAGGAAATTAACCGAGATCAGACAATTTTACCTAATGTCTCTCTAGGATATCACATATTTGACTCGTGTTCCGACAGTAAGAAAGCTGTGAAAAGTGTCCTACAGATTCTATCAGGACCAGGAATGACCGTCCCCAATTATTCCTGTAGAGGAAAGAGGAACGTGGCTGGTTTTATTGGAGATCAGAGTTCATCAACCACAGTGTCCATCGCTGAGGTCCTGGCATTATACCGATACTCACAAGTAGGTGGCATTCTCTTATTGACTGTAATAACCAGTAGTCACACATTTGTTGATACTAAGGGCCTGGTAGAATCTTATTTGTTCAGTTATGGGTCAAAAACTGATTAAATAACTGAAGTGTGAACTCAGCCTTACAGGTCAATGTTAGTGTCAGGTATAATGGACTTAACCGTGCAGTGGCCTAAGATTGTATTACAGTGCCTTGCAAAAGTATTCACCCCCCTTGACTTTTTCGTGTTGTGGTGCCTCACAACCTGGAATTAACATGGATTGTTTGAGGACTTGAATAATTTAATTTACAGAACATGCCCACAACTTTGAAGATGTGCATAACTATTCACCCCCCTAAAGTTAATACTTTGTAGAGCCGCCTTTTGCGGCAATCACAGCTCCAAGTCGCTTCGGATAAGTCTCTATGAGCAGTTGCCACATCTTACCACTGGGATTTCTGCCCATTCCTCCTTGCAAAACTGCTCCAGCTCCTTCAAGTTGGATGGTTTGCGCTTGTGAACAGTGATGGCCAGTTCGCATTGTTCGCCCGCGAACATATGCGGGCTGCCATCTTTATTCACAAGTCCGACGAGGCACAGGTAAGCCCTTACCTGTGCCTGTACCGGTAGCCTGTCTGAAAACAAATGTGGTCACCGGGAGCAGGCAGTTCCGAGAACAGCCCGATGAAGGCCCCCGGTGGCTGTTCTCAGAACTGCCTGCTCCCGCTGACCGCACTTGTTTTCAGACCGGCTCGCGAACAGGCACAGGTAAGGGCTTACCTGTGCCTCGCCGGACTTGTGAAAAAAGATGGCAGCCCGCATATGTTCGCGGGCAAACAATGCGAACTAGCCATCACTGCTTGTGAACAGCAATCTTCAAGTCTGACCACAGATGGCCATTCCAACACATTTACATGTTTCCCCTTAAACCACTCAAGTGTTGCTTTAGCCGTGTGTTTGGGGTCATTGTCCTGCTGGAAGGTGAGCCTCCGTCCTAGCCCCAGATCACGCACAGAGTGGGACAGGTTTTGCTGAAGAATATCCCTGTATTTAGCACCATCCATCTTTCCCTCCACTCTGACCAGTTTCCCAGTCTCCCCAGCATGATGCTGCCACCACCATGTCTCACTGTGGGGATGGTGTTCTTTGGGTGATGTGATGTGTTGAGTTTGCACCAGACATAGCGTTTTCTTTGATGGCCGAAAAGTTCCATTTTAGTCTCTTCAGACCAGAGCACCTTCCTCCATACATTTTGGGAGTCTCCCGCAGGCCTTTTCGCAAACTCACAACGTGCCTTATTGTTTTTAGCTGACAGTAATTGCTTTCTTCTGGCCACTCTGCCATAAAGCCCAACTCTATGGAGTGTACGGCTTATTGTCGTCCTATGTACAGATACTCCAGTCTCTGCTGTGGAACTCTGCAGCTCCTCCAGGGTTACCTTAGGTCTCTGTGCTGCCTCTCTGATTAATGCCCTCCTTGCCCGGTCTGTCAGTTTTGGTGGGCGGCCGGCTCTGGACAGGTTTGCTGTTGTGCCATGTTCTTTCCATTTGGTTATGATAGATTTGATGGTGCTCCTGGGGATCATCAAAGATTTGGATATTTTTTTATAACCTAACCCTGACTTGTACCACTCAACAACATTGTCCCTTACTTGTTTGGAGAGTTCCTTGGTCTTCATGGCAGTGTTTGGTTAGCGATGCCTCTTGCTTAGGTGTTGCAGCCTCTGGGGCCTTTCAAAAAAGGTGAGTATATGTAATGACAGATCATGTGACACTTAAATTGCACACAGGTGACATCATTTCACTAATTATGTGACTTCTGAAGGTAATTGGTTGCCCCAGAGCTTTATATTAGCTTCCTAACAAAGGGGGTGAATACTTTTGCAAGGCACTGTATAGAGTGAAAGCGCGCACTCCTTTTACACCATCTGCTGATTACACATAGATTGCTAGAGAACATGTTCTGGTACACGCTGATCCACGTAGTGGCCCGTGACAGAGTGTCAGCAATAAGTTTGTGTTGACATCACTGGTTATTTTGCCCTTCTTCTGATCCGTCAGAAGATTAACCAGAAAACAAATGGATCCTGTCTTTTGAGCATCTGCCTTCACATGGTCAGTATTTGGTCAGTAATTGATCAGTATTGGTAAGGCCAAAAAAACTGTAGTCGGTCCAAAACAGAGATGACACATGATTGGAATGTTGGCATGTCTTCTGTGTTTAGGACCCACTCTTGCTTCCAAAAAATTATCAAATCCTGATGCAAAATGCTGACCTGTGATAGAGGTCTCAAGGTCAATTTGCATGAGTTTTTGCAATTTACCTCTCAAAATCAGTTTTATATAGATGGAAAAAAAAGTCCTGCATGCAGGACTATAATGGCCTCTATCACACAGTCAGTATTTGGTCAGTTTCTTGCACCAGTATTTCATCAGTGTTGGTAAGACAAAAACAGGAGAATAAAGGCCAAATGGAACTGCTTAACTGTGAAATCAGGTGGACACCACCATAATGGTTATATTACACAGGATATTTACTCCAATTTGAGAATCAAGGTGTAAGAATCAATTTGACATATGGCTACTCTTAAGAGCATTGTCTAGGTGGTCTTCATGTCTTTACATCTTGCAGTAGGGTCTGTTCAATGACAGCTGACACAGGTGGGTTAAGAGACAGTGGTGTGTAGCACCCAGGTACCATACAAGAGCGAGGACAGGTGATAACCCGAGGTCAGGGTAGACAGAGTTACTGTAGTAAAGACCCATAAATAGGGAGAAGGTCAGCACAAGCAGCCCAGGCTCAGTATGGAAATCAGGTAGGAGACAGGGCAGGCAGCACAGGGTCAATCCGGTAAACAGGCGAAGGTTGGGCACTTGACAGGAGCTCAGGACAAAGCAATGACTTTGCAGGACTAGACTTCACACATTACGTGATGTTCTCTTTCTAACAAAGCTAGAACCAGCCCTGTACCTCACATGTTACCAGAGATCACCCCAATCATTGCTCCAGTTGTCTGGTAGATTTATTTCAGGCTGGCAGCTTGGGGGGCATATCCTTTCTCAGGGATGTGTCCTCTCTGATGTAGATCTTACCCTGTAACTGCCACAGCTTCTAATAGACAATATGGTTGGTGACAGCTGAAGATTTAAACTAACTGCTTGCGACCACCTCCGTGAGGTGCAGATCTAAAAAATGTGTAATATTTTTTATGCACAACCCCATAAAGGGGTTATCAAATACTATAAGCTGCCCCCCCCCCCATATGCCGGGCCCCTCACTGGGAATATACTTACCCCACTCCCTGCGCCACTCCTGGTCCCCGCACCCCCACTACTTCTTCTCCCTGTGTGCTGATTAAAACATCCAGTGTCAGGGGCGCGCAAGCCAATTGCAGCCAGGGACAAGAACGAGCCTCCATAGCATCACACGCAATGCAAGAGAGGCTCGTCCCCCTCCCTGCCTACCATTGGCTGCTCCCCCCCCCGACACTGGATGTTTTAATCAGCGCACAGGGAGAAGTAGTGGTGGTGCAGGGACCAGGAGTGGCGCACGGAGTGGGGTAAGTATATTCCCAGGGAGGGGCCCGGCATATGGGGGAGAAGTTTATAGTATTGGATAACCCCTTTAAAATAAACCACATTATGTAGCCATTGGCTAGGGAAACATCAGGCCACATGTGCCTTTTAAGAGCCTGGGAGAGTATGCAAGCCTTAGACAGCGGAGCAGGAACTGGCAGGTAGTGATGGCCAGGAGAAGCCTAGAATGTGGAAAGACTCCAGCAGCTATGGCCACCAGGAGAGGCAAGTGAGACACAGGCAGCCTTGATCCGCCAGGAACACAGAGCTGCAGGAGGGGTGATTGCTCTGGTGCATCTAGGATTAGGGAAATGATCTGCATCTAGTCTGATAAGGGGTCATTACAAGATTTCATTTATTAGAACCCTTTACCATTTAGAAATTCAGTTCTTTCTTCTAAGTTTTTTCTAAATATAATTTAGATGTTGTATAAGATAAGATCATTTTACTTGTTTTCTATTGTTATCTCTATTTTTGTAGATCAGCTACGGTGCTACAAGTTCTGTTTTGAACAATCGGAATCGCTACCCAACATTTTACCGCACCAGTCAAAGTGTCAAAATCAGTTATTTGGTGTTATCCAAGATGATCAAGTTCTTTAGATGGACGTGGGTTGGGATTTTATCTTCAGATGATGAGAGTGGGAATGAGGAGGTTCAAATTTTGACACAATATCTGACCATGAATGAAATCTGTGTGGCCTACACCATAAAAATAAAGTATGTTCCCCTACGTTTTCTGGATGCCATTGAAAAAATGAACTCTGAGATCATCAGAAAGTCCTCAGCCCAGGTTATAATACTCTGTGGGACATATTCTACATTCCTTGGAGATCAGCTAAAGATAATACAAGATGTGTTCCGTGATAAGACCCTGGTCCTCGGTCCTGCATTTGCATCAATCACTAGTCTTATGGAGCATCACAAAGAAACATTTAATGGGAGTCTGACTTTTGAACCTTCTGAATTTCCTGTACCAGACATGACAAGTTTCTATGAAAGGTTCCAGATGATAAATCATCCAGAAGACATGTTACTGGCTCATATTTGGTTGTTATACCTGCACTGTTTATCAAGAGATCGTCGTATGAATGATTTCCATCAGTTCGCATACAACAAAACTCTACATAACTGTACCGGGACAGAGCGGGTCACCGATTTTTACAACTTTAAAGGCATAGGACTCTCTGACCGAGTGTATAAAGCTGTTTACTTATTGGCTCAGGCTCTACATGATCTGCACATGTCTACAGACAGATGGTCTACTGATAAGACTGCTCTTCTTCATAGATATAGACATCAGGTAATTATATTGATGGACAATGTGCAAAATGATTGTTTTGAAAAGTGATACCATTAATGAGCACAACCCTCGATGTTCTCAATAGGATCCGTGGCATCTAAGTGGTTAGACAGGAGGAAGGGGCCCCTTTGGTGCTCCATGATGCCCTTGTGTTCTTATGGTAGCTGTGTGCCTAATGTAGGCCCCAAGGTCTACCATCTTTGTACACCTATTAGCCCCTGCCAAAGTCCTTTATTATAAGTAGAGATGAGCAAAGTTTTCAAAAAGTTTATTTGGACGCTTTGCCAAAAATTTTTAAAAAAATTGCTTAGATCCAAATTAATTCATTACAAAGCACATTATAAATCAGCTATTTTCCATCCTGCAGGGAACATGTATCTCGGTGTACAGTACAGACCAAAAGTTTGGACACACCTTCTCATTCAAAGAGTTTTCTTTATTTTCATGACTATGAAGGCATCAAAACTATGAATTAACACATGTGGAATTATATACATAACAAACAAGTGTGAAACAACTGAAAATATGTCATATTCTAGGTTCTTCAAAGTAGCCACCTTTTGCTTTGATTACTGCTTTGCACACTCTTGGCATTCTCTTGATGAGCTTCAAGAGGTAGTCACCTGAAATGGTCTTCCAACAATCTTGAAGGAGTTCCCAGAGATGCTTAGCACTTGTTGGCCCTTTTGCCTTCACTTTGCGGTCCAGCTCACCCCAAACCATCTCGATTGGGTTCAGGTCCGGTGACTGTGCAGGCCAGGTCATCTGGTGCAGAACCCCATCACTCTCCTTCATGGTCAAATAGCCCTTACTTTCAAAGTTTTTCCAATTTTTCGGCTGACTGACTGACCTTCATTTCTTAAAGTAATGATGGCCACTCGTTTTTCTTTACTTAGCTGCTTTTTTCTTGTCATAATACAAATTCTAACAGTCTATTCAGTAGGACTATCAGCTGTGTATCCACCTGACTTCTCCACAACGCAACTGATGGTCCCAACCCCATTTATAAGGCAAGGAATCCCACTTATTAAACCTGACAGGGCACACCTGTGAAGTGAAGACCATTTCAGGTGACTACTTATTGAAGCTCATCAAGAAAATGCCAAGAGTGTGCAAAGCAGTAATCAAAGCAAAAGGTGGCTACTTTGAAGAACCTAGAATATGACATATTTTCAGTTGTTTCACACTTTTTTGTTATGTATATTGTAACGGCAGACGAACAGGAAAGCGTATCAGTCAGCTTACACTCCTGGCAATCAGTTTCTAACAGCATACAGGGAATCCCCCCAATAACAAGACAAGGCTCCGTCTTGAGGGTCAGCAGTGGTCTGATGTGCTGGCACACCCAGCCTGGTTTTTATTACAGTTTTGCAAATACAGAACAGATACAACACATCCCCACAATGCATCATGGTTTCCTCCTCTCTGTCCCAGAGACAACCGAAGGCAATCCAATTATCTCTCAGGACAAAGGGAGATCGCCAATACACATGTGGAGACAACAGGACAGACATCACCATTTAAACACACAATGTCACACCCCCACAGCAAACACAGACATCTAACATATCCCCAGATAGCTCAAGTCTGAGTGCATATCATTAGGTGAATGGCACTCAGAATACACAAATACAATGATATTAGCTATCTGGGTGCCCTCACATAACATACAATTTAACCGAACGCATAATAACATAAAATACAATTCTACAGACAGATTTAAGCTGTGCGGCCGGTCTGTCTTCTCCTTTAAAGTTACTATGGGCCATAATCCTGAGGCAAGAGGCCTTCAAACAGCCCCATCCAAAACACCGTGGCGAGGTTGGTTTCGCCACATATATAATTTCTCACACGTGTTAATTCATAGTTTTGATGCCTTCAGTGTGAATCTACAATTTTCATAGTCATGAAAATAAAGAAAACTCTTTGAATGAGAAGGTGCGTCCAAACTGTTGGTCTGTACTGTACATCTGTCAGAGGTAATGGGGAGATAAAACACAGAAGGAAATAGACCGGAGTCTAGGCCTCATAGCTAAGGGAGAGGTATGGTCACCTCCTAGGAATCCCTAGACCTCTCCATGACTTCTGCCAATATGAGTAGACCCTGAATGTGGAAATACTTATACACTGTAACCTTAGCCCTGGAGACCCTGGAAAGCCCTAGGAGTGGTGACAGAGGATGAGACTACTGTTTACTTCCCAGATGAAGGAACCAGCATCTCCCTGAGGCCTAGAAAACAACAAACACAAGCGAACAACAAAATGCAAAACAAAATGCACTTAGTTCAAAGAAGAATGGAGGAGCGGGAGATCCAAAGGAACAACACACCAGCTCAACCAACTCCAGTGGGAAATATCAACCGCATGGTAAGCAGTGTGAGTCAGAACTAAATAGAGCCTCAGTAATGACCACAAGCTGCACCTGACAAGAGGTGTGGTCATTACCAAACAACAATACTGCAAGGAGAATACAGAAAGACTGTCAGATACCCTCACATGCCGCCAGTCTCTCAGATCTTCTCAACTCTGTCATGGGAGGGACCGTGACAGTACTCCCCCCCCCTATACGGGTTATCTTTGGACACCCAGGGCCTACTTTGTCAGGATGCGCCCTGTGAAAGGCCTTCACAAGACGACTGGAATTAACGTCGGTCACAGGAACCCACATTCTTTCCTCTGGACAGTAACGTTTCCAGTGCACAAGATACTGAAGAGATCGACGGAGAATTCGTGAGTTTCAGATTCCTGGCAATCTAAAATTCAAGATTACCTTCCACCAAGACAGGAGCAGGAGGTAAGGAGGACGGTTCAGCAGGTTCAGCAGTTCACCCCAATTTGAGAATCAAGGTGTAATAGAATTGCTTGTCTATTAAACAAGGTGGGTTCTGTTCAATTAGATATCTCTGTGCCCTACACAGGGATTGATGCAAACTGCACCGTTTCCTATGGATCCCTTCGGCTTACAGAGTTGGAGACTTCGGAGACCGAGCTGGATGAGGCTTTTTATAGGGCTGTGACATCACAGGGGCTGGTTAGCTGCCGATTGGCTATCTGGGCGATCTCGCATTCCTGGGCTTCCTACCTTAACTTTGTAATATGTGCAGAAGCCATTTTACAAAAAAACTATTTCGTTACCATGCAAGTAAGTGTAAGGAATTTCATATTTGTGGCAAATAGAATTTTTCCTAAACTTTGGATCAGATTCCACTCATTAACTTTGATTCATTCAACACTAATTATTAGAATAAAATGAAAAAATAAAAAAAGTTTTCATGCAGTAGCTCTTATTACCACATGCGAACTATAAAAATGTCTTGTTATTTAACCTGTATCTGGGGGGAAACTCTGTGTAAATTGCTGTTTTTTGGTCACTTTGATGCTGAAAAAAAAGGTATGAGGAAGATCAATAAGTTCAATCAAATAGGGCTGTAAGAAAAAGTAAGTGAACCCTTTGGAATCACCTGTATATCTGCATGGATTGATTATTATGGTCTGATTATTATAGACAAACACAATCTGACTGAAATGATAGCACACAGACAATTGTACCGCTCATGTAAATTTTATTGGGTACATTGAGTAAACATCCACAGTGCAGGGAGGGAGAGAAAGTAAGTGAACCTTTACATTTTACAAGCTGTTGAATCTCTTTAGCAGCATTCACCTCCACCAATCCCTGCCTATAGCTTTAAATACAGTGCATCTTCAGATCCTTTCTGTCTACATGATAGATGCCTTTGCTGAAGTGACACAACCCCTTTAAGGGGTTTAGTTTATGACTGATGGGCATGTATCTGCACCAGGGCCATGAACCTCTACATAAGCCCCTCAGGACACGTGCAGATCTCCTCTAGTTTGCGCTTCTTCAGTAGACATGGTTTCCTGGAAATAACCAGACACATTTTTTGTTTTTTACTCTTTCAGCTTCACCGGTTCCTGGGAAGCCAGAAGGATAATGCTGGAAATCGTCTCTTCTATGAAAATGGAGATTTAATCACTCAATACACACTAGTTAATAGGCTCAGTTTAACGAATAGATACCTTGGCTTAAATTATCATGTTGGATCTGCAAAAACAGTTCAAAGTCTTCCTACATTTAATATCACAGTGGAGAAGATCATATGGAAGAACAGGAACAACAAGGTGAGATGGAGGCTACGCTGAGTTACAATAGGAGCAGGTGTAGAATGCTAATATGTGTCCACCCATGTGGACATACGTACAACCACACATACTGTACCAGCTCTCTATGGTTTCACGATAACAACCACTGAAAAACTTCCATAGCTTCCATGCTATTCTAACAATCTTTAGATCCTGGAATCCTATCAACTGTCTGGATGCCAAAAAATGCAGGCAGAGAAAGGAGGACCATCTCAGGGCATGAAAAACCTCCAAGTAGAAGGCAGTATAACCGACCTTTCACTGATGACCTATCCTCAGGATAGGTCATCAGTAGTGTTGAGTGAATCGAGTTTGAAACTAATTTCAGGGAAAATTTGATTCACTGTGAAGCCGAATTGTCTTGTGCTTCGTGGTAATAAAATGATTTCCCTGAAATGGGGGTAATTTTTTTTTTTTAATCATACTTGCCTCCTCCGTTTGAGAGTGAAGAGCTGGATGCCACCACCTTGAGTGAAGATCCGTCGCGAAATCCCTTGCTTGGTGATATATGACGTCACCAAGCCATCCCCCATGGTGACATCATCACGGGCCGCGCAAAATAGAGCTGGATCTTCAATCAAGATGGAGACTCGTCACGATTAAATGGATCAGGTAAGTATTATTGGGAGCAAACTTCAATCCTTTATTTAGTAATTGACTTTGAGTATTTGATAAGATGACAGAACTCAAATTGATAATAGAATCGTTGTCCACAACGGATTCACTTATCTGGGGTAGTGTCGCCTTCTTCCTTCCCCCTCTCCTTGTCTTCCCCTTCCGTCCTTGTATTGTCTCGCCCTGGGGCGGTGATTCTGGTTGTGATAGTAGTTGTGTTGGTTGTGTATTCTCCCTACTGGTTGTGCTCTGTAATTTAGGTGATTTTGGTGAGGTAACTGTGGTCTGTTCCTTAAATTGTAGTGATGATCTGTGGGGGTGCTCAAGTGAGACGGTTGTGGTCTCATTATTGGTGACCTTGGTTTCGTGCATATTCTGTGATGCGGTGGAGTCTGATCTAAAAAATGCTTCCTCTCTTCTAAAATATCAAATCTATTGCGTGTAGGTATAGTGTACTCTATGTGTTCTAAATTATCTAACTCTATAGTGCTAGTGGTCTTCATATTGGTTGCCCCCAGACTAGATACAATACCCTTCACTCCTTCTCTATTTACCCCATATTTCTGTGTTTCTTTAGTGTTTCTTTTATTATATTTTAATTTTTTCATCTTTTTATCAATTTTTTCTCGTTCTACTTTATCCAAATTATAACACAATTTGGATCGTAAAGAGTTCAATTAATCATTTTGCGTGAATTTGTCAACTGCAATTTTTATTTCAGCAATTTTGTTAGTAATTTCTTCCAATAATTCAATCCGTCTTCTGTTTACTAAATTTGTCAATGCAACAGATTGATCATGTAATAAACTATCCCATTCTTTATTAAATTGAGGGCTACATAAATCTTGAGCCGGAGTTTTAGTCAATGTTAAACCCTTTGGGATCTGATTGATCTCTGTACATCTTTTCAAGGATTTGATCTCCCACCTTTGTCTTAATTGGCAAGTTAATAATATTTCCAATTCTTTAAAAACCTCTGTTACTATCACGATCGGCGTGACTATCACATACGTGACACAGAGGGAGGGAAAGAGGAAGGCCCTGCCCAAGTGAGAGGGAAGGTGGTGACCCCTGACTCACCTTGCGGCTGGCACCTGGCTGCCCTGACGTCCCTAGACGGGTTCCTCACCCGTACGCCGATCACGTGCCTAAAACCCTGGCTTTCCCTAAGATGAGCCCTAGATAGTGAACAGGGCGGTGGGAACACTAGTCCGCACCACTAGCTCTAAAGGAAAACACCAAGGGGAGGACAGACAATACAGACTAAACATATAATCCCAGGTGGGCGACAACAGAAGACAACAAAAAGCCCAACAGGGATCCGGAGGGTAGCACTCTGGAACAACAACCAGGATTCACAGCTCCAGTGGGTCAGTATAGATGTCCAGGCAGGAAGCTCTATAACTGGCAACTAGAGAAGTGAGAGAGGAGAATATAAGGAGATTGGGAGTGACAGACAAGAAACAGCTGAGGAGGAGAAGCTACGGATCCCTGAGTGAGACAAAAAGGATTGCAAGGCAAACACAGAAAACAATCACTAAGAAACAACGTGATCTTTAGACATAGAGCGCGCAGCCACCCGCTGCGACTTCCTGACCCCGGGTATAACGGAGTCAGACGTGGCTCTTGACACCCTCGTGACAGTTACACTGCATACATCCTCAGTATTTGCTGAGTCTGCTGTATCGAAATGAAAATTATCCACTTTCTGTTTTTTTGATTCAATATGGTCCAAATATCCATGATCTAGGTTGATCCGTGCAGTCACAAGGGTGAAATGGACAATAAATAAATATAAAATAATGGGACGCACTGGATAAACCTAGGATCAAGTGAGGTGCTCTCAGTAGAGTAGAGTCACCCAATCTATTCAATAGAATCACAATATAAACAACAAATGCACTGGGCATTCTCGGATATTGCGACCAATATTGAGTTTATTAAATGTCAGGTACTACCAGATAATAATGGGTGCTAGGCACAATAAAAAATATAAAAATCAACCATACACAATTATGATAAAATCGTGACACTAAAATCGTAACAATAAAATCGATAAGTGTTCGATATATGATAAAATTGCCAGTTATATTGCCTATATAAATGTTCGCATTCACTAGCAACATTCAAGGGTGTGAATATATAACATTCGAATCTTCGATCCGAACTAAATATAGGAAGACAAAATCTCAGTCCCATATGAATAACTTTGAATGAACAAAAAGTATCTCTTAGAACTGAATATAACTTGTGGTGGATTAATCACCCAAAGTTTGCCGCAGCCTTCACCCTCCTCACCAAGCACAGCGCCATCCATTTGATAGCGGCTGTGCTTGGTATCACTACTCAGCACCATTCACTTCAATGGGGCTAAGGAGTGCCTAGGCAATGTGACTGATGAATGTGACTTTACATGGCCTAGGAAAAGCTGTAGAAGGCTGCTGAGCGCTGGTGCTTTCTCAAACAGCTAATTGACGGGGGTCCTGAGTGATGGACCCTCAACGATCAGATACTGATGACTAGTATTGATTGAATCAAAGCATAGGAAGCGGAATTCGATCTGAAGTTTAGAAAACATTTGATTCAATACAAAGCCGAATTTCCTCACTCTTCGTGATTCGGTCATTACTACCGATGACCTATCCAGAGGAAAAGTCAACAGTAAAAAAAAACACTTGGAAAACTCATTAATGTGACTAAAATCTGAACTTATTAGTGCAACAAGGTCACTACCTTAACATTTAACTTACTTCCACCCATGACCTTGCCTGCATGAAGAGAGAGAGCGAAAGAGATGTTTATTTGAATATATTTTTCCTACACACCCAGAGGAGCTCGACTGGCCTATAATACTACTCCTGCCTAGTGTGCTCTCTCCATAAGTAAAAGTAGTACCCCCTGGACCCTGACCAAGGCCTCTCTGCTTGCTAAACCAATTCTCTCTGCTTTGCTCTAATAAAACGCAATTTCCCTGAAATAGCTGCTTGCAGGTAAGATACTGGCTTAGCTATTATCTGGGTTATGTTTGAAGGCCTGTTTAAAAGGTTGAGTTTCATTACATCAGGTGTTGTGAGATGCTTAGTTTTCTTTTCATTTTGGGAGGGAAACTGATTTACACAGCTATTTCCTAGAGATGTGGTCTCTGGCCTCTTTTCTCTTTTTCATATATTACAGTGGTTTTCCAAGACTTTTATACTGATCCTCTGAATAGGTCACCAGCATCTGATCAGTGGAGGTCCGACATTCAGGACCCCGGCAGTCAGCTGTTTGAGAAGACACTGGCCCTTGCAGTATCACCAAGGTCTTTTCAAAGCTTAGCCTAGGTGCAGCTTAGCCCTATTGAAGTAAATAGGGCTAAGCTACAATATGAAGCACAGCTGCGAAAAAAATGAAAATTGCTGTGCTTGTTGAACTGACAGAAGGCAGTGGCCCCCACCGACCAGATACTGATGAGCTATCCAGAGGATAGGTCATCAGTAGTGTTGAGCAAATTAAGCTTCAGATCATAGCTTCGGCCGGCGTGATGAGGTCAACGTGGCCTGCGCAAGATTTTTCGCCAGACCTTCAATCAAGATGGCGGTGGGCGGCCCTTCGAGAGCAAATGGATCAGGTAAGTATATATATACAGTACAGACCAAAAGTTTGGACACACCGTCTCATTCAAAGAGTTTTCTTTATTTTCATGACTATGAAAATTGTAGATTCACACTGAAGGCATCAAAACTATGAATTAACACATGTGGAATTATATACATAACAAAAAAGTGTGAAACAACTGAAAATATGTCATATTCTAGGTTCTTCAAAGTAGTGGTGACTCGGATGAACTTCTCCTCCGCAGCAGAGGTGACTCTTGGTCTTCCTTTCCTGGGGCGGTCCGCATGTGAGCCAGTTTCTTTGTAGCGCTTGATGGTTTTTGTGACTGCACTTAGGGACACTTTCAAAGTTTTCCCAATTTTTCGGACTGACTGACCTTCATTTCTTAAAGTAATGATGGCCACTCGTTTTTCTTTACTTAGTCATAAAAATAAAGAAAACTCTTTGAATGAGAAGGTGTGTCCAAACTTTTGGTCTGTACTGTATATATATACTTACCTGATCCATTTGCTCTCGAAGGGCCGCCCACCGCCATCTTGATTGAAGGTCTGGCGAAAAATCTTGCGCAGGCCACGTTGACCTCATCACGACCAAAGGTTTGGACCTTCTCATTCGAAGAGTTTTCTTTATTTTCATGACTATGAAAATTGTAGATTCACACTGAAGGCATCAAAACTATGAATTAACACATGTGGAATTATATACATAACAAAAAAGTGTGAAATAACTGAAAATATGTCATATTCTAGGTTCTTCAAAGTAGCCACCTTTTGCTTCGATTACTGCTTTGCACACTCTTGGCATTCTCTTGATGAGCTTCAAGAGGTAGTCACCTGAAATGGTTTTCACTTCACAGGTGTGCCCTGTCAGGTTTAATAAGTGGGATTTCTTGCCTTATAAATGGGGTTGGGACCATCAGTTGCGTTGTGGAGAAGTCAGGGGGATACATAGCTGATAGTCCTACTGAATAGACTGTTAGAATTTGTATTATGGCAAGAAAAAAGCAGCTAAGTAAAGAAAAACGAGTGGCCATCATTACTTTAAGAAATGAAGGTCAGTCAGTCCGAAAAATTGGGAAAACTTTGAAAGTGTCCCCAAGTGCAGTCACAAAAACCATCAAGCGCTACAAAGAAACTGGCTCACATGCGGACCGCCCCAGGAAAGGAAGACCAAGAGTCACCTCTGCTGCGGAGGAGAAGTTCATCCGAGTCACCAGCCTCAGAAATCGCAGGTTAACAGCAGCTCAGATTAGAGACCAGGTTAATGCCACACAGAGTTCTAGCAGCAGACACATCTCTAGAACAACTGTTAAGAGGAGACTGTGTGAATCAGGCCTTCATGGTAGAATATCTGCTAGGAAACCACTGCTAAGGACAGGCAACAAGCAGAAGAGACTTGTTTGGGCTAAAGAACACAAGGAATGGACATAGACCAGTGGAAATCTGTGCTTTGGTCTGATAAGTCCAAATTTGAGATCTTTGGTTCCAACCACCGTGTATTTGTGCGACGCAGAAAAGGTGAACGGATGGACTCTACATGCCTGGTTCCCACCGTGAAGCATGGAGGAGGAGGTGTGATGGTGTGGGGGTGCTTTGCTGGTGACACTGTTGGAAACTTATTCAAAATTGAAGGCATACTGAACCAGCATGGCTACCACAGCATCTTGCAGAGGCATGCTATTCCATCCGGTTTGCGTTTAGTTGGACCATCATTTATTTTTCAACAGGACAATGACCCCAAACACACCTCCAGGCTGTGTAAGGGCTATTAGACCATGAAGGAGAGTGATGGGGTGCTGCGCCAGATGACCTGGCCTCCACAGTCACCGGACCTGAACCCAATCGAGATGGTTTGGGGTGAGCTGGACCGCAGAGTGAAGGCAAAAGGGCCAACAAGTGCTAAGCATCTCTGGGAACTCCTTCAAGACTGTTGGAAGACCATTTCAGATGACTACCTCTTGAAGCTCATCAAGAGAATGCCTAGAGTGTGAAAAGCAGTAATCAAAGCAAAAGGTGGCTACTTGGAAGAACCTAGAATATGACATATTTTCAGTTGTTTCACACTTTTTTGTTATGTATATAATTCCACATGTGTTAATTCATAGTTTTGATGCCTTCAGTGTGAATCTACAATTGTCATAGTCATGAAAATAAAGAAAACTCTTTGAATGAGAAGGTCCAAACTTTTGGTCTGTACTGTATATATATATTTTTTACACTGCATTTTTACAATCAAATGCCACGATCATGCATGAACATGGCATCTGAGGGGTACAATGACAGGGTGCAATCGCTGCTCCCTGTCACTTCACCCACTAACTACAAATAAATGCTCTTTGTGATGAAGTAATTTTGCTCATCTCTTATCGGAACCATGGTCACTGATAACTTGAAGAACATTGTGTTGGCACTGCGTTAAGGAGGGTTGACCCATGCAGCCCGCATGGTGCACATCTTTAATCTGTCTGTAAATCGGTTCCTGAAATCTTCCACCCTACTGCAAGACATCTTGAAAATGGCCAGGAAACTGTGCATGCACTTCAGCCACTCTTACCCTGCAAAACACATCCTTTTGAGCTGCAAAGGCAGAATTTGTTCCCCAACATCGCCTCCTATGCGATATTTCCACCCGTTGAAACTCCACCCTCCACATGTTCGACTGACTATATAAGCAGCGGAAGGCCCTGACCGATTTCTTAATGATGCAGGTGGACAGAGGTACTCCCCTGTGTAACTTTTTTTGTCAATCACCAGGACTATGGGATGAATGATGTCATTCCACTCCTTCACATCCTGGAGCAGATGCTGATAAATCTGTCTGGCCAGGAGACAGGAGATTTGGCGCCTACATTTCAAGGCCACCTGAGCCCTGTGGGGGCTGAACTGGCAAAGGCGGAGGAGGACATTAATGCCCAGGAACTGTGTACAGAAATAGGTGGTTTATTTACCCAAGAAAAAGGAGAGAACCTGGAGAAGAATGAGGAGCTGGAGGGCGATGAGTAAGATCAGGCCTATGACCCAGACAGCCCGTACAGTATGCAGGGGAGTCCCTCCGATTCCTTTGCACAAATGGCCAGATGCATGCTGCATTATTACCATTCGGTAGAGGAATGGGTTTCCATGATGTTAGTCCCTCGCTATTGGACCAACATGGGGGCCTTCTTTACACCTTCTGAGAGGAATGATAAACTCAACTACTATTGAGACATCATATATAGTCGGTTGGTCGCTGCCTATGTGCGTCATCGCCCATCCTCATGCAGATCTGACCGGGGGGACCCTCTGCACTCGGGCTCCACTGCCATGACTGCTGGAGGGGGATAGGGGACAGGAGCAGCACCAGGTTCACATCAGCAAATGAAGTCTGGAGTCTCTAATGAACACTTTTCTTCACACACCTACTGAAGAAACCACCCAGCATCAGCAGGTGCAACAGGCCCACTACATATGCCTGGGGAATCCCTTACCCCAAAAGAGGTATTTGCGATTATATGTACCTCTGTTAGAGTAAGTAGTCGTGACGCCAGCTGCGGCGAAGCAGCAGAAGCACAAGGCTCCCTTTTGTAGTGATGGTATGGGTACCCAGATGTAGGAAGGCCACAATACCCCTGGAGATGTTGTGTAGCACGTGTCACGGTGCTCCTACCTTTGGATACGGTTGGATCCCAAACGTGGTGTGGTCTGAAGCAGTGCAAAAGGGGGTTGGTAACTTGGATGTAGTAGAATAAAGTTGAGTCCAGACTTGGTATAAGGTTGAACAATTGCTTTACTGATAATAAACGATAATCCATACAGTTTCCAGACTTTATCTTGGTTTTCAATAGGTTTCAGCAGGAAAATGGCAGGCAAATACTCTCTCTGCAAAACAAACTCCTCTCTGCTGTATCCTTAGGGAGTAGCTCAGCTATGTTAGAAGTAGTAGTCTGTCTCTTGCTATAGGCAATCTTAGGAACTTCTTGTCCTGGCTTTGAGTAACCCAAGCTCTGGCTTTAGCTTGGATTCAGGCAATGCAAGCCCAGGAGGGGACATGCAACCAAAATGTACAACCTTTAGTGATAAGGTTGGCTAGGACAGGCCAGCTCGTCCTTCCCCTTACAGGGGTAGACTGAAACTCACCCTGTCTCGTTAACTCCTCCTCTCCTTCTCCCTCTAGAGAGAGAAAGAGAATGGATAATCCAGTCCATTCCCTGTAACTAGCACTGCCAAGTGTTGCTGCCACCTTGTGGTAGACCAGGCAAATTACATGAACATTAAAAAGTTACAGGAATAAATATGCACAGTGTGAAGGACATGATACAAATGCAATTGATTACATGAATTAGCACATAGTAGACTGTAGCAAGGTGCCAAAAGGAGTGGCAATAGCACTCTGGCATATTACGCAGGAAATGGAGCAAAACCTGAATAAGCAGGTGGTTGCATACTTGGACTGCACCCTGCCACCCAAGATCCAAGATCCCCTGGACTACTGGGCAGCTAAACTTTACTTGTGGCCACAACCAGCTGCGGGGAATATGGTTATCCCAAAGAGAACTCTTTCAACACAAAATGATGAGAAATTAACTCTTATAAAGATGAATCAGGCGTGGATCAGACAGGATTTCCACTCACTGGTGCCTGATGCCCCAGACTCGATCACTCTGGCAGTATTGTATTGATTGCAGTGTGATGCCACTATGTTGACTCCTCATGCTGTTGCCACCCTCCGCACTCTATGACTGGGCCACTATATTGACTCCTCATGCTGTTTCCACCCTCACCACTCTGTGACGGGGCCATTAGTGTCCCTGTTTGGCCTTGTTAACATCACCATTTATTTTACCATTCTTTTGATCTGTAAGAAGAAACCTAAAATGAAAAACACAACAGATTCTGTCTTTGGAGCATCACACACAGAAGACACAAATATTTCCATCACACGTACCTGTTTTTGCCTTACCAATACTGATGAAATACTGATGTGAAATGCTGACCAAATACTGACCGTATGATAGAAACTTATTTTCCATCTGAATAAAACTGATTTCATATGCAAATGACCAAAACTTATGCAAATTGTGCATAAGGTCTCTATCACTCTGGCAGTATTTTGAACAGGATTTGATCATGATTTGGAAGCCAAAAGCATGAGTGGGTCTAAAACACAGAAGACATGCAAATATTCCAATCGTGTGTCATCTCTTTTTGGACCGGCTCCTGTTTTTTTTTGGGCGTTACCAATACTGATCAGTTGCCTCTCCTTTTGGACCAGCTCCTGTTTATTTTTGGCCTTACCAATACTGATCAGTTGCTGACCAAAAACTGACCGTGTGAAGTCAGATGCTCAAAAGACAGGATCCGTTTTTTGGGTTTCTTCTTCAGATGGATCAGAAGAATGGAAAAATAAACAGTGACGTCAACCCAAACTTACTGCTGACACCCTATCCACTCTGTCATGGGCCCGATACTTGTATCAGCGTGTAACAGAACAGGTTTTCTAGCAATCTATGTAAAATCAGGTGACGACTGTGTAAAAGGAGAGCGCTCTTTCACTCTGTTGTAGAATCTTGGGCCGTTCTTTTATACCTAACGCTAACATTGACCTATAAGGATAACTTCAAACAAGTTGTTTGGTCAGTTTTGGCCCTGTAACTGACCAAATAAGTGAAGTGTGAAGTGTCATCTGCATGTCATACTGACTCACTGTACTGTTTCACTCCACAGCGGACTAGCTACGAATGTCTCTGCAATGCACAGTGATGTACACTGAGATACACTCTCCCTGCAGGCCGGGATATGGCTGATTTCTAACGCTCTTTGTGACAAACTAATTCAGATCGAATCAAATTATTTTGAAAAATTCGGCGAAGTGTCCAAAAGGAGTTTTGGAAAACTTCGCTCATCTCTATTCATAAGTAATCTTGTTCAGTAGACAAATACAAAATAAACTGAGCTCTAACTAAGAATAAAATAATACACGAAAATCGTTTTTTCCTATTTGATTCTTAGTGAGAGGTCAATTTATTTTGTGTATGTCCACCAAACAAGAACTTCTTACAAGCTATTTACTAAGATTACCATCTCAGTAGAGGGAAGGACAAGACATCAAGTGTAGCTCCTGACCAGCAGCTGAAACCTTCAGTCCATCTTCCCCCAGCCCTTTTTTAGTCCTGCCCTCCTCCTGCTCACACCTCATGGTCTGTCTTTGTCTATTGACACCTCTATGTTAACTGCTTTGCCCCAAGGAGTTGGCTGCCCATGGTATTTGGCTGGAGCAGTCATAAGTGACCATACTGATGTGGTGGGCTGCAGGACTTCTCTGACCCCTACACCCCACCGGCAACAGCAACTGACAAGGAAGGCCACCAGTAGCCGAAATTGATTCTCAGGCCGCCTCTGGGAGTGATTTCCACCTGTACATACCTTAGCCCTGAAGTGTCATTTTGACTTTTGCTCCTGGTTGACTAAGAGGGGACTAGGGTTCAGATGGGAGGGTGAATGGGCACTCAGCCGAGACCTATCTTGGACCTGTGGTGAGTAAGAAGGGTCAGTAGCTGGGGCCTCTTCCATGGGTCAACACTTGAATTTCCTCCAGCCATCCATGCCCAACCTAAGAAATCTCCAGGTTAAGCTGATTCAAAGAATCCACCATAGTAAGATGGCAGGGACCACACCTGTGCTGCTCTTCTATCCACTAAATGGTGAGACGTCTTCCTGTAAACTTACCTATGAATTCACAGTGCATTATCACTTTAAACCTTAGCATGACAATAGTTCACTATCTTTAACTTCATGCTCCCCTGAAGCCTATAGCCACTTCTTACCCACTTCAGGGCCTCTATGTAGTTTTTTCATCCTTACATCATAGAAGATTATCATATTTTTTCTCCAGGATTGTAGAGGGATCATAGATCACCTAAAAGTTCTCATTTTATTTTATTTTTTCTAGATCCCTAGATCTCAGTGTTCGGAAAACTGTTTACCGGGAACCCGAAAGGTCTCAAAATCCAGAATCTATTCCTGCTGCTATTATTGTGTTCAGTGCTCCGTGGGAGAAATCTCCAATACTACCGGTATAAAAATATTATGTTCTGGTAATGTGAATATTATGTGGCTATAAACCCCACACCGAGGGGTAGTTTAATATAAACTAATACTAGGGAAATGAGATATTTTCATTTTCTACTATCTATTTGCCTTCTCCTTTGTGAGATCTATTAAAAGGCTGTCAAAGCCCCCACACGTACACCCAGTGGTGTATCTATCACGAGGCAAACAAGGCATTTGCCTAGGGCGGCACTTGCCAATGGGGCGGCAAAATGCCTTGTTTGCCCCTTGTCCCATCAGTCTTATCTGCCTCCGGTATACTCAGAAGATCCGATGGTATATTCTAACCCCCAGGCGTTCCCATGGTGACGGGGACGCTTGCCTGGGGGTTAGAATATACCATCTGATCTGAGTTTTCACGCTCTTAGTGAGAGCGTGAAAACACAAATCCGATGGTATATTCTAACCCCCAGGCGTTCCCATGGTGACAGGGACGCTTGCCTGGGGGTTAGAAAATACAGGGCCCCGCCGCTCACAGGAAAACATTTAAAAACGAATCAGTAACCTTAACTTTATTCATTGGTGATGTCTTTACTGTATACCTTACTCTGTCTTTCAGCTCCAGTAACAGCAGGCAGTACGGGCGGGCGGCGCTCACTCACTGACGTCACGCGCCTGTGCCGCCTAGTGGGAGGAGCAGGCGCGTGACGTCAGTGAGTGAGCGCCGCCCGCCCGTACTGCCTGCTGTTACCGAAGCTGAAAGACAGAGTAAGGTATACAGTAAAGACATCACCAATGAATAAAGTTAAGGTTACTGATTTGTTTTTAACTGTTCTCCTGTGAGCGTCGGGGCGTGGGGAGGAGGAATCTTTGGATGGCACCGTTCAGGGGAGGGGGGGGGAGCAATCTGTGAATGGCACCGTTTAGGGGAGGGGGGGGAGCAATCTGTGGATGGCACCGTTTGGGGGGGGGGGGGAATCTGTGGATGGCACCGTTTAGGGGAGGGGGGGAGGAATCTGTGGATGGCACAGTTTAGGGGAGGGGGGGGCATCTGTGGATGGCACCGTTTAGGGGAGGAGGGGGATCTGTGGATGGCACCGTTTAGGGGAGGGGGGGGTCTGTGGATTGCACTGTTTAGGGGAGGGGGATCCGTGGATGGCACTGTTTAGGGGAGGGGGATCTGTGGATGGCACCGTTTAGGGGAGGGGGATCCGTGGATGGCACCGTTTAGGGGAGGGGGATCCGTGGATGGCACTGTTTAGGGGAGGGGGATCTGTGGGGGGCACTATTTAGGGGGGATCTGTGGATGGCACATAGGAAGGGGTGGGATTTAGAGAGAAAGGGGTTTGGCCTTGACAGGAAGGGGATGGTCAAATTTATATTAGGGGGGTGCCCGAGTTTAGTCTCGCCTAGGGCAGCACAAAACCAAGATACACCACTGCGTACACCATGTTGATAACACTAGACAGTCATGTAATCTTTCTCAAAACTGTGTGTACTGTCTACAGGCAAAGGGCCAAATGACATATTTGCGTGCACAGTAACTGTACAAGGCTTCTAAGTCTGTAATACGAATAATTCCATGCGTACTGTATTATATACCAATTCCATATGGACCCATAATACTGTGGTGTTTCTGCATTTTAAAAGAGTCTTCCAGCCACTAAAACCCCAAAATGCTTGAAATAAAAAAAGAAGAAGCAATACTCACCTCACCGACTTCCAACACTTCTGTTCCAATGCTTCCTTTTATGCTTACTGGTCCCTCTTATCACAGAAATATCCACCATAGCCAGTGCTTGACTAGTCAGCCACATATCTGTGTCGACAGAAACCGGCAGGTGTGAGAGATTAGTGATGAGCGGCAGGGGTCATATTCGAATTTGCGATATTTCGCAAATATTTCGTACAATATTCGCGATTTCGAATATTCGTTATATTCTACAATTTTTTACTTGAAAAATCGTCAAGGTAATGATGGCGTAATATGCGAATATTATGCGATCAATACAGGCGTGGGTCAAAAACAAATGTATAGCACTATAGAATTTAGTGCTATATATTCGTTTTATAGAATATTCGTCATTTTTTTCCATCTGATGTCATGATTCCTCCCTGCTTATTAGTGTTTAAGCTGGGAGGAATCATGACTTCAGATGGAAAAAAATTACAAATATTCCAAAAAACTAATATATAGAGCAATATAGCTAATATAATGCTATATTCGTTTTTGAGAGAATATCATGACTTCAGATGGAAAAAAATGACGAATATTCTAAAAAAAGAATATATACGATATAGTGCTATATATTTGCTTTTTCGAATATTCGTAATATTCTAAAACAAGAATATATAGCAATATAGCAAATATTAAAATACTAATATAGAGCAATTTAGCTAATATAGTGCTATAATCATTTTTTTTATAGTTGTAAGCTTTTCCAATCTGCACTTTAGATGAGAAAAAAATGACAACTATTAGACAAAGAAGATTATAGCACTATATTAGCTAAATTGCTCTATATTCGTTTTTTTCGAATATTCGCTATATTGCTATATATTCTTGTTTTAGAATATTACGAATATTCAAAAAACTAATATATTCAATATAGTGCTATATGTTCGTTTTGTAGAATATTCGTCATTTTTCCCATCTAAAGTCATGATTCCTCCCTGGTTAAGTTGCTTGTGGGCCAATGACTCATTGGCCCACAAGCAAGAAGCAGGGAGGAATCATGTTTTTACACGGCAATTCAAAAATTTGCGATAAAATTCGCATTACAAAAATTTGCAATCAATACTACTCCTAAAGTCAAAGAGACTGCAACCTTCTCATTGGCCCACAAGCTAGAAGCAGGGAGGGATCATGTGTACTGATTAAAAAAAAACTTTAATATTCGAAATTACTAATATATATCACTATATTCTAAATATTCGCAAATTCTCGAAGTGTCTATATTCGCGATAAAAATTTGAATATTCATGATCAACACTACGAGAGATGTGTCAGAACAGGCGCAGCAAGGGATCGGTGAGTTGAGCGGTGCTTCTTTTTCTGCTCAACCACAGTTCTTTCCAGTCATGTCGACAATGAATCTTTTTTCTGACTCTAGTCCTTACATGTTTACATTCATATTTGGATGGATGAGGTTCCTGTGATTAGTACATTGTGATTAGCCTTTATTTATTTCACATGCCGCTCTTTTATTTCATCCATATGTTTGCCAGACAGTGAAAAATGCATGAAATGTTTGGACCTTGATTGGCCCAATGAGAAGAAGGATGGTTGTGCTCCAAAGCTGCTGGAATTCCTCTCCTACACAGATGACATAATTGTCCTGGTTGTTTCTCTGGTTTCTACTCTACTTTCTTTCCTTACATTCTTGATTCTTATAACTTTTATTTTGCACCAAGACACGGCCATTGTGAAGGCCAATAACAGAAACCTGAGCTTCCTTCTCCTGGTCTCCATCATGCTGAGCTTCCTCTGTGTCTTCTTGTTCCTCGGACATCCAGTTGACCTCACTTGCATGCTACGTCAGGTCTCATTTGGAATCCTCTTCTCAGTAGCTGTTTCTTGTGTCTTGGCCAAAACAGCTATGGTTTGCATTGCTTTCAGAGCCACAAAGCCCGGCAGCTCCTGGAAACGCTGGATTGGAAGCAAGTGGTCTAATTCTCTGGTGTTGTTCTGCTCGTCCATCCAAGTAATGATCTGTCTGGTTTGGTTGACTCTAGCACCTCCCTTCTCAGAGCTGGACACTCACTCCAATCAGGGAAAGATCATTGTGCAGTGTAATGAAGGCTCCGTTATTGGGTTCTACTCAGTCCTGGGTTATATGGGGGTCTTGGCAATTATTAGTTTTATTATGGCTTTTTTAGCTCGGACATTACCGGACAGTTTTAATGAGGCCAAGTACATCACCTTCAGCATGCTGGTGTTCTGCAGTGTCTGGATTGCTATGATCCCAGCTTATCTCAGCACCAAAGGGAAATACATGGTGGCTGTGGAGATATTCGCCATACTGACCTCAAGTGCTGGAGTCTTAGGGTGTATATTCTTCCCAAAATGTTACATTATCCTGTGGAGACCTGAACTCAATGCAAGATCACATTTACTGGAGGGAAGACAAAAATGAAAAGTTCCGACTCCTCTGGATAGATCATCAGCTTCTGATCGGCTGGGGTCCGACACCCGGGACCCCCGCCGATCAGCTGTTTGAGAAGGCAGCGGCGCTCCAGCAGCGCCACGGCCTTCTCACTGTTTACCGCCGGGCCGCCCGCCCACTGACGTCACGACTTGTATCAACTAGAGTGGGCGCGGCTAAGCTCTGTTCACTTGAATGGAGCTTAGCCGCGCCCACTCTAGTTGATACAAGTCGTGACGTCAGTGGGAGGGCGGCCCGGCGGTAAACAGTGAGAAGGCCGCGGCGCTGCTGGAGCGCCGCTGCCTTCTCAAACAGCTGATCGGCGGGGGTCCCGGGTGTCGGACCCCGGCCGATCAGAAGCTGATGATCTATCCAGAGGATAGATCATCAGTTAAATGAAAGTGAAGAACCCCTTTAAGTGACCATCAGGTTCACGCTTCTCAACTGTTTAATTCAAAAGATACAAAAATAAAAGCTATAAGTAATTTTAGAAAGTTTTATGTCAGAAGGAAAAATACTGTATATGTTTCTGTTCCACAGATGAAATACTCATGATCACAATGTTTCAGCTTGTAGGGCTTTATACAGCATGAACAAGACCTAAAAGTTTAAAGTTGATCAAGCTTTGACTGTCTCGTATATTCCTTCCACCCAAAACAGCTCTAGCAACAGTGCCTCTAGTGCAGTGCCAGCCACAAGACCTCTAGTGCAGTGCCAGCCACAAGACCTCTAGTGCAGTGCTAGCCACAAAGCCACTAGCATGGTGCCAGCCACAACATCTCCAGTGCAGTTCCAGCCACACTGTGTTATGTGAATTCAGTGAGCGGGAGGGCAGAAGTTATGCTACAGCGCAGAGAGGCGAGCAGCAGGGTAAGAACACTGAAATCGCGCACAGACGGCCCACACTTTCTGCAACAGCTCTGACATCTCGGTGTAATTTTTCAGGAACCTCTGCATCTGCACCACCAAATTCAGCATATGCACCAGGCAAGGAATGTGCAGCCTCCACTACTTTTCCAGGCCGTCCCTGCCCTGCATGAACAAATGGCGGATAAAATCAGTTGTGCTCTGCACAACGCCATCTGTGACAAGGTCCACATAACTAGTGTTGATCGAGCATGCTCGGCCGAACACAGGTTAGGCTCGAGCATCACTATGCTCGGCACATCGTGGAGTTCGGCCGAACACTGTGTGTGCTCAAACGCGATGCTCAAGTCAGTGTATTTAAATGTAATTTAGCATCTATTTCTGAAAAGTTTCTTCCGGGATTTGAACTCCCAACCCCTTGTACATTAGAGGCAAGGACCTGAACGCTAAACTGTGTCAGAAAAACCTCATAGTAGTTTCTGATGTAGTGAAAATTCCTATTCAGCAGAAGACTTATTTCATATTTCTGTGCAGGTTAACATATAGCTGTATAGTGTAGTGGTTAACATCCTTGCTTCTAATGTACAAGGTAAGGAGCTTGGATCCTGGCAGAAACATTTCTACATATATACACTCACCTAAAGAATTATTAGGAACACCATACTAATACGGTGTTGGACCCCCTTTTGCCTTCAGAACTGCCTTAATTCTATGTGGCATTGATTCAACAAGGTGCTGATAGCATTCTTTAGAAATGTTGGCCCATATTGATAGGATAGCATCTTGCAGTTGATGGAGATTTGAGGGATGCACATCCAGGGCACAAAGCTCCCGTTCCACCACATCCCAAAGATGCTCTATTGGGTTGAGATCTGGTGACTGTGGGGGCCATTTTAGTACAGTGAACTCATTGTCATGTTCAAGAAACCAATTTGAAATGATTCGAGTTTTGTGACATGGTGCATTATCCTGCTGGAAGTAGCCATCAGAGGATGGGTACATGGTGGTCATGAAGCGATGGTCATGGTCAGAAACAATGCTCAGGTAGCCCGTGGCATTTAAACGATGGCCAATTGGCACTAAGGGGCCTAAAGTGTGCCCAGAAAACATCCCCCACACCATTACACCACCACCACCAGCCTGCACAGTGGTAACAAGACATGATGGATACATGTTCTCATTCTGTTTACGCCAAATTAGGACTCTACCATTTGAATGTCTCAACAGAAATCGAGACTAATCAGACCAGGCAACATTTTTCCAGTCTTAAACAGTCCAATTTTGGTGAGCTCGTGCAAATTGTAGCCTCTTTTTCCTATTTGTAGTGGAGATGAGTGGTACCCGGTGGGGTCTTCTGCTGTTGTAGCCCATCCGCCTCAAGGTTGTGCGTGTTGTGGCTTCACAAATGCTTTGCTGCAGACCTCGGTTGCAACGAGTGGTTATTTCAGTCAACGTTGCTCTTCTATCAGCTTGAATCAGTCGGCCCATTCTCCTCTGACCTCTGGCATCCACAAGGCATTTTCGCCCACAGGACGGCCGCATACTGGAGGTTTTTCCCTTTTCACACCATTCTTTGTAAACCCTAGAAATGGTTGTGCGTGAAAATCCCAGTAACTGAGCAGATTGTGAAATACTCAGAACGGCCCGTCTGGCACCAACAACCATGCCACGCTCAAAATTGCTTAAATCACCTTTCTTTCCCATTCTGACATTCAGTTTTGAGTTCAGGAGATTGTCTTGACCAGGACCACAACCCTTCATGCATCGGAGCAACTGCCATGTGATTGGTTGACTAGATAATCACATTAATGAGAAATAGAACAGGTGTTCCTAATAATTCTTTAGGTGAGTGTATATATATAATAGAAAAAAAAAACAAAAAACACCGGCACCACCACCAAAACGAGGTAAATGGAAAAAGGCGGGTGCAAGGTCCAAGTATGGCAACAGGTGCTTACCCACTGATATAGAATAAAAATCGGACTGCACTCCAGATGAATCTTCAATGAAACAGTGTGTTTTTTATTCACCCATATGGTGGCAAAAAGCGACGTTTCGGCTCATACATGAGCCTTTCTCAAGCTCATGTATGAGCCGAAACGTCGCTTTTTGCCAGCATATGGGTGAATAAAAAAACACTGTTTCATTGAAGATTCATCTGGAGTGCAGTCCGATTTTTATTATATATATATATGTATAGTTTTCCAAAAAAGAGGCAGCACTCCAATGTAAAGGTGATATGACCCGCTTTATTCCCCTCTGCAACGTTTCAACTGCTCATTGCAGTCTTTCTCAAGCATACATACTGGTGTCAACATATCCACATTTATACCCACAAAGGCTTGTGAGTCAGTTAATAGGTTAATCCGTGACAATTACATGATCAATTATACAAAAATATTAAAAATACATGATCAAGTGTGAACAAATAATGTAAAAATTATATACAGCATATATCGAATCAATAGTGCGCATATTCCGTGAGGCCATAATTACTGATCTTCAAGAAATCACAAACATCAATATCTACTTTCATAAAGTGCTTTGTACATTAATCAAAGTGATCACCTGTGTGTGTTCAGTGGTGGTCAATCGGCCGCACTAATTATACAAAAAACAACTTACACAGCGGAGTACTATGACGGCGTCTATCTCAGCGTCCCCGTTCCTTCATTGCGCATGCTCCGTTGCCCGGAAACTAGTGCGGACAACCCGTGACACGCCACCTGATGTATGACGTCAATCACGAGGCGCGCACCGGCAACCGGGCTCCTCCCCTGAAGCGTGACAAGCCAGAAGGTAACGTCCCACCGCCCAGCCACAGGATCACATGACCCGTCATGTGAGCCATCGCTCGGCAACCGGGAAGCGTCCCTATACTGCCATGTCGCAGTATGACTTATCCACACTTCATTTCTTTCACTGAGTGAGCTGTGATTCCAACCCCTAACATGGGACTAAAACACCATCGACAGTAGCCATCTTTTTCTACCGCTGTGGTAATAGACTTGAAAAGCTGGAAAATAATTTTTTTCTGATCCGATAAAATCTGAAAAATAAAAGAAAACATTATAAGTAAATAGGTAAGATATTAAACACCATAAGTGATCACAGTACCAGAGTTACACATGAGGATGCCAAACCCACAGGAGGACGGGGAGGACTCCCACAAAACTATATGATATTCCATTTGAAATCGACATTCAGGCCCTGTGGTTTAAGGGACTGAAGGCGATGTATCCAGCGCAGTTCCCTTTGTTTAAGGGTCACAGTGCGGTCCCCACCCCGTCTGCACCTTGGAACCCGGTCTATTATTGTGCATTTAAGTTCCCTCTCGGTATGATCATGCTCAACAAAATGTTTAGGAACCGGCAGATCCGTTCTTTTACGCCTTATAGAAAAGCGATGGTTATTCAGTCGTGTTTTCATGTCACACATAGAGGAGACCACATGGACATTGTAGTACATATATGACAAACGCACTGTCACATGTCAGAAAATGACGGATATCAAACTGTGATCCAATACCCGGGTGTGTGAAAACACTTCCCTTCATCATATAAGAGCAATTCACACACGTTAGGCATGGAAAACATCCTTCTTGAACCAAGAAATGTTTGGACCTTCCTCTTAACAGGGACATCCGCCTTTACCAACCTATCGCGTAAGTTGGAAGGACGCCTGTATGATAAGAGTGGGGGAGAAGTGAAGGATTCTATCATGGGAAAATTACCCTTTAGGATGGGCAAATGTTTTCTCAAAATACCAGCCACATCTCTGCTCTGTTCTGAGTATGTGGTAACAAGTGGAATCTGTCTAGATTTGGGTTTCTTTTCTGTCGCCTCCACTCCCTGAGGGCACTGTATTCTCCTCCGGTGTTTATACAGATTCCCTCGTGGGTACCCTCTCTGTCTGAATTTATTAATCATTTGTTCATACCTGATAGGTAATCTTTCAGGGTCTTGTACAATTCTCTTAACACGTAGTAATTGACTATGTGGTAAGGATTCAATACTAGGTCTGGGATGACAACTCTCATACCGCAACAAGGTATTACAGTCGGCTTGGTGAAAATATCGGTGGACAATCTGTCACCAACAATGGACACCATCGTGTCTGAGGATTTTGCACCTGATTTCACCAACAAGTGCTGCTGTTTTTCTTTGTGTGATATCTATATATATATATATATATGTTTTTAGCCATAATATATTTACATATATTATTATATATTTAGAATATATAAAATATTATAATATATGTAAATATATAATGGCTAAAAACATCAGTAGTAGTTTCCCAAATATTATGCATTCATATATATCAGAAGTATGGTGTATATATATATATATATATATATATTTCTTTTAATAATTACACATTTATTTTGTGTATAAAATATATAAATTTAATCTCTATTTCGTAAATTTTTCTGCCAGGATTCAAACTTCCAACCTTGTACATTATAGGCAAGGATGTTAACCACTACATTATACAACTACATGTTAACCTGCACAGAAATATGAAATAAGTCTTCTGCTGAATAGGAATACTCACTAGATCAGAAACTACTATGAGCTTTTTCTGACACAGTTTAGCGTTCAGCTTTATAGCTGAGTGGATAAGGTCCTTGCCTCTAATGTACAAGGAGTTAAAATCCCGGCAGAAACTTTTCAGAAATTAGATTTATATACACTGGGGTGTCCCCAAGCATTGACTCCATATATGGACATAGCTACATATGGAGTCAGAGCAGAAACTCCTAAGCCGAACTAGAGTCCTGACACCCTCCCCTGTTCAGAGCAGGGGTTGCCTGGGGTTCTCCCATTGACTTCTATTGTGCTCGGTAGAACACCCGAGCATCGTAAAGTGTTCTACTCGAGCACAGGAGCACCTTGGTGCTCAATCAACACTACCCAGACGCGTTGGGCATCTCTCATTTTGTTCAGACCCACTGCACCAGCTGCTTTTGCAGGTTCTGGCTCTTACTTTTTGACCTAATTATGGTCTTCTTTTATCCATTAGTAGCCATACCTCATTTAACATTTTCTACATGCAGTCTATAGGTGGATATTGTGTATAGCTGGTATATATTTCATGTCCTGATTTGTGGACGTTCAGTGGATTCTGTATGTGTCGGTTTTATTTTGTTACCGACACGTTGTTCATATTGTATACAATTTTTTAATATGTCTGTCTGTTTTAGTTGTCTAATAAACTTCATATATAAACTTTTATTACCTGTGGTCATTGTTGGATGGGCATTTATAGGGTGGTTCTTTTGACTCTTTTTTGAATCTATTTGTTTCGTATCATTTTAAACCACTCGTTTGCACTCCCTGGATTATTTGTATTTATTGGTGTGCCCCCTCCATCCACACTTCATATCTCCCTAACTTCCCACTGGGTAAAAGTAGTGGTGGCTGGGCCTGAAGCGTGAAGCGGTTTGGTGCATGTCCTACCACCACCACTGGACATTTCTCGGTTCCTCCTGTTTTCTCTTCCTCCTACTCCGCTTCCTCCTGTACTACCTCTTCATCACATCAGCACAACACCTGCACCACCAACTTCAGCACAGCCAGGGGGAAACCACAGCAGGCTGTTCTGAAACTCATCTGTTTGGGGGAAAGACCCACAGCGCGCAAGAGCTGTGGGCGGGCATGGAAGTACAGACCGATGAGTGGTTGGTGCAGCTAAGCCTCAAGCCCGGCCTGGTGGTGTGCGACAACGGGAGACAGGGGCTGACTGGCAAATTGTAGCCTGGGAGGCAAGCACACAGCACTGGCCCATGTGTAGCGGCCCACCCTTAAACTGTTTAACTCCGCCTACTATATAAAGGCAGTATAGGTAAATGGGTGTTCTGTCTTCATACACGTTCACACAGTGTGCGGTCTGACATTCAGTATAAACCAATCCTGTCCTCCAAATAAGAGCAATAATCTTTATTAACAAGAAACAAGGTGCAATACATTTTTACAACCGCTAGACAGTGCTGTTACCTAACTAATAGCTACAGGAATACAAAAATTGCAGCAGAATTAATAAGAAATGAAATAGACGTGATATGAAATGATACTTAAACTCTGGCAAATGAACTAAGATCATTTTCTATCCCTGCTGGGCAGAACACTCCCCGTCTGGCGTCAACAGACGCCACCACTAGGTCTTTCTTTATTAGCCACCCATTTTGGTCAATGGTGGGATCAAGCTTCTTCAAAGCGCTACCTTTGGAGACTGTTTGGCTTTTGCTGAGGTAGTCAATTTTCTTTGCATGACATTCACATTGTACAGTGCGAATTATTATGTTCTTGAACCTTTCCAGATTAGGAACGATAAAGGTATGTTTGCAGTGATGCCAACCTTTGCACAGCTTCTGGCTCACAGATAATGTCTGAGCTGTATGGACTACATAGGCTATAGCACAAAAGAGCAACATCCAGGTGGAGAACCTTTTGAAATGATGGGATTTGCATTGGTGGTTCGAAGTCACTGTGTGTAGAGCAGATACTTCAGGTCGGATTTCTTCATCTTTATCTGAGTCTACTAATTTGAATGTGTCGGACCCGTTGTTGCAAATCGTTGAACAGTACAGGAATGCAGAACCCGTAAACCATGTTGTGTCTTTAGGGTGGCTCGCTGCAACGGATCTAGACGCGTGGTCTGCAGAATTATGCTGTGTAGACACGTAGTGCCACTGTTTAGGACAAGTGGATCTCATGATCCTTAGCGATTGCAGACAAAAACGTAAAAGCATCTGGTTTTGTTGCAAATATATCCTAGGACTACCTTGCTGTCCATGTAAAACTCGACTTTTTGAATTTCTAGGTTCATCATTACAAAAGTTATAGGTCCGTCTAAATCCCGTGCAAAAATGGCCAGATGCATGCAGAGTTGCTTGTGTAGTGATTGCCGCATTATCACGATTCAGAAGAGAGATGACTACTGGCTCTCCACCTTGTTAGACCAGCGCTAGCAGTCCAAAATAGGGGCCTTTTTTCCACCTGCTGAGAGGGATGATATACCCAACTGCAATCAAGACATCCTATGTAGCCGCTGCCTATGTGCGCAATTACCCGTCCCGGTGAAGGTCTGACCAGGTGGACCCTTTGCGCTCCCGCTTCTCTGCCATGACTGTTGAAGGGAGTAGGAGGGGTTGGCAGTAGCAGCACCAGCTCTATGAGCAGCAACTTAAGTCTGGAGCACGTTTCTTCACCACCTACTGAAGAAACTACCCAGAAACAGCAGCAAAACATGGAGCAGAACCTGAACCAGCAGGTGGTGGCATAATTGGACTGCACCCTGCCATCACACATCCAAAATCCCCTGGACTACTGGGCAGCCAAACTTAAGTTGTGGCCGCAACTGGTCGAGTTTGCCCTAGGAAAGCTTTCCTGCCTGGGATCAGAGCTGGTGTTTAGTGCAGCAGGGTGCATAGTTATCCCAAAGATAACTAGCCTTTCCACACAACATGTTCAGGGACTAACCTTTATAAAGATAAATCAGGCGTGGATCAGCCAGGATTTCCACATGTCAGTGCCTGATGCATCAGACTAGATCATTCTGGGTGCAACACCAAAACTTTGTGAAAAGAGACCAGTTTTTTCTGGCCACCTGCTTCAGCCACTATTTTGATGCTGCCAACCACTTGATGCCACACACCTTCTGCCATCTTTTCCTACTGCCACTATTTTGTGCTGTTACTGTTACTGCCCCTGCTGTTGCCACCCACCTCCCCACTCTGTAACTGGGACACTATGTTGACTCCTCATGCGGTTGTCACTCTCCCTACTCTGTGATGGCCACTATGTTGACTCCTCATGCGGTTGCAACCTTCCTAACTCTGTGACAGGGCCACTGTGATGACTCCTCATGCTGTTGCCACACTCACCACTCTGGCATACTGGCTGGGGGACGGCCACTCTGCTTTTGCACCCTGCTCCCTCTTTTGCTGTTCAGCTGGCGCTGCGTTAGCCCTCCTCTTCTTCCGAACTCCATATGTCACTGACATGACCTGGATGCCATTTGAGGTCTAGGACCTCATCATCGTCCCCATCATCTTTCACCCTCACCTCTGCCCTTCTAGCTTGTCTGTACACTGCAGAAAGCCCCAGAACTTGACACCTGTGTTTCATCAACAGAGACATGCTGTTGTCGTTCTCCCACATCCTCATCCTCAAACATAAATGGTTGGGCATCAGTGCACTCAATCTTTGTCACTTCTGGGGCAGGGCTAGGTGGATGGCCCAAGAAAACCCCGCCAGCAAAGTCATCAAAAAGCATAAGAGACTGCTGCATGACGGCTCAGACTGCTTGGCTGATGTGCAAGGAGTTGAGGTGGAAGACGGATACCCATGGGGCGCCGGTGCCAACTCTGCGCATTCAGCAGTGGACTGGGTGGAATACAATGTGAAGGAACTGGAGGCACTCTCAGCCATCCAATCTACTACCGCCTCTATTTTTTCTGGCATCACCATTCTTAGGCCCAGTATTCGGGCCTAAAAAATGTTGCAACGTCCTCTCCATGCAGCAGGAGCTCCACCATCAACACAAGCAACACCACGGCCATTGTCAGAACTTTTGAATATAACAGAATTCATCATATATATATAATTTTGAAAGGGCAGGATGAGTTCAGGATCTTTTGAACTCAGAATTACTAACTTTAGGTTAACAATCTGTACAAAAGTGTTTAATGAAAAGTATTTATTTAGATAAGACATTGGAGAAGAAATATGCTGAGTTTTAGTTTATCTTCAGTGAATAGAAAGAGAGGGATTCACATAATTAGATGTTATATTTTACATGTTATTATGTTAAGATATAGGAAGTAAAGTATAATCATATAAGTGCCTTATATATAAGTATATTCATGGTGTCTATTATAGAAATAGCTGAATGTCTTGTACAGTCTGAATGTGTATGATACGATGTCACTATGGGGAGTTAATTATTTCAGTCTCAGGTGTTACTTCAGGAGAATTGTAGAGAGAGATCATGAACAAATACTGTATCTTCAATCTAAAGACAATAGACCAAAGTATCACCAGGAAGGGGTCTATCCCAATGAATAGAAAAGGGACTTTATAGTATTTGTCTTAATTAGATATGGTTTAATCCTGGATTTAGCAATAGAATGGATGTCTGGTGGAGTTGTATACTAAGGTGTCTGTGTGAACAGATTAGGACTTTGGATTGTGTGACTAGACTGGAAGTTAAAAAAGTGTATATATGATTGCTTGGTGAGAGTCAACATTCTATTGTTTCCCTGTTAGACATTCCAAACCCTGTTTTGAAAATCTGTTAATAAGTAAAATACAAATTAATTGCTAAGACTTTTATATAGAGCCTTAAGGCCACCTAGTGTTAGGATAAAATTAAAGCTTAAATTGTGAAATCACTAGGGGAGGTCCTATTAGTTATAAAGTGTAGTCACTAAGGGCTCTTTCACACTTGCGTTCTTGTCTTCCGGCATAGAGTTCCGTCGTCGGGGCTCTATGCCGGAAGAATCCTGATCAGGATTATCCTAATGCATTCTGAATGGAGTGAAATCCGTTCAGGATGCATCAGGATGTCTTCAGTTTCGGAACGGAACGTTTTTTGGCCGGAGAAAATACCGCAGCATGCTGCGCTTTTTGCTCCGGCCAAAAATCCTGAAGACTTGCCGCAAGGCCGGATCCGGAATTAATGCCCATTGAAAGGCATTTATCCGGATCCGGCCTTAAGCTAAACGTCGTTTCGGCGCATTGCCGTATCCGACGTTTAGCTTTTTCTCAATGGTTACCATGGCTGCCGGGACGCTAAAGACCTGGCAGCCATGGTAAAGTGTAGTGGGTAGCGGGGGAGCAGTATACTTACCGTCCGTGCGGCTCCCGGGGCGCTCCAGAGTGACGTCAGGGCGCCCCAGGCGCATGGATGATGTGATCGCATGGCACGTCATCCATGCGCATGGGGCGCTCTGACGTCACTCTGGAGCGCCCCAGAGCCGTGCGGACTGTAAGTATGCCGCTCCTCCGCTCCCCGCTCCTACTATGGCAACCAGGACTTTAATAGCGTCCTGGCTGCCATAGTAACACTGAAAGCATTTTGAAGACGGATCCGTCTTCAAATGCTTTCAGTACACTTGCGTTTTTCCGGATCCGGCGTGTACCTCCGGCAAGTGGAGTACACGCCGGATCCGGACAACGCAAGTGTGAAAGAGGCCTAAGTAAATGATCGAACCAGGACAGTCCTATTTTAGATGGGTTAAAAAGGTTGGGTGAACTAACAGTGAGGATGATCTTCTCACTTCTCGGCTTTTTGGCTAAGATCAAGTGTAGTATCTGTTCTTATCAGTCTGCCTTTTCTTGCCGGCCCAGGTCCTTGTGGGTACCCCCTGCACTCTGCCTTTGAGCATCGTTGATTTTATTCAGCTTTAGCTCACTGCTGCTATTGGGTGTAGGGCTATTCCCCAGGGAGCAAGAGTGCTCTGGTCTCCGACCTCCTCTTGGCCTGTGGCTTAATAGTATTGGTGTACGACGTTAGACAGTGCTTACTTGGATCTCGACAGCCCGAACACGACTCCTGGAAAATTTTCTTTGACTGCGATTCAGGAGAAGACTTTGTGAAGACTCGACGAGGAACCCCGACGACGAGGACTGAAGACTCTGGCCTGAAGACTCAGGCCTCGGGGGACCCCGACGAGGAAAAGAGGCTCGGCGAAGCCCTCCCCCGGAAGAAGCTCTGCCCAGCAAGAAGACTTACCAGGGAGAGGAAGGCAGGAAGAAGGAAGAAGCCATGGCCTCTACCTCAACCTCCAAGCCTCCCAAGAACAAGAACAAGACCAAGAAGCCCACCACAGAAGGAAGAAAGGCCACGGAAGAAGCCCTCCAGGCCCCTTCAGCCTCCACTTCATCAGCTACTGACCCGGCGGCGCCCGGTCCTCCTCCGAAACAACAGGAAGGCCAGAAGCCCGACCCCGGCTCCCCTCCCCTGGAGCCCTGGATGAGGCAGACGGTTGTCCTGAAGTTGAAGGAGGTGGACGGGAGAGTGCCGGACATGAGCCAGGATGTGTTTGGCAAGAAGATGGTCCTGGAACAGGGGTTTGCAAAGCCAGAAGTGGTATCCATCCATGCATTCTTCACAGGGATGTTCTGGATCACTTTTGCTTCCGTGGCCATCTGCAAAAGGTACTGGGAGATGAAAGCAGCGAGACCGGAATCCCCTTTAATGTGCTTCGTGGGCAGCTGCCCCGTACAGAGGGAAGAAAGGAGAGTGACCATCTCTATGCGGAATCCACACGTCCCAGGCAAAGACATCGTTACCTTCCTGAAGCGGTTCTGCACCGTGGTGAGGGATCCCACCCACATCCTGGATGGAAACAGAATCTGGACCGGCAAGTGGTCCGTTATCGTCCGTCTCAACAAGGACCCTTCAGACCCGGATGGCGTACAGCACCTGCCACAGTCATTTTCCTTGGGCAACTCTTCGGCCCTTATCTACTACCCCGATATGCCGCAGGTCTGTAGGAAATGCAGCAAGAAGGGCCACCAGATGAAGGACTGCAAGGAGGACGCCTGCAGGATCTGTCACGTGGCAGGGCACGACTTCAAGGACTGCCCCAAGCAGACACCTGCCCTAAGCCATGCTCCCGTCACCCCCCTCTCCCGCCCCCCCTCCCGCCCCGTCGTCACCACCACTGAGGATTCTCAAATCCAACTGCCCATTACCTCAGTGGCACCTTCCACCGCCCCAGCCCAACCCGCCCCATTGCCACCACTGCAGCAGCACTAACCCCTCCTCCAGCTGCTGCAGCCCTCTCTTTGGAGGATTTTCCCCCTCTTGCCTCTCCAGAGGTCAGCCCGAGGAAAGGGAAGAGAAAGGGGAGGGACAGCCCCATCACCGACCACTCCAAAAAGAAGATGGTCATTGTCGAGGTAGAGGACGTGGCCTCACCCAACAAAGAGGAAACAGAGGAAACAGAGGAAACAGAGCAGCAGATGGAAGAACTGGTGGCCACCAACGAGGACCCCCAACAGCAAACCCTCCACCCCCCTGCTAGCCTCGATGAGACCGAGGTGGAGGAAATAGTGGCCAACGGAGCAACCGCCGACCCGATACGGCTACAGATGACTCTAGAAGAGATCGTAGCCAGCTTTGCGCTGTTGCAGGGGCAACCCACAGACAGCGGACAAGGAATCGAGAAGCCGCCAGACGACCAGAGTGGTAACTAAGATGTATTGTTTCCGCTAACCTCTTTCTTTCTCTCACATGATGGCAAATTTTAACCTTTTTACCATCAATGTTAGGAGCATCAGGGACAGGTTCAGACGTCAGACGGTACTAACCTTTCTTACTGCACAGGTTGCCGACGTGTTTATGTTACAGGAGTGTTCTCTGCCGACCTCTAGGTCATACAACCATCTGGCCAGGGAGTGGTCCCATGGCCCCCCCTACTGGTCTGGTGGTGGCGACTGTAAGTCGGCCGGGGTTGCCATCCTCCTCAGGGGAAACGCGTTCACACCTGACTCCGTCCAGGAGCTCGTCTGCGGCAGACTACTTGTCGTAGACGGCTCCTCTGGGCGGGAGAGCCGGTTAGGCTCATCAACGTGTACAACATGACAAGGGTGAGCGACTGGAGCTCTTCCAGGCCCTCCGACTGCAACTCGCCACCACTAGGACCGTGGTGATGGCCGTGGATTTCAACAGCCCGATCGAGGAGGACGGACGCAGCTCCGGGACGTCAAGCAAGCTTGACGTCACTTCCAAACTGCTCATTGAGATGGTGACCGAAGCGCGTCTGCAGGACGTTGTGGGCTCCATGGGGAAAGGCTCCATTAATTACACGTGGAGCCGACCCAATGGCTCACTCCGTTCTCGGATCGTTTTTGTGTTTACCTCTCGGGCAGTCAGGCAGTGTAGGCACTCTATGGTCCCTTGCTTCTTCTCCGATCACAGGGCCATTCAGGTCCAGTGCACCCTAGGCACCGGGTTCCCCCCCGGCCGAGGGTCCTGGAAACTGAACTGAACTGCCCTCTGCTGAATCGCGAGGATGTGCTTGCGGAACTTAGAGAGGACTTCACCGGTGCGGCTGGAGCGTTAGAGAGGAGCTGGAGGGGGCCAATAAGAGCTTGAAAAGGCACTTAGAGGAGGAATCCAAGCTAATCGTCTTACGTTCCAAAGTGGAAAACCTGGACAAGGATGAGAAGTGTAACTCGTTCTTTTTCAGGAAACTCCACGCCGGCCACACGCCCCGAACGAACTTCGAGACAAAGACGGCAACATGCGTTCGGGGAAGGAGGAAGTAATGGGAGTCATCACAGACTACTACAGCGACCTCTACTCCCTGAGGAACACTGACCAGAAGGCCGCCGATAAATTCCTGTCAGGTATCACTAACCATCTTGACCGTGCAGGTACGGAGGCAATGGATGACCCTCTGACGGTGGGGGAGGTGCTCTCTGCCGCTAGATCCTTTAGGTCCGGCAGGACCCTGGGCAGTGACGGCCTTCCAGCGGAGCTCTATGTAGCGCTGGAGGACCTGATCTGTCCGGTCCTGCTGGAACTCTATAAGGAGATGGTGGTGGAGGGTACAATGCCCCCATCGTTGAGGGAAGGAATGATCACGATCCTGTATAAGCGGAAGGGGGAGAGATGTGACCTGAAAAACTGGCATCCCATCTCTCTCCTGAACGTGGACTACAAGATCCTCGCCAAGGTACTGGCCAACCGGCTGAAGGTCGTCATCGGCGGAATCGTCCACCCGGACCAGACCTGCGGCATCCCCGGCCGCAGGATCGCAGACAGCCTCGCTCTTGTGAGAGACACGGTGCACTACATTCAGGACCGCCGTGTTCATGCCGCCCTGGTCAGCCTGGACCAGGAGAAGGCATTCGACCGAGTCTCTCATGAGTTTATGGGCAAGGCGTTGCGCAGGCTAGGTCTAGGCAGGAGGTTATTTTCTTTTGTTGATGTACCTTGATATTTGCAGCACGTGCTGGTGAACGGTTGGAAGACTGACCCCTTCCCTGTCCTCTCTGGGGTCAGGCAGGGCTGCCCTCTTTCACCTCTCCTTTTTGTTTGTGTAACGGCTCTGGGGGCAAGGCTATGTCTCGCTTTTTCCTCCTGCCCCTCTGGAGGGTCTGGGCTGGGACAAGTGGGACAGCTCCATCCCTTACAACTGGCACGCTCCCTGGTTCTACGGGGACCTTGTCGGGTTTGTGAGGGAACACCAGCTGGAGGGCCTCAAACCCGACTTGTGGAAGCCAAAAACTATCCACAAACTCATCAGAGCAAAGGACGTGGTGGAGTCAATTCCAGGGATCCAGGACGACACCGTAGAGACAGTTTGGACTAATGTGTTGTCAAACAGGTTGACCAACGGGCATAAGGACTTGTCATGGATGGCCATTCAGGGTGGACTGCCTATCCGGTCGTTCATGCATGCCCGTAATCTGTGCAAAACCCGGTACTGCCCCAGGTGCCCTTTCGTGGAGGAAACATCCTATCACCTGTTTTGGGAGTGCCCCTTTGCACAGCGCCTGTTGGACGCCCTGGAACATGAACTCAAAGACTCTGTACCCAGGAACAGCCTGCAATGCTCTTCGGTGCTGTATGGACTATTTCCTGGGATTCATACTGTTGGAGCCATCCAGGAGGCCTGGCGCCTTATGAACTGTGATTGAATAGGTATGCTAGTGTAGCATTCATTGCGATGAATAGTGTAGGGTAGCCTGTGCTTTACATAACAATGCCATGCTCGCAAAGACCCAAAAAGGGCCCAAATGGATAGAATATAGAGAGGGGCACGTTACAAGGCTGCAGATGAAAGCCTGAAGATCAACTAAATATAAATTAAAATGTAAAGAACTTAATCTCTTTAGCCACTTATCTTCTGCATCCTCAGCTGTGCCTCCTCAAATTTTCAGTTCCTTGAGGGTCTACAGTGTTTGGGAAATAAAAGCCTCTGGAACTGCAGCCCATGTTCTACTGGGCATCTATGGTTTTACTCAGGGCCAGCATCTGGCAAGTCCCGGGGCCCAATGCTCCTGGGGGGGGGCCCACTCAGGCGTATGCCTCAGATTGCTGAACAGTGGGGAATCCCCCAGTGTTACTAAAGAGTTGGGACTCCAGTTCCCCACTTAGGAGTCCCTGCTTTGATTCCATATATGGCTATATCCATTTATTGAGTCAGTGCTATGAACATGAAGGGGGTATCCACAAGCATTATGCTTGGGGACTACCTGTGTATTTAAGTCTAATTTAGCCTCTACAGGGAGTGCAGAATTATTAGGCAAGTTGTATTTTTGAGGATTAATTTTATTATTGAACAACAACCATGTTCTCAATGAACCCAAAAAACTCATTAATATCAAAGCTGAATATTTTTGGAAGTAGTTTTTAGTTTGTTTTTAGTTTTAGCTATTTTAGGGGGATATCTGTGTGTGCAGGTGACTATTACTGTGCATAATTATTAGGCAACTTAACAAAAAACAAATATATACCCATTTTAATTATTTATTTTTACCAGTGAAACCAATATAACATCTCAACATTCACAAATATACATTTCTGACATTCAAAAACAAAACAAAAACAAATCAGTGACCAATATAGCCACCTTTCTTTGCAAGGACACTCAAAAGCCTGCCATCCATGGATTCTGTCAGTGTTTTGATCTGTTCACCATCAACATTGCGTGCAGCAGCAACCACAGCCTCCCAGACACTGTTCAGAGAGGTGGACTGTTTTCCCTCCTTGTAAATCTCACATTTGATGATGGACCACAGGTTCTCAATGGGGTTCAGATCAGGTGAACAAGGAGGCCATGTCATTAGATTTTCTTCTTTTATACCCTTTCTTGCCAGCCACGCTGTGGAGTACTTGGACGCGTGTGATGGAGCATTGTCCTGCATGAAAATCATGTTTTTCTTGAAGGATGCAGACTTCTTCCTGTACCACTGCTTGAAGAAGGTGTCTTCCAGAAACTGGCAGTAGGACTGGGAGTTGAGCTTGACTCCATCCTCAACCCGAAAAGGCACCACAAGCTCATCTTTGATGATACCAGCCCAAACCAGTACTCCACCTCCACCTTGCTGGCGTCTGAGTCGGACTGGAGCTCTCTGCCCTTTACCAATCCAGCCACGGGCCCATCCATCTGGCCCATCAAGACTCACTCTCATTTCATCAGTCCATAAAACCTTAGAAAAATCAGTCTTGAGATATTTCTTGGCCCAGTCTTGACGTTTCAGCTTGTGTGTCTTGTTCAGTGGTGGTCGTCTTTCAGCCTTTCTTACCTTGGCCATGTCTCTGAGTATTGCACACCTTGTGCTTTTGGGCACTCCAGTGATGTTGCAGCTCTGAAATATGGCCAAACTGGTGGCAAGTGGCATCTTGGCAGCTGCACGCTTGACTTTTCTCAGTTCATGGGCAGTTATTTTGCGCCTTGGTTTTTCCACACGCTTCTTGCGACCCTGTTGACTATTTTGAATGAAACGCTTGATTGTTCGATGATCACGCTTCAGAAGCTTTGCAATTTTAAGAGTGCTGCATCCCTCTGCAAGATATCTCACTATTTTTGACTTTTCTGAGCTTGTCAAGTCCTTCTTTTGACCCATTTTGCCAAAGGAAAGGAAGTTGCCTAATAATTATGCACACCTGATATAGGGTGTTGATGTCATTAGACCACACCCCTTCTCATTACAGAGATGCACATCACCTAATATGCTTAATTGGTAGTAGGCTTTCGAGCCTATACAGCTTGGAGTAAGACAACATGCATAAAGAGGATGATGTGGTCAAAATACTCATTTGCCTAATAATTCTGCACTCCCTGTATTTCTGAAAGGATTTGAACTCACAACCTTCTACATTAAAGGCAAGAACCGTAACCACTGAGCTATAGAGCTCAATGCTAAATTGTGACCAGAAAAATCATGTATTAAAATACTTTCACATTAACGCTTTCAATTCCGCTTTCGAGATCTGTCATAGGATCTCAATAGCAGAAGAAAACGCTTTAGTTTTGACCACATTCATTGTCAATGGGGACAAAACTGAACTTAATTTTTTGTTCCGTTTCGTTTGGCTGTGTCCCCATCGCTGACAGAAAAACGATGCAAGCATCGTTTTTCTGTCCGTGATGTGGTGCGAAGCAAGAGACACAATAGAAAACGGATCCGTCCCCAATTGACTTTCAAAGGTGTTCAAGCCGGATCCGTCATGGCTATAGAAGACATAATACAACCGGATTCTTTCATGATGGATGCATGCGGTTGTATTATTGTAATGAAAGCGTTTTTGTAGATCCATGACGGATCTGCAAAAAACGCTAATGTGAAAGTAGCCTTAGGTATTCTTATACAGCAGAAGTATCATTTAATATTTTTTTTTTAGTAATTGTAAAAAAATGTATGGCACAAAATAAATGTGTAATTGCTAAATATATATATATAAAATCATACTTCTGATTAGAGTTGAGTGGACACCTGGATGTTCGGGTTCGGCAGGTTCGGCCGAACTTGAAAAAAAGAATTCGGGTTCGGGACCTGAACTTGACCCTGAACCCGAACCCCATTAAATTCAATGGGGACCCGAACTTTTGAGCACTAAAATGGCTGTAAAAATGTCATGGAAAGAGCTAGAGGGCTGCAAAAGGCAGCAAAATGTGCTTAATAGCATGGCAAGTGATCTGCAAACAAATGTGGATAGGGAAATGAATTAAAAAAACATAAAAGAACTTAAAAAAAAAATATTAGGAATGATGTAGGAGGAAGAGGTTGAGGAGGCGGTGAATGGGTGGATGTGGCCGTGTCGGCTCACGTGGGAGTCTAGGTGGAAGCGGGGCGAAGGAGGAATAGGTAGCCAACACAGATGTGTGTTATTTTGCATTTTTACATAGGGGTATCCCCCAAAATATTGGGACATATAAAAAAAAAAGGTTGAGGCTGTTAGAACTGTCTATTCTGCACAAGGTACAGACAAGTCCTGAGGGATCCAGGCCTGGCTCATTTTAATGAACGTCAGCTTGTCCACGTTGGCTGTGGACAGGACGGCTGCGTCTGTCTGTAATGACTGCCTCCTGCCGTGCTGAATACACGTTCAGAGAGTACACTGGCTGCAGGGAAGGCCAGCACCTTCAAGGCATACAGGGCAAGCTCTGGCCATGTGGACAATTCGGAGACCCAGAAGTTGAATGGGGCAGAACCATCAGTCAGTACGTGTAGGCGCGTGCACAGGTACTGCTTCCACCATGTTGTTCAAATGCTGCCTCCTGTTAACACGCTCCATATGAGCAGTTGGGGCCGGTTGTTGCGGCGAGGTGACAAAGCTTTTCCACATGTCGGCCATGCTAACCCTGCCTTCTGAGGTGCTGGCGCTGACACAGCTGCGTTGGCGACCTCTTCCTCCTCCCCTGCCTTCGCCTTGTGCTTCCACTTGTCCCCCGACGTCAGTCGGGAATGCTCTCAGGAGCCCACATTGTCTTTGTAACGGGGATGCAGCAGGGTGGCCACCCAGTAGTCAGCACACGTTAAAATGTGGGCAACTCTGCTGTCGTTGCGCAGGCACTGCAGCATGTAGTCGCTCATGTGTGCCAGGCTGCCCAGAGGTAAGGACAAGCTGTCCTCTGTGGGAGGCGTATCGTCTGCGTCCTCCGTATCCCCCCAGCAACGCACCAGTGATGGGCCCGAGCTGCGTTGGATGCCAACCCGCTGTGAACATGCTTCATCCCCATCCTCCTCCTCATCCTCCTCCTACTCGTCATCCAGTAGTGGGCCCTGGCTGGCCAAATTTGTACCTGGCCTCTGCTGTTGCAAAATTCCTATTTCTGAGCCACTTCTAAAAGACTGGCCTGAAAGTGTTAGAGATGACCCCTCTTCCTCGTCCTGGGCCACATCCTCTTCCATCATCGCCCTGTTTTCTCAAGGAGACATAGAAGTGGTATTGTAACGCTGATAACGGCGTCATCGCCACTGGCCATGTTGGTGGAGTACTCGAAACAGCGCAACAGGGCACACAGGTCTCGTATGGAGGCCCAGTCATTGGTGGTGAAGTGGTGCTGTTCCGCAGTGCGACTGACCCGTGCGTGCTGCAGCTGAAACTCCACTATGGCCTGCTGCTGCTCGCACAGTCTGTCCAGCATGTGCAAGGTGGAGTTCCACCTGGTGGGCACGTCGCATATGAGGCGGTGAGCGGGAAGGCCGAAGTTACGCTGTAGCGCAGACAGGCGAGCAGCGGCAGAATGTGAACGCCGGAAGCGCGAACAGACGGCCCGCACTTTATACAGCAGCTCTGACATGTCGGGGTAGTTGTGAATGAACTTCTGCACCACCAAATTCAGCACATGCGCCAAGCAAGGGATGTGCGTCAAACCGGCTAGTCCCAGAGCTGCAACGTGATTTCGCCCATTATCGCACACCACCAGGCCGGGCTTGAGGCTCACCGGCAGCAACCACTCGTCGGTCTGTTGTTTTATACACCGCCACAACTCCTGCGCGGTGTGGGGCCTGTCCCCCAAACAGATGAGTTTCAGAATGGCCTGCTGACGTTTACCCCGGGCTGTGCTGAAGTTGGTGGTGAAGGTCTGTCGCTGACCGGATGAGCAGGTGGAAGAAGAGGAGGAGGAAGCCGAGAAGGAGGAGGTGGCAACAGGAGACAAAGAATGATGCCCTGCGATCCTTGGCGGCGGAAGGACGTGCTCCAAACAGCTCTCCGCCTGGGGCCCAGCTGCCACTACATTTACCCAGTGTGCAGTTAGGGAGATATAGCGTCCCTGGCCGTGCTTACTGGTCCACGTATCTGTGGTTAGGTGGACCTTGCCACAGATGGCGTTGCGCAGTGCACACTTGTGATTTTATACGATACTTGGTTGTGCAGGGAGGGCAGCGGCTCTCCTAGAGAAGTTGTGGCGGCTGGGAACAACATACTGTGGGACAGCAAGCGACATGAGCTGTTGCAAGCTGTCCGTCTCCACCAGCCTAAATGACAGCATTTCAAAGGCCAGTAGTTTAGAAATGCTGGCATTCAGGGCCAGGGATCGAGGGTGGCTAGGTGGGAATTTACGCTTTCTCTCAAAGGTTTGTGAGATGGAGAGCTGAACACTTCCATGTGACATGGTGGAGATGCTTGGTGACGGAGGTGGTGGTGTTGGTGGCACATCCTCTGTTTGCTGGGCGGCAGGTGCCAACGTTCCTCCAGAGGCGGAGGAAGAGGCCGAGGCAGCAGCAGAAGAGGGAGCAGGAGGGGCCTGAGCCCTTTCTTGGTTTTGAAGGTGCTTACTCCACTGCAGCCCGTGTCTCGCATGTAGATGCCTGGTCATGCAGGTTGTGCTCAGGTTCAGAACGTTAATGCCAGAGGCGGAGGAAGAGGCCGAGGCGGCAGCAGCAGAAGAGGCCGAGGCGGCAGCAGCAGAAGAGGTAGCAGGGGGAGCCTGAGTGACTTCCTTGTTTTAAGGTGTTTACTCCACTTCCAGGTAATGCTTTGCATGCAGGTGCCTGGTCATGCAGGTTGTGCTCAGGTTCAGAACGTTAATGCCTCGCTTCAGGCTCTGATGGCACAGCGTGCAAACCACTCGGGTCTTGTCGTCAGCACATTGTGTGAAGAAGTGCCATGCCAGGGAACTCCTTGAAGCTGCCTTTGGTGTGCTCGGTCCCTGTTGATGGTGGCCAGTAGCAGGCGAACTGTTTTGGCGACTGCTGCTCTGCTTTTGCACCCTGCTCCCTCTTTTGCTACGCTGTTGCCTCGGTCTCACCACTGCCTCTTCCTCCGAACTCTGAAAGTCAGTGGCACGACCTTCATTCCATGTGGGGTCTAGGACCTCATCGTCCCCTGCATCGTCTTCCACCCAGTCTTCCTCCCTGACATCCTTTTCGGTCTGCACACTGCAGAAAGATGCAGCAGTTGGCACCTGTGTTTCGTCATCATCAGAGACATGCTGAGGTGGTATTCCCATGTCCTCATCATCAGGAAACATAAGTGGTTGTGCGTCAGTGCATTCTATGTCTTCCACCGCTGGGGAAGGGCTAGGTGGATGCCCTTGGGAAACCCTGCCAGCGGAGTCTTCAAACAGCATAAGAGACTGCTGCATGACTTGAGGCTCAGACAGTTTCCCTGTATGCATGGGGGTGATGTGACAGACTGATGGGCATGGGTTTCAGGCGCCATCTGTGCGCTTTCTGCAGAAGTCTGGGTGGGAGATAATGTGAACGTGCTGGATCCACAGTCGGCCACCCAAATGACTAGCACCTGTACTTGCTCAGGCCTTACCATCGTTAGTACGGTATTAGACCCGACCAAATATCGCTGTAGATTCTGGCGGCTACTGGGACCTGAGGTAGTAGGTTCAGCAGGACGTGTAGCTGTGGCAGAACGGCCACGTCCTCTCCCTGCACCAGAGGCTCCACCAACACCACCACCACGACCATGACCGCGTTTCTTATTGGATGTTTTCCTCCTAGTTAGTGTTTACAAAGCAAAGTATAAAGTGGTTAAGTCTGTTAAAATTAATTAACCGCCCATAAAAACCCTGATGTAGGGTATTGCACTCTTATCCCAGATGTGCAGTATATCAGAGGCTTTTTTCACCCCAGTAACCAAAAAGCCGTATTTCTGGCCTAAATGTGACAGTCACTTATGCATGTCTAATCCCAGATGTGCAGTATATTAGAGGGTTTTTTCACCCCAGTAACCAAAAAGCCGTATTTCTGGCCTAAATGTGGCACTCACTTATGCACGTGTAATCCCAGATGTGCACTATATTTAACAGATGCATTTTTTTCACCCCATTAAGCAAAAAGCAGTATTTCTGGACTTGCAGACATGCAGATAGCCTGTGCTGGTGCACTATCGTTGCATAAAATGGCTGCTGATCATGTACTGATATTGACTAACTGCAGAAAAAAAGTTTGTTTTTAGTAGTAGTTGGCTCAGGGCAGGCTTAAAAAAATTGTGCACTGCACCCACAAAACACATTTGCTGTAGATCGCTGAGTACAAAAAACTGTTCTTGATAATATTTCTTCCTGATCTCTCCTCACAGCAGCTGCATCCTCTCCCTACACTAATCCGAGCAGAGTGACGGGCGGCGCTACGTAACTTCAGCTTAAATAGAGGCTGGGTCACATGCTGCAGTTGGCCAATCACAGCCATGCCAATAGTGGGCATGGCTGTGATGGCCTTTTGGGGCAAGTAGTATGGCGCTTGTTGATTGGCTGCTGCGCAGCCTTTCAAAAAGCGCCAAGAAAGCACCGAACACTAAAACCGAACCCAAACTTTTACATAAATGTTCGGGTTCGGGTCCGGGTGCCAAAAAACCTAAAGTTTGGTACGAACCCGAACTTTACAGTTCGGGTTCGCTCAACTCTATCTAAGAGCCATAGTTTTTTCAGTTTTTGGGCAATTATCTTAGGTAGGGTATGATTTTTGTGGGATGAGATGACGGTTTGATTGGCACTATTTTGGGGTGCATATGAATTTTTGATCGCTTGCTATTACACTTCTTGTGATGTAAGGTGACAAAAAATGGTTTATTTAGCACAGTTTTTTTATTTTTTACGGTGTTCATCTGAGGGGTTAGGTCATGTGATATTTTTTTACAGCTGGTCGATACGGACGCGGCGATACCTAATATGTATACTTTTTTTATTTATGTAAGTTTTACACAATAATATCATTTTTGAAACAAAAAAAAATCATGTTTTAGTGTCTCCATATTCTGAGAGCCATAGTTTTTTTTAGTTTTTGGGCGATTATCTTAGGTAGGGTCTCTATTTTTGTGGGATGAGATGACAGTTTGATTGGCACTATTTTGGGGTGCACATGACTTTTTGATCGCTTGCTATTACACTTTATGTGATGTAAGGTAGCAAAAAATGGTTTATATAGCACCGTTTTTATTTTTTATTTTTTACGGTGTTCACCTGGGGGCTTAGGTCATGTGATATTTTTATAGAGCCGGTCGATACAGACACGGCAATACCTAATATGTATACTTTTTTTAAATTTATTTAAGTTTTACACAATAACAGCTTTTTTAAAACAAAAAAATTATGTTTTAGTGTCTCCATTTTCTGAGACATATATTTTTTTATTTTTTGGGCGATTGGCTAATTTTTTGTGGGATGAGGTGACGGTTAGATTCGTACTATTTTGTTGGGCGTACGCCTTTTTTGATCGCTTGGTGTTGTACTTTTTGTGATGTAAGGTGACAAAAAAATTGTTTATTTAGCACAGTTTTTATTTTTTATTTTTTGCGGTGTTCATCTGAGGGGTTAGGTCATGTGATATGTTTATAGAGCCGATATGGACACGACGATACCTAATATGTCTATATGTCTTTTCCCTATTTTTTTTAACTATTTTTTTTTACTTTATTTTTGGAAAAGAAAGCTTTTTTTCTTTTTCTACTTTAAATATTAACATTAAATTAACTTTTTTTTTTGTAAAACTTAAATTTTATCAACTTTTTTTTTTCACTTTATCTTTTGTCCCACTATGGGACAGGGTCTGATCCTTGTTTCAATACAGCACAATACATCTGTATTGTGCTATATTGAACTGTTAGTGTCTTACACTGTAAGACGCTAACAGTTGCCTAGGAGACCCAGCCTGGGGGCTGGGCCTCATAGGCTTCCGTACATGACAGGCCACAAGCCTTGGAATGGCTTGGGGCTGCCATGGCAACCATCGAGTCCCCGCCAGTGCGGGGACCCGATGTATGAGGTGAGGGAGCGCAAACCTCCCATATGCCGCGGTCAGCGCTGACCGCGGCATATGAGGGGTTAATCCACCAGCATCGGCATTATCGCCAATGCTGGTGGATGCAGCAGGGATCCAGCTGTCAGTAACCACCAGGTCTCTGCTGCTGATCCGGGGGACCACACGCGGGGGGAGGAACGACTGCAAGTGCCGGCGATTGAGGATGAGCATTCTCGTCCTGGGTCGTTAAGGGGTTAAAGGACTACATAAATTTTACCTGATTGTCAACAATCATGCTGAGATCGTGAAATTCTTCATATGAGGCTAAATGGACAGTTACTAAAAATTCCTTATAAAGTTCTACCGAATTATAACTGGTGAGAAAGAAAGGGAATGACAAAGAAGTCACAGCTGTTCACAGACGCTTCTGAAGACCAAGGAATTCCTGATGTTTGTAAGTTAAAATCTGTGTCCAGGAAAGATGTGTCACCACAAATAGTAAAAGGTGATAGATCTTGTACATGGAAATCATTGGTAAATATGATAAAATTTGATTGAAGGACTGCACATCATCCACATAAAGTTCTATCATAGACTTTATGTGAGTCAAATTTAAGATGAATAAGTGAAATTACAGTATCAAGACCATGACGAGACCAGAGGAAGATGATGAAGAGAGGAAGATGCCTAATAAGATAGTAGATTAGTTCCTAAATTAATTTCATTGGTATTCAATCACAGTTTACCATATGTTCAGCAAATATTATTATTGTGTTGTCAAATAAGTAATTGATGGACAATTAATTAATTTATAAAGAAGAAAAGAAGAATGAAGAGTCCAAGATAAGTGTAAAATTTGATGTTGTGGGTTTCGAAAAGATTATCTCACCCTCAAGAGTGGGAAATGTTAAGTAGTAAGTGATATAATATTAATTGGTATTTAATATAAATTATGTATTACACTACACAGTGACACCATTTATAGTGATACACAAGGGTGATGGGAGGTCTGTATGAGGATGTCAAGACCTATATTTGAAGTCTCCATATATGACAATGTATAAGCCCATATATTAGTAAGACACGCCTGTATCTATGGTAGACATGACTGACAGGGACAGACAAGGGGGGTCTTCTTACACTCACTCTCAAGTCTGTTGGGGGTTGTTGTTGCTGGAGAAGATGAAGACACATGGAGCTCGAAGAGAATTCCTGGCCTTCAACAATGATACTTCAACTACTTTCAACATTCACTCGTGGACAATAGATTAAGACCTTTCCTAAACTATGATCGATAATAAATTGCATTATTCATTTTTTTTATATAACTCTTGTTGAAATCCTAGTGATGAGTCCTCAGGGTGTTCTTTACTCCAAATAAGCATACACTGGATTTGGAGAGGATTACCAAATCAGGTTGATATATTTTTCATACATAAATATTTTACATTTGGAGACATATTACAACTCCTAAAGTCAAGGATATTGCAGCCTTCTCATTGGCCCACAAGCAAGAAGCAGTGAGGGATCATGGGTACTGATGAAAAAAAGACGGATGATGATGATGACAATTATGACATCAAATCATCCAAGTGGTGGTGGAGTTGAAAAAAATAGGGTCCTCTGGCATGCTGGTCAGTATGACAAGCTGTATGCTTGCTTGCTTATGTAATCAGAGGTGTATCATAGACATCAAGCAGTCTGATGATGACTGGATTGCCATGCTTTTACACTCTACAAGCAAAACAGGTGAATGTTGTCCTCCTGCTAAAACAAAGGTCAAATTACGTTATTACCAGGAAACACCAGGTACACAGCTTGTTTTTTCCAACTAATTTTCATATCATTGAGGCTATAAAAATGAGGAAAGGGACCAGAAAGTATGTTTGTTATGACTTTGTCATCTACAGGGTTAATGCATGAAGGTTTGGTGACTGACTCCCCTTAAATGACATCCCTTAAATCTGTTTTAAGAATAACGATGTACAAACCGGATTCCAAAAATGTTGGGACACTATACAAATTGTGAATAAAAACTGAATGCAATGATGTGGAGATGGCAAATGTCAATATTTTACTTGTAATAGAACGTAGATGACGGATCAAACGTTTAATCCGAGTAAATGTATCATTTTAAAGGAAAAATACGTTGATTCAAAAAGTTCCCAAAAAGTTGGGACAAGTAGCAATAAGAGGCTGGAAAAAGTAAATTTGAGCATAACGAAGAGCTGGAAGACCAATTAACACTAATTAGGTCAATTGGCAACATGATTGGGTATAAAAAGAGCTTCTCAGAGTGGCAGTGTCTCTCAGAAGCCAAGATGGGTAGAGGATCGCCAATTCCCACAATGTTGCGCAGAAAGATAGTGGAGCAATATCAGAAAGGTGTTACCCAGCGAAAAAGTGCAAAGACTTTGCATCTATCATCATCAACTGTGCATAACATCATCCGAAGATTCAGAGAATCTGGAACAATCTCTGTGCGTAAGGGTCAAGGCCGTAAAACCATACTGGATGCCCGTGATCTCCGGGCCCTTAAACGACACTGCACCACAAAGCAGGAATGCTACTGTAAAGGAAATCACAGAATGGGCTCAGGAATACTTCCAGAAACCATTGTCAGTGAACACAATCCACCGTGCCATCCGCCGCTGCCAGCTGAAACTCTACAGTGCAAAGAAGAAGCCATTTCTAAGCAAGATCCACAAGCTCAGGCATTTTCACTGGGCCAGGGATCATTTAAAATGGAGTGTGGCAAAATGGAAGACTGTTCTGTGGTCAGACGAGTCACGATTCGCAGTTCTTTTTGGAAATCTGGGACGCCATGTCATCCGGACCAAAGAGGACAAGGACAACCCAAGTTGTTATCAACGCTCAGTTCAGAAGCCTGCATCTCTGATGGTATGGGGTTGCATGAGTGCGTGTGGCATGGGCAGCTTGCATGTCTGGAAAGGCACCATCAATGCAGAAAAATATATTCAGGTTCTAGAACAACATCTGCTCCCATCCAGACGTCATCTCTTTCAGGGAAGACCCTGCATTTTTCAACAAGATAATGCCAGACCACATTCTGCATCAATCACAACATCATGGCTGCGTAGGAGAAGGATCCGGGTACTGAAATGGCCAGTCTGCAGTCCAGATCTTTCACCTATAGAGAACATTTGGCGCATCATAAAGAGGAAGGTGCAACAAAGAAGGCCCAAGACGATTGAACAGTTAGAGGCCTGTATTAGACAAGAATGGGAGAGCATTCCTATTTCTAAACTTGAGAAACTGGTCTCCTCGGTCCCCAGACGTCTGTTGAGTGTTGTAAGAAGAAGGGGAGATGCCACACTCGGGGGCTCAGGCCGAACACATCGTGATATTTGGGTGCTCGAGCACCCAAGTATAATGGGAGTCAATGGGAGAACCCGAGCATTAAACCAGGTACCCCCTGCTCTAAAGAGGGGAGGGTGCCTGGTTCATAAGAAAATGTCAGAAATTTTTGGTAACATCACCGAAATGGTTCTGTAGCAGCATGGGGAGGATGTATGGATGCATCTTGGACTCGCTGGTTGCTGCTGGGAACAATGTTGTCCGAATAGTACGCCACTATTACATAATGACAACAATAGGCACAAAACCAAGGGGGAAAAATGTATTTTAGAGGAAAAATTTCTAGAAAACATTCTTTCCTGAATATTTACTTGTATATAAAGTGCAAGTGCTGCCAAAAATTACAAGGAAGAGGCACTCCGATACACCCTTAGTTACACATAAAGGAAGGCATCATACACACCCTTTAAAAATTATGATTGATGCCCTGCTGGTAATCCTCAAAAACATTAGGAGCAAGGGCCTGCTGATCTGACCATCTAAAACATTATGGGCAGTGGCCTGCTGCCGCTTTGGTGACTCTAGTTATCCTGGGGCCGATGGCACGTCCCCATGACGGCGACGATCCATTCGGATGTCTGGCCTATCAACTTTCGATGTAATTGTCAGCTTAAAACCATTGTAAACTCTGGGTAACGGGGAATCAGTGTTTTATTTCGGAGAGGGAGCCTGAGAAACGGCTACCACATCCAAGGAAGTCAAGCGGGTAGCGCGCAAATCACACACTCCCGACTCATGGAGGTAGTGATGATAAATAACAATACAGGACTCTTAAGATGCCCTGTTATTGGAATGAGTAATAAAAAATTTACAGGGACTGTCACTGCAGTCTTTTGATGTTCTTTTATGCGCCTAGCATGGTGACCACCGGTAACGGGGAACCAGGGTTTCATGCCGAAGAGGGAGCCTGATAAAGAGCTACGGCTACTACTTCAAAGCAAGGCAGCATGAGTTGCGGGCCTGCATGTGAGCTGACCCAGTAAAATATTTGAGTTGCGGGCCTGCAGGTGAGCTGACCCAGTAAAAGATTTGAGTTGCGGGCCTGCTGGTGAGCTGAAGTGGAACCGACAAACCCAACTTGATTTTCATGGCTGCATTAATCTGCAGGTGACCGTCATACAGCTCTACAGATTTGTTTCCATCTGCATCTTTCTCAACAATCTGTGGCCTCAGTCTTTTATCCAGACTCTGTCATTGTGCCACTATGTGGCCTCCTCATGCTGCCATCTCCACACCATGTCACCTTGCCACTCGTTTTTATCATCATGCTGCTGCTGATGCAGCTTAAAAGGCCTTAAACTGATCACCAGGCCCACAATTGAATTAAGGTTTTGGAATCGATAAACCCAACTTGCTTTTGTGGGCTGCATCAGTGGCGTAGCTAGAAATGACTGAACCTCAAAGCAAATTTTTGAATGGGGCTCCATCTCACAGTCATTTTTTAGCGACCCCTTCCTTTCTTGCCGCCACCATTCCTGTGGCTAGTAAATATCACTTTCTCAGACCAGGGCCGGCAGCTGTTCCATCCATTTTATACACTGTTTATACTGTCACTGTATATAATTTCATTGTGTAATACTGTTGAGGGGGCCCTGACCGAATCCTTTAGTCCTCCTCCTCCTGGATTGGCCTCTTCTGGGTTAGGGCCCCAAAGCTGCAGCTTCCCCTGCTTCCCTATATAACTACGGCCCTGGTCTGCATTAATCTGCTGGTGACAGTGATACAGCTCCATAGATTTCTTTCCATCTGCATCTTTCTAAACAATCTGTGGCCATAGTCTTTTATCCAGACTCAGTCATTGTGCCATTATGTGGCCTCCTGATCCTACAATTTCCACACCATATCACCTTGCCACTCATTTTTATCACCATGCTGCTGATAATGCTGCTTAAAAGGCCTTAAACTGATCACCAGGCCAACAATCTAAGGTTTTAGGCACAAAACCAAAGTAAAAAATCGATTTAAAAGAATAAATTGATTGAAAACATTCTTTCCTGTATATTTACTTGTATATAAAGTGCAAGTGCTGCCAAAAATTACAAGGAAGAGGCACTCCGATACAACCTGTATATCACATAAAGGAGGGCATCATTTACATTGAGTTGCGGGCGTGCAGGTGAGCTGACCCAGTAAAAGATTTGATTTGCGGGCCTGCAGGTGAGCTGACCCTGTAAAAGATTTGAGTTGTGGGCCTGTAGGTGAGCTGACCCTGTAAAAGATTTTAGGTTTGGGCCTGCAGGTGAGCTGACCCTGTAAAAGATTTGAGTTGCGGGCCTGTAGGTGAGCGGACCCTCTAAAAAATTATATGTGAGAACCTGCTGGTGAGTGGACCCTGTAAAAAATTTGATGTGAGGGCCTGCTGGTGAGCGGACCCTCAAAAAAATTATATGTGAGGGCCTGATGGTGAGCGGACCCTCTAAAAAATTATATTCGAAGGCCATATATGCGAGGGCATTATATGTGACGAATAAGCAATGCATGTTGATATGACGGAAGAGGAGGATGAGAAAAGGAAGATTCAACCACATACCCTTGCTTGGACACTTAGTAGTTGTAAGGCACTGAGGGATCATTGAGGACACTGACACGTTCTGCTATGTACTCCTTCACCATCTTCCAAAAATGTTCTCTCCTTGTGGCAGAAGGCAGCACATCAGGGTGAGGGTGCTGGCAGGGTGTCATAAAACTGTCCCAGGCTTTGAAGAGTGTTACCCTGCCTCTGTTGGAACTGCTGTGTGTTCCCCTTGTCTCCCCTCCTCAGTTGGCCAAGGAACTACGGACTCTGCCGCCAGCGTTGTCAGATGGAAAATTTTGGAGCAATTTTCCAACAAGGATCTTCGGGTATTGCACCATTTTGCTCATCCTCCCCACCACAGGAATGAGAGATGAGAAGTTCTCTTTGTAGCGGGGGTCGAGAAGGGTGAACAACCAGTAATCCGTGTTGTTTAAAATGCATATAACGCGTGTGTTGCGGGAAAAGAAGCATAACATGAAGTCGGCCATGTGTGCCAGAGTACAAACAGGCGAGACTTCGCTGTCATCATCAGGAGGATCACTCCCAATCTTCTGATCCTCTTCCTCCTCTTCTGCCCACCCACGCAGAACACATGGAATTAAACTTCCATGAGTACTACCCTCTGTAGCCGAGGCAACCGTCTCCTGCTCCTCCTCCTCTTCGGCCTCCAATTCGCACTGAGAAGACGAACTGAGGGTGGTCTGACTATCATCAACCTGTGTCTTGCCCCATTTCCACCTCTTCCACATGCACAGCGTTGTCCTTAATTGTGAGCAGTGAGCGTTTGAGTAGACACAGAAGTGGGATGGTTACACTGATAGCGTTATCGCCGCTCACCATCTGTGTTGACTCCTCAAAATTGCGTAAAACCTCACAGAGGTCAGACATCCATGCCCACTCCTCGCTTGTGAATAGCGGAATCTGACTGGAAAGGCGAAGTGCATGTTGCAGCTGGTATTCCACAACTGCTCTCTGCTGCTCACAAAGCCTGGCCAACATGTGGAACTTGGAGTTCCAGCACGTGCTTGCGTCGCACAACAGCCGGTGAGCTGGCAATTTCAAGCGCTGCTGCAGTGTTGACAGATCGGCTGAAGCTGTCAGTGACTTGCGGAAATGTGCACAACTATGCCTGATTCTAGGTTGAGTGGCGAGAGCCACAGCTCAGTCTGGTCTCTTAACCCCTGCCACAGCTCTGTGGCGGTGTGCTGTTTTTCACCTAGGCAGATCAGCTTCAGCACGGCCTGTTGCTGCTTCCCTACTGCAGTGCTACACTGCTTTAAGCTACCGACTGATGACTGAATGGTGCTGCACGCAAATAATTCGTAGGTGGAAGTGGAGAAGGAGGCCGATAAGGAGAAGTGGGGGTTGGAGCCACTAAAGTAGGTGGTGGCAGAAAACCCTGATGGAATTGGGGCCCGCAATCCTTGACTTTAGTAGCACCTGTGCCATCCCAGGGTACGAGTCGCTCCTGGCCTCCACAACATTATACCAGTGTGCCATTAGGGATATGTAGCGTCCCTGCCTGAAAGCACTTGTCCATGTGTCCGTGGTTAAGTGGACCTTCCCAGTTACTGCATTGGTCAGAGCACGTGTGATGTTAAGGGACACTTCTTGATGTAAGGCTGGCACGGCACACCTTAAAAAATTGTGGCGGCTGGGGACTGCGTAACAAGGGATGGCCGCCGACATCAGGCTGCGGAAGGCCTCAGTGTCCACAAGCATAAATGGCAACATTTCCAGGGCCAGTAATTTGGAAAGCTGCACATTTTGTGCTATGGCCTGTGGGTGGGTTGCTGGGTATTTGCTCTTGCGTTCAAATGCCTCAGGTAATCACATTTGGATGCTGCGCTGGGACAGGGAAGTGGATGTGGTCACTGATGGTGGTTGCGAAGGTCCAGGTGCAGGGTGGGAGGCATCCGGGCCTGCCCCTTCGACAGGGGATTGGCCAGCACGTAACACAGGGGAAGAGGAGGCAGTGTTGTGACCCGCAAAAACAGATTGTGGACCCAAGCATTCGGCCCACCTATTAGGGTGCTTTGATGCCATGTGGCGGATAATGCTGGTGGTGGTGAGGTTTCTAGTGTTCACACCCCGGCTTATTTTGGTGTGGCAAAGGTTGCAAACGACTTTTCTTTTTTCGTCCTCACTTTCCTAAAAAAAAAAGTGCCATACTGCCGAACACCTACCCCTTGGCAAGGGATATTAATGCAAGGGGGGCCTGTTCGGTGGTAATCTCCTTCTACTGCCTCTTCCAGCCTGTTTAAATGCTGCAGATCCCTCCCCCTCTGCACTGCTCTCCTCGCTCAGCTTGTTGCCACCTTCCCAGGTTGGGTCAGTGACCTCGTCATCCAGCATCTCCTCTTCCACTTCCTCACTCTGATCATCCTCCTGATTTGTTGACCTAACCACAACCTCAGTGATTGACAACTGTGTGTCATCCTCTTCCTCAACCTCTTGAGACAGTAATTGCAGTTGAGTCCTTGGCAACTGTGTCTCATCATCATCCACCTCATTAAACACTAATTGACGTTCCCCAGCGTCATGTTCTTGTGACTCTGGATGCTCAAGTGGTTGGAAATCGGGGCGCAATATCTCAGGTCCCTCTTCAAGTGTGCTTGGCGAGAGGGCCAAATCAATTAATGGCGATATAAAGAGGTCCTCGGAATATCCAAGTGTGGGATCACTTGTTTGGCCAGACTGTAAATGGTGGGAGGAAGGAGGATCAGGGTGAGAATTTTGTGGACAAGACTCCTGGCTACTGAGACTGGACTTGGTGGAAGACAGGGTGATGCTTAACCGACTGGAAGCATTATCTGCTGCAATTCAACCGACAACCTGCTCACACTGGGCTGACTACAAGAGTGGTGTCCTGCGCCGCCCTGCAAACTGGGACATGAAGCTAGGTATCTTGGATGATTGTTTTTCTTGTGCTCTGGCAGCAGGCACAGTTTCACCGCGCCCAGGGCCACGGCCTCTACGTGCACCATCAGTATCACGCCCACTTCCCCGTCCCTTAATGCTCAACTTCTTCATATTAAATGTTCTATGTTATAAGGGACCGTTTATAGGAAAAATGTGGATAAATTATGCAAAAAATATAATTGTTTTTGCTAATATTTTTCCCAATATCTGGGCCTGACACACACACGCGTCACTGCATGGACCTTTATAGGAAAATTATAGATAAATTATGGAAAAAATATAATTGTTTTCGCTAATATTTTCCCAATATCTGGGCCTGACACACACACGCTATTGCAGCGCAGATGTGACAATTCACTGCAGACACCATTTATAGGCAAAGTGTGGATAAATAATGGAAAAAATATCATTGTTTTGGCTGTAATTTTCCCCTATATCTGGGCCTGACACACACACACCCTATTGCAGCGCAGATGTGACAATTCACTGCAGACACCGTCACTGCAGACATCGTTTATAGGCAAAGTGTGGATAAATTATGGAGAAAATATATTTGGTGTCAGTAAAAATTTTCCCAATATCTGGCCCTGACACACACACGCTATTGCAACGCAGATGTGACAATTCACTGCAGACACAGTTTATAGGCAAAGTGTGGATAAATTATGGAAAAAATATACCGTATTTTTCGCCCTATAAGACGCACCGGCCCATAAGACGCACATAGGTTTTTGAGGGAGGAAAATAAGAAAATAAATATTTTGAACCAAAAGGTATGCTTTTGGTGGGCTTTGAACTAATGGTAGCCTGTGAATGACACTATTATGGGGGTCTGTGGCTGGCACTGTTATGGGGGCGTATGTGGATGGCACTGTTATGGGGGCATCTGTGGATGACAGATAAATAGCATCTTATGCTATTTGACATCCACAGGTCCCCCCCATAACAGTGTCAGCCACTGTTAATGACCCCCAATACAGGGGCTGGGGGCTGGCATCTACACTAGTTTTTAAATGGCAGCGGGGGCCCAGTGCAGTCATTGTATTCCATTGCACCGCGCCCCGCTCACTGTACTAATGGTATCTGTAACTGCAGGCAGGCAATGGTTAACTATACATATGTTCGATCTCACAGCCTGTACTTACGATCATAGCAGGCTGGATGCTGGAGGCTGGAGGCAGGAGGCTGGGCGGGCGGGCGGGCACTGGCAGCGTAACTTCCTACGTCACGTGCCTGAGCCGCCTGCTTCATTCATAAAGTGGGCGGAGCAGGCACGTGACATAGAAAGTTACACTGACAGTGCCCGCCCACCCAGCCTCTTTCCTCCAGCATCCAGCATCCAGCCTGCTATGATCGCAAGTACAGGCTGCTCAGTGCTGGATCGAACATATGTATAGTTAACAATTGCCTGCCTGCAGTTACAGATACCATTAGTACAGTGAGCGGGGCCCGGTGCAATAGAATACAGTGAATCCACCGGGCCCCGTTGCCATTATAAAACTAAAGGCCGGCCCCCAGCCCCTCATCCCCCTCGCTGATACACACGCCAGCCGCGCTGTGCAGCTTGCGGTCGGCGGTGTATCAGTGTAAAAATGGCAGCATTCGCCCCATAAGACGCACTGCCATTTTCCTCCCACTTTTGGGAGGGGGGGGGGGGGTGTCTTATAGGTCGAAAAATACGGTAATTATTTTTGCTAATATTTTTCCCAATATCTGGGCCTGACACACAGAAGGTATTGCAGCACAGATGTCACAAGTCACTGCAGACACTCTATATCGAAAGATTATTGCAAAGAATGGGAAAAAAAATTTGCTGGCTATATCATATTCCTGCCAGCCTGCCACCACATACAATAGTCCGTAAGGACTTTTGGGTCTTTGAAACGTTTTTCTATTGAATATATTGGGTTCACACTCCCTACACTATCTGTCCCTTCCTAAGCACAAATCTCCCTGACTCACAATGAGCCGAACCCGTGTCATCGGGTGCTATATAGCACCCGATGACGCGTTCCAGCCAGCCAATCAATGTAATGCCAGTAGCCAACATGGCAATACAGTAATGGCAGTACTTACCTGCATGTTTATTGGCAGCTTAGCAGCCACGAAATGTGTGGGGAAGAGACTTGAGCATGGCGCTCAAGCACATGCGGTACTCGGCCGAGTACCGCCATGTGCCGAGAATAGCGATGCTCGAGCTGTACAGGTATTCGGCCGAGCATGCTCGCTCAACACTACTGGTGATACAATATGTCTCAAGTTATGGTTATATACCTATAATGTTATTATATTACTATATTACTATATTATATTACTATATTACCTGACTCCATAAATGGACATAGCTACAGTTGCAAGAAAAAGTATGGATTTCTGCACAAATTTGTCATAAAATGTGATCTGATCTTCATCTAAGACACAACAATAGACAATCGCAGTCGGCTTAAACTAATAAAACACAAAGAATTAAATGTTACCATGTTTTTATTGAACGCACCATGTAAACATTCACAGTGCAGGTGGAAAAAGTATGTGAACCCCTAGACTAAGGACATCTCCAAGAGCTAATTGGAGTGAGGTGTCAGCCAACCGGAGTCCAACCAATGAGATGAGATTGGAGGTGTCGGTTACAGCTGCCCTATAAAAACACACACCAGTTCTGGGTTTGCTTTTCACAAGAAGCATTGCCTGATGTGAATGATGCCTCGCACAAAAGAGCTCTCAGAAGACCTACCATTAAGAATTGTTGACTTGCATAAAGCTGGAAAGGGTTATAAAAGTATCTCCAAAAGCCTTGCTGTTCATCAGTCCACGGTAAGACAAATTGTCTATAAATGGAGAAAGTTCAGCACTGCTGCTACTCTCCCTAGGAGTGGCCGTCCTGTAAAGATGACTGCAAGAGCACAGCGCAGACTGCTCAATGAGGTGAAGAAGAATCCTAGAGTGTCAGCTAAAGACTTACAAAAGTCTCTGGCATATGTTACATCCCTGTTAGCGAATTTACGATATGTGAAACACTAAACAAGAATGGATTTCATGGGAGGATACTACAGAGGAAGCCACTGGTGTCCAAAAAAAACATTGCTGCACGTTTAAAGTTTGCACAAGAGCACCTGGATGTTCCACAGCAGTACTGCCAAAATATTCTGTGGACAGATGAAACCAAAGTTGAGTTGTTTGGAAGAAACACACAATACTATGTGTGGAGAAAAAGAGCCACAGCACACCAACATCAAAACCTCATCCCAACTGTGAAGTATGGTGGTGGGGGCATCATGGTTTGGGGCTGCTTTGCCTCGTCAGGGCCTGGACGGATTGCTATCATCGAAGGAAAAATGTATTCCCAAGTTTATCAAGACATTTTGCAGGAGAACCATCTGTCCACCAGCTGAAGCTCAACAGAAGATGGATGTTGCAACAGGACAACGACCCAAAGCATAGAAGTAAATCAACAACAGAATGGCTTAAACAGAAGAAAATTCGCCTTCTGGAGTGGCCCAGTCAGAGTCCTGACCTCAACCCGATGGAGATGCTGTGGCAGGACCTCAAAAAAGCGACTCACACCAGACATCCCAAGAATATTGCTGAACTGAAACAGTTCTGTAAAGAGGAATGGTGAAGAATTACTCCTGACCGTTGTGCACGTCTGATCTGCAACTACAGGAAACATTTGGTGGAAGTTATTGCTGCCAAAGGAGGTTCAACCAGTTATTAAATCCAAGGGTTCACATACTTTTTCCACCTGCACTGTGAATGTTTACATGGTGTGTTCAATAACAACATAGTAACATTTAATTCTTTGTGTGTTATTAGTTTAAGCAGACTGTGATTGTCTATTGTTGTGACTTAGATAAAGATTAGATCACATTTTATGACCAATTTGTGCAGAAATCCAGATCATTCCAAAGGGTTCACATACTTTTTCTTGCAACTATATATATGGAGTCAGGGCAGGAACTTCTAAGCCGCGGACTCACACTGAGGGATTCACTCACTGTACAACGATCTTCTGCATAGAAGCATTGCGCTCGAACACACGCAGTGTTGGGCCGAACTCCGCGATGTGCCGAGCATAGCGATACTCGAGCCTAACTGATGTTCAGCCGAGCATGTTTGCTCAACACTACTTAGGGTGCACAGTTTTCCACAGGACAAGAGAAGACAACAGGATCGCAATGTCCATAAAAGACAGGCTGTTCTTGGATATCATGGATAAAGGAATGGTAAAGGAACAGTCAAAAAAGCTGGGTTGCACCTTTACCGTTTAAACCCCAGAGACAACGCTTACCTAACAACAACGAACTTGTCTGCAGTCAAATTATCTCCCTCAAACATAAACTTCAGAGGAGACGAGAGAACATTTCTTTACTTTCATGGAAAGAATATTCCAGAACAACCATGCAGAAATGGCACCTGCGCTCCAAGACTCAGAGGAGTGTTGGTACTTACCCAAATTTGGCATGTATCATCCTAAAAAGCAAGGGCAGATAAGAGTAGTATTCGACTCGAGCGCCAGGTGCGAAGGCGTTTCGCTGAATAATGTCTTACTGTCTGGTCCAGACCTCAACAACAGACTTCTAGAGGCACTTCTAAACTTCTGCAGAGATTCCGTGGCATTTATGGCCGACATACAACAGATGTTCCACTTCTCCCTCGTCAAGGAAGAACATAGAAACTACTTAAGGTTCTTCTGGTACCACAACAATGATCCCAATGAAGACATTGTAGAGTGCCGAATGAGAGTGCACATCTTTGAAAACAGTCCTTCCCCTGCAGTTGCTATCTACGGTCTCAGACATTCAGCCCAAGAGGGTGAAGCAAAGTATGGGTCAGATGTCAGATCCTTTGTGGAAAAAGATTTCTACGTGGACAACTGCTTGAAATCCACCCCCACGAATGAGACTGCATTCAGTCTCCTGAAAAGGGCTCAAGAGATGCTCGCTCTATCTAATTTGAGGTTGCACAAAATCACCTCCAACAGCCGTGAGTTAATGGAAGCCTTCTCACCCCAAAATCATTCAAGTGATCTAAAGGACCTAGATCTTAGTAGCGATTCCCTTCCCATGCAGCGGAGTCTCAATTTGCTCTGGGATTTAAAGGCAGACACATTTACCTTTCGAATCAGCAAGGAAATAAGCCCTTCACATGGTGATGAGTTCTGTCCACCATAAACAGCTTATATGATCTTCTGGGATTCGTAGCGCCTGTTACCATCCAAGGTAAAATGATGCTAAGGGACTTCACCACAGAGACATCTGATTGGGATGATCCACTTCCCATGGAGAAATAGGACCTATGCACAGGTTGTAAGAAGTCTCTCGAAGCTTTGACCAGCCTTCATGTGGCACGACCCTATGCTTCCGTGCCATCTACTGAAGTCAAGATGCAAAGACTGTATATCTTCTGTGATGCTTCAGTCAAGGCAATTGCTGCCGTAGCATACCTAAAGACTATTGACGTCAAAGAACAATGCCATATAGGATTTGTTGTGAGCTGGACCAAACTGGCGCCACTCCACGAACACACGATTCCCAGACTGGAGCTCTGCGCTGCGGTGCTTGCAGTGTAGTTGGCTGTACTTATAACTTTTGGAATGAACCTAGAAATTAAAGAAGTCGAGTTTTATGTGCACAGCAAGGTAGTCCTAGGATATATTTGCAACAAAACCAGATGCTTTTACGTTTATGTCTGCAATCGGGTGCTAAGGATCAGGAGAGCCACTTGTCCTAAACAGTGGCACTAGTGTCTACACAGCATAATCCTGCGGACCACGCATCTAGATCCATTGCAGCGAGCCATGGGTACTGCATTCCTGTACTGTTCAACGACTTGCAACAACGGGTCAGACACAATCAAATTAGTAGACTCAGATACAGATGAAGAAATCCGACCTGAAGTATCTGCTCTACACACAGTGACTTCGAACCACCAACGCAAATCCCATCATTTCAAAAGGTTCTCCACCTGGATATTGCTCTTTTGTGCTATAGCCTATGTAGTCCATACAGCTCAGACATTACATGTGAGCCAGAAGCTCTGCAAAGGTTGGCATCACTGCAAACATACCTTTATCGTTCCAAATCTGGAAAGGTTCAAGAACATAATAATTCGCACTGTACAACATGAATGTCACGCAAAGAAAATTGACTACCTCAGCAAAAGCCAAACAGTCTCCAAAGGTAGCGCTTTGAAGAAGCTTGATCCCACCATTGCCCAAAATTGGTGGCTAAGAAAGAAAGACCTAGTGGTGGCGTCTGTTGACGCCAGACGGGGAGTGTTCTGCCCAGCAGGGATAGAAAATGATCTTAGTTCATTTGCCAGAGTTTAAGTATCATTTCATATCACGTCTATTTCATTTCTAATTAATTCTGCAGCAATTTTTGTATTCCTGTAGCTATTAGTTAGGTAACAGCACTGTCTAGCTGTTGTAAAAATGTATTGCACCTTGTTTCTTGTTAATAAAGATTATTGCTCTTATTTGGAGGACAGGATTGGTTTATACTGAATGTCAGACCGCACACTGTGTGAACGTGTATGAAGACAGAACACCCATTTACCTATACTGCCTTTATATGGTAGGCGGAGTTAAACAGTTTAAGGGTGGGCCGCTACACATGGGCCAGTGCTGTGTGCTTGCCTCCCAGGCTACAATTTGCCAGTCAGCCCCTGTCTCCCGTTGTCGCACACCACCAGGCCGGGCTTGAGGCTTAGCTGCACCAACCACTCATCGGTCTGTACTTCCATGCCCGCCCACAGCTCCTGCGCGCTGTGGGTCTTTCCCCCAAACAGATGAGTTTCAGAACAGCCTGCTGTGGTTTCCCCCTGGCTGTGCTGAAGTTGGTGGTGCAGGTGTTGTGCTGATGTGATGAAGAGGTGGTACAGGAGGAAGCGGAGTAGGAGGAAGAGAAAACAGGAGGCACCGAGAAATGTCCAGTGGTGGTGGTAGGACATGCACCAAACCGCTTTACGCTTCAGGCCCAGCCACCACTACTTTTACCCAGTGGGAAGTTAGGGAGATATGAAGTGTGGATGGAGGGGGCACACCAATAAATACAAATAATCCAGGGAGTGCAAACGAGTGGTTAAAAATGATACGAAACAAATAGATTCAAAGAAGAGTCAAAAGAACCACCCTATAAATGCACATCCAACAATGACCACAGGTAATAAAAGTTTATATATGAAGTTTATTAGACAACTAAAACAGACAGACATATTAAAAAATTGTATACAATATGAACAACGTGTCGGTAACAAAATAAAACCGACACATACAGAATCCACTGAATGTCCACAAATCAGGACATGAAATACACTCACCTAAAGAATTATTAGGAACACCTGTTCTATTTCTCATTAATGCGATTATCTAGACAACCAATCACATGGCAGTTGCTTCAATGCATGTAGGGTTGTGGTCCTGGTCAAGACAATCTCCTGAACTCCAAACTGAATGTCAGAATGGGAAAGAAAGGTGATTTAAGCAATTTTGAGCGTGGCATGGTTGTTGGTGCCAGACGGGCCGGTCTGAGTATTTCACAATCTGCTCAGTTACTGGGATTTTCAAGCACAACCATTTCTAGGGTTTACAAAGAATGGTGTGAAAAGGGAAAAACATCCAGTATGCGGCAGTCCTGTGGGCGAAAATGCCTTGTTGATGCTAGAGGTCAGAGAAGAATTGGCCGACTGATTCAAGCTGATAGAAGAGCAACGTTGACTGAAATAACCACTCGTTACAACCGAGGTCTGCAGCAAAGCATTTGTGAAGCCACAACACGCACAACCTTAAGGCGGATGGGCTACAACAGCAGAAGACCCCACCGGGTACCACTCATCTCCACTACAAAAAGGAAAAAGAGGCTACAATTTGCACAAGCTCACCAAAGTTGGACTGTTGAAGACTGGAAAAATGTTGCCTGGTCTGATGAGTCTCGATTTCTGTTGAGACATTCAAATGGTAGAGTCCGAATTTGGCTTAAACAGAATAAGAACATGTATCCATCATGCCTTGTTACCACAGTGCAGGCTGGTGGTGGTGGTGTAATGGTGTGGGGGATGTTTTCTGGGCACACTTTAGGCCCCTTAGTGCCAATTGGCCATCGTTTAAATGCCACGGCTACCTGAGCATTGTTTCTGACCATGTCCATCCCTTCATGACCACCATGTACCCCCCTCTGATGGCTACTTCCAGCAGGATAATGCACCATGTCACAAAGCTCGAATCATTTCAAATTGGTTTCTTGAACATGACAATGAGTTCACTGTACTAAAATGGCCCCACAGTCACCAGATATCAACCCAATAGAGCATCTTTGGGATGTGGTGGAAAGGGAGCTTCGTGCCCTGGATGTGCATCCCTCAAATCTCCATCAACTGCAAGATGTTATCCTATCAATATGGGCCAACATTTCTAAAGAATGCTATCAGCACCTTGTTGTATCAATGCCACGTAGAATTAAGGCAGTTCTGAAGGCTAAAGAAGGTCCAACACCGTATTAGTATGGTGTTCCTAATAATTCTTTAGGTGAGTGTATATACCAGCTATACACAATATCCACCTATAGACTGCATGTAGAAAATGTTAAATGAGGTATGGCTACTAATGGATAAAAGCAGAGCCAGAACCTGTAAAAGCAGCTGGTGCAGTGGATCTGAACAAAATGAGAGATGCCCAACACGTATCACCGGCGCAGTCCGGCTTCCTCAAGAGATATAACTTCCCTGCCTGTGCTTACTGGTCCACGTATCAGTGGTTATGGGTAGTGTTGATTGAGCACCAAGGTGCTCCTGTGCTCGAGTAGAACACTTTACGATGCTCGGGTGTTCTACCGAGCACAATAGAAGTAAATGGGAGAACCCCAGGCAACCCCTGCTCTGAAGAGGGGAGGGTGTCAGGACTCTAGTTCGGCTTAGGAGTCCCTGCTCTGACTCCATATATAGCTATGTCCATATATGGAGTCAATGCTTGGGGACATCCCAGTGTATTTAAATCTAATTTCTGAAAAGTTTCTGCCGGGATTTTAACTCCTTGTACATTAGAGGCAAGGACCTTATCCACTCAGCTATAAAGCTGAATGCTAAACTGTGTCAGAAAAACCTCATAGTAGTTTCTGATCTAGTGAGTATTCCTATTCAGCAGAAGACTTATTTCATATTTCTGTGCAGGTTAACATGTAGTTGTATAATGTAGTGGTTAACATCCTTGCCTATAATGGCAGAAAAATTTACGAAATAGAGATTAAATTTATATATTTTATATATTTTTAGTAATTGTAAAAAATGTATGACACAAAATAAATGTGTAATTGCAAAAAAATAAATAAATAATATATATATATATATATATATATATATACTGTATATATAGCAAACAAATAAAGTAGCAGCACACAGGGTTGTCCTTGTCCTCTTTGGTCCGGATGACATGGCGTCCCAGATTTCCAAAAAGAACTTTAAATCGTGACTCGTCTGACCACAGAACAGTCTTCCATTTTGCCACACTCCATTGTAAATGATCCCTGGCCCAGTGAAAACGCCTGAGCTTGTGGATCTTGCTTAGAAATGGCTTCTTCTTTGCACTGTAGGGTTTCAGCTGGCAGCGGCGGATGGCACGGTGGATTGTGTTCACTGACAATGGTTTCTGGAAGTATTCCTGAGCCCATTCTGTGATTTCCTTTACAGTAGCATTCCTGCTTGTGGTGCAGTGTCGTTTAAGGGCCCGGAGTTCACGGGCATCCAGTATGGTTTTACGGCCTTGACCCTTACGCACAGAGATTGTTCCAGATTCTCGGAATCTTCGGATGATGTTATGCACAGTTGATGATGATAGATGCAAAGTCTTTGCAATCTTTCGCTGGGTAACACCTTTCTGATATTGCGCCACTATCTTTCTGCGCAACATTGTGGGAATTGGTGATCCTCTACCCATCTTGGCTTCTGAGAGACACGGCCGCTCTGAGAAGCTCTTTTTATACCCAATCATGTTGCCAATTGACCTAATTAGTGTCAATTGGTCTTCCAGCTCTTCGTTATGCTCAAATTTACTTTTTCCAGCCTCTTATTGCTACTTGTCCCAACTTTTTGGGGATTTGTTGACACCGTGAAAATTTGAATCAACGTATTTTTCCTTTAAAATGATACATTTACTCGGATTAAACGTTTGATCTGTCATCTACGTTCTATTACAAATAAAATATTGACATTTGCCATCTCCACATCATTGCATTCAGTTTTTATTCACAATTTGTTTAGTGTCCCAACTGTTTTGGAATCCGGTTTGTATAAACCATACTTCTGATATATATGAATGCATAATATTTGAGAAACTACTACTGATGATTTTAGCCATAATATATTTACATATATTATAATATATTATATATTCTAAATATATAATAATATATGTAAATATATTATGGCTAAAAACATATACATACAGCACAGACCATTTGGACGCACCTTCTCATTCAAAGAGTTTTCTTTATTTTCTCGACTATTAAAATTGTAGATTCACACTGAAGGCATCAAAACTATGAATTATCACATGTGGAATTATATACATAACAAAAAAGTGTGAAACAACTGAAAATATGTCATATTCTAGGTTCTTCAAAGTAGCCACCTCTTGCTTTGATTACTGCTTTGCACACTGTTGGCATTCTCTTGATGAGCTTCATGAGCTAGTTACCTGAAATGGTCTTCCAACAGTCTTGAAGGAGTTCCCAGAGATGCATAGCACTTGTTGGCCCTTTTGCCTTCACTCTGCGGTCCAGCTCACCCCAAACCATCTCGATTGGGTTCAGGTCCGGTGACTGTGGAGGCCAGGTCATCTGGCGCAGCACCCCATCACTCTCCTTCATGGTCAAATAGCCCTTACACAGCCTGGAGGTGTGTTTGGGGTCATTGTCCTGTTGAAAAATAAATGATGGTCCAACTAAACGCAAACCGGATGGAATAGCATGCCGCTGCAAGATGCTGTGGTAGCCATGCTGGTTCAGTATGCCTTCAATTTTGAATAAATCCCCAACAGTGTCACCAGCAAAGCACCCCCACACCATCACACCTCCTCCTCCATGCTTCACGGTGGGAACCAGGCATGTAGAGTCCATCCGTTCACCTTTTCTGCGTCGCACAAAGACACGGTGGTTGGAACCAAAGATCTCAAATTTGGACTCATCAGACCAAAGCACAGATTTCCACTGGTCTAATGTCTATTCCTTGTGTTCTTTAGCCCAAACAAGTCTCTTCTGCTTGTTGCCTGTCCTTAGCAGTGGTTTCCTAGCAGATATTCTACCATGAAGACCTGATTCACACAGTCTCCTCTTAACAGTTGTTCTAGAGATGTGTCTGCTGCTAGAACTCTGGGTGGCATTGACCTGGTCTCTAATCTGAGCTGCTGTTAACCTGCGATTTCTGAGGCTGGTGACTCGGATGAACTTATCCTCCGCAGCAGAGGTGACTCTTGGTCTTCCTTTCCTGGGGCGGTCCGCATGTGAGCCAGTTTCTTTGTAGCGCTTGATGGTTTTTATGACTGCACTTGGGGACACTTTCAAAGTTTTCCCAATTTTTCGGACTGACTGACCTTCATTTCTTAAAGTAATGATGGCCACTCGTTTTTCTTTACTTAGCTGCTTTTTTCTTGCCATAATACAAATTCTAACAGTCTATTCGGTAGGACTATCAGCTGTGTATCCACCTGACTTCTCCACAACGCAACTGATGGTCCCAACCCCATTTATAAGGCAGGAAATCCCACTTATTAAACCTGACAGGGCACACCTGTGAAGTGAAAACCATTTCAGGTGACTACCTCTTGAAGCTCATCAAGAGAATGCCAAGAGTGTGCAAAGCAGTAATCAAAGCAAAAGGTGGCTACTTTGAAGAACCTAGAATATGACATATTTTCAGTTGTTTCACACTTTTTTGTTATGTATATAATCCCACATGTGTTAATTCATAGTTTTGATGCCTTCAGTGTGAATCTACAATTTTCATAGTCAGGAAAATAAAGAAAACTCTTTGAATGAGAAGGTGTGTCCAAACTTTGGGTCTGTACTGTATGTTTCTGCCAGGATTCAAGCTCCCTACCTTGTACATTAGAAGCAAGGATGTTAACCACTACACTATACAGCTATATGTTAACCTGCACAGAAATATGAAATAAGTCCTCTGCTGAATAGGAATTTTCACTACATCAAAAACTACTATGAGCTTTTTCTGACACAGTTTAGCGTTCAGGTCCTTGCCTCTAATGTACAAGGGGTTGGGAGTTCAAATCCCAGAAGAAACTTTTCAGAAATAGATGCTAAATTACATTTAAATACACTGACTTGAGCATCGCGTTTGAGCACACGCAGTGTTCAGCCGAACTCCACGATGTGCTGAGCATAGCGTTGCTCGAGCCTTACTGATGTTCGGCCAAGCATGCTCGATCAACACTAGTTATGTGGACCTTGTCACAGATGGCGTTGTGCAGAGCATAACTGATTTTACCCGCCACTTGTTTATGCAGGGCAGGGACGGCCTGGAAAAGTAGTGGAGGCTGCACATTCTTTGCCTGGTGCATATGCTGAATTTGGTGGTGCAGAGGTTCCTGAAAAATTACACCGAGCTGTCAGAGCTACTGCAGAAAGTGTGGGCCGTCTGTGCGCGATTTCAGTGTTCTTACCCTGCTGCTCGCCTCTCTGCGCTGTAGCATAACTTCTGCCCTCCCGCTCACTGCATTCACATAACACAGTGTGGCTGGAACTGCACTGGAGATGTTGTGGCTGGCACCATGCTAGTGGCTTTGTGGCTGGCACTGCACTAGAGGTCTTGTGGCTGGCACTGCACTAGAGGTCTTGTGGCTGGCACTGCACTAGTGGCTTTGTGGCTAGCACTGCACTAGAGGTCTTGTGGCTGGCACTGCACTAGAGGTCTTGTGGCTGGCACTGCACTAGAGGTCTTGTGGCTAGCACTGCACTAGAGGTCTTGTGGCTGGCACTGCACTAGAGGCACTGTTGCTAGAGCTGTTTTGGGTGGAAGGAATATACGAGACAGTCAAAGCTTGATCGACTTTAAACTTTTAGGTCTTGTTAATGCTGTATAAAGCCCTACAAGCTGAAACATTGTGATCATGAGTATTTCATCTGTGGAACAGAAACATATACAGTATTTTTCCTTCTGACATAAAACTTTCTAAAATTATTTATAGCTTTCATTTTTGTGTCTTTTGAATTAAACAGTTGAGAAGCGTGAACCTGATGGACACTTAATTATGAAGATGAAAAATCCAGAACTATTCATTTTTGTCTACCCTCCAGTAAATGTGATCTTGTATTGAGTTCAGGTCTCCACAGGATAATGTAACATTTTGGGAAGAATATACACCCTAAGACTCCAGCACTTGAGGTCAGTATGGCGAATATCTCCACAGCCACCATGTATTTCCCTTTGGTGCTGAGATAAGCTGGGATCATGGCAATCCAGACACTGCAGAACACCAGCATGCTGAAGGTGATGTACTTGGCCTCATTAAAACTTTCCGGTAATGTTCGAGCTAAAAAAGCCATAATAAAACTAATAATCGCCAAGACCCCCATATAACCCAGGACTGAGTAGAACCCAATAACGGAGCCTTCATTACACTGCACAATGATCATTCCCTGATTGGAGTGAGTGTCCAGCTCTGAGAAGGGAGGTGATAGAGACAACCAAACCATACAGATTATTACTTGGATGGATGAGCAGAACAACACGAGAGAATTAGACCACTTGCTTCCAATCCAGCGTTTCCAGGAGCTGCCAGGCTTGGTGGCTATGAAAGCAATGCAAACCATAGCTGTTTTGGCCAAGACACAAGAAACAGCTACTGAGAAGAGGATTCCAAATGAAACCTGACGTAGCATGCAAGTGAGGTCAACTGGATGTCCTAGGAACAAGAAGACACAGAGGAAGCTCAGCATGATGGAGACCAGGAGAAGGAAGCTCAGGTTTCTGTTATTGGCCTTCACAATGGCCGTGTCTTGGTGCAAAATAAAAGTTATAAGAATCAAGAATGTAAGGAAAGAAAGTAGAGTAGAAACCAGAGAAACAACCAGGACGATTATGTCATCTGTGTAGGAGAGAAATTCCAGCAGCTTTGGAGCACAACCATCCTTCTTCTCATTGGGCCAATCAAGGTCCAAACATTTCATGCATTTTTCACTGTCTGGAAAACATATGGATGAAATAAAAGAGCGGCATGTGAAATAAATAAAGGCTAATCACAATGTACTAATCACAGGAACCTCATCCATCCAAATATGAATGTAAACATGTAAGGACTAGAGTCAGAAAAAAGACACTTCAAGAATTTGTGAATATTTAGAATATACTGATATATATTCGTAATTTCGAATATTCAAGTTTTTTTTAAATCAGTACACATGATCCCTCCCTGCTTCTAGCTTGTGGGCCAATGAGAAGGCTGCAGTATCTTTGACTTTAGGAGTAGTGTTGATTGCGAATTTTCGTAATGCAAATTTTTATTGCAAATTTTTTAATTGCCGTGTAAAAACATGATTCCTCCCTGCTTCTTGCTTGTGGGCCAATGAGTTATTGGCCCACAAGCAACTTAACCAGGGAGGAATCATGACTTTAGATGGGAAAAATGATGAATATTCTACAAAATGAATATATAGCATATATTGAATATATTAAATAGAAAAGGAGGCTTCAGCACCAAGCATGGACGTAAAAGAAATTCCCAATCTTTATTCAGCAATATTCCATATGTACAGCAATCAGTGGCACAGGCTCCCGCTTATTCCCAGGAAATCAACGCGTTTCGAACAAAAGTGTTCTTAGTCATGATCTAGGTGTCTAACATGGTGATCATTGAAATAGGGTCCAGTTCCCGCTATTCCGCCCCCAGGAGGAGTCCTGGAGAGGTGGGTTGGACGCAAAGACAATCAGAACCATGCAAGGCACCTGTACAAACATTTCTCCCGTGGCATAAAACATATAAGTTTACTTTAAGCATACTAAACAATTAAACAATCTAAAATCATGTGGTTTTACCTATCAAAATACACCAGGGATATTGGCCCGAGAGTGGTGAAACAAATATGTCACTGTCCACAAGGCAAGTTCGAGACAAATAAATGAACGTATACAAATATATAAATGGATATCCGTAGCAAATATAAAATATAAAAAGGCAAAAATATATAAGTATAGGTATAAGGTATATAAGGTATATAATAAGGCAGGATGCAAAAGTATAAGGATAAGAAATGCCAGGAAATATACAAATACAACCAAATGAAACCATATAAGATTGGCAATATATATGCGCATATCCCGTTGTAAGGCTGGTTGTGTCAATTCAGTTGAACCATATCAGGGTAGCCATGGTTCTAGACGAATTGTGTTCCCATGTACACCTGGCAATCGCCTGGTGTGAATTCATGTCCTAGTCTGCGCTTATTCGTCAATCAAAGGGTTATAGCCGGCATGGGGTTAATTAGCAGCGCCGCCTCGTAGTGTTTCTCTTATTTCTTGCTGCATAGAGAAATCCTTTTCTGGCGATCATCTTAGTATTCTCAAAGAGAATGCAATGTCACTGAGATCCGAGATTTTAAAGAGGGAAAAATAAAATAAAAAAGACAGAGTAATTATACAGAATCTAATCTTCTTATTTATATTAGATATAATCAATATTGTTATTTAATACTACATTCATTTTTGGTTTTGGTTTTATTATTGACATCTTATTTCCCATTCCCATTTAAATTGATACATTACTTCCATTCTCACATTCCCAATGTTTGTTCCTAGTTGATATTTATTCTTGATCACCCATAATTATAAAGTAGTGGCCAATAGTACTTTTGGTATATAAGCCTAACAGAATATATTTGTTTGGGCATTAACCCCATTCATATCTAAATTGGAACACCATTAAACAGGATGTATCTATATTCAATAACCATGATCGTAACTATAAGGAAACCGGACCATATGGAATATAGAGCCATTGTAGGACACTGTCACCACACTGGAGCCTCAAAATCAGTAGATAAAGAGAGGAAAACCCACATGTTTAAAAAGAAAAAAATATTTTAAATGACCATGTATAGAAACATAGGTCTGCTTGCAAAAGTATAAAACAGGATTAAAACAAAATGATAATGGCTTAGCTGCATGTTACCTTTAATATAGGTACATTAATTCTTTTTTAAGGTTAAGACCCTGCAGATATCTTGTTTTTAATCTCCAAATCCAATATGCTTCCCGTAAAAGGATCTTTTGTTTGATGTTGCCGCCCCTTTGTGGTAGTGTGATACGTTCAAAAGCGAAGGTGGAGAATGTGTCTATATTACGATCATGGATATTTATGAAGTGACTGGCCGATTGTCTTTGCGTCCAACCCACCTCTCCAGGACTCCTCCTGGGGGCGGAATAGCGGGAACTGGACCCTATTTCAATGATCACCATGTTAGACACCTAGATCATGACTAAGAACACTTTTGTTCGAAACGCGTTGATTTCCTGGGAATAAGCGGGAGCCTGTGCCACTGATTGCTGTACATATGGAATATTGCTGAATAAAGATTGGGAATTTCTTTTACGTCCATGCTTGGTGCTGAAGCCTCCTTTTCTATTTGAATCCACTACACGGACTGACTTGGGTCCGCCTCGTGCACAGCTACATTGGACATCTGAGGTGAGCTGGCTTTTTCTCCTTTTGCCTATATTGAATATATTAGTTTTTTCAAATATTCGTAATATTCTAAAAATAGAATATATAGCAATATAGTGAATATTTGAAAAAAACGAATATAGAGCAATTTAGCTAATATAGTGCTATAATCTTCTTTGTCTTTTTTTCTCATCTGAAGTTCAGATTGGAAAAGCTTACATTTATAAAAAAAAATATTATAGCACTATATTAGCTACATTGCTCTATATTATTATTTTTTTTTATATTTGCTATATTGCTATATATTCTTGTTTTAGAATATTACGAATATTCGAAAAAGCTAATATATAGCACTATATCGAATATATAATTTTTTTTAGAATATTCGTAATTTTTTCCATCCGAAGTCATGATATTCTTGTTTTAGAATATTACGAATATTCTGAAAAACGAATATAGCATTATATTAGCTATATTGCTCTATATATCAGTTTTTTTTTATATTTGTCATTTTTTTCCATCTGAAGTCATGATTCCTCCCAGCTTAAGCACTAATAAGCAGGGAGGAATCATGACATCAGATGGAAAAAAATGACGAATATTCTATAAAACGAATATATGGCACTAAATTCTATAGTGCTATATATTCGTTTTTGACCCACGCCTGTATTGATCGCTTATATTCGCATATTACGCCATCATTACCTTGACAATTTTCGAGTAAAAAATTGTAGAATATAACGAATATTCGATTTCGCAAATATTGTACGAAATATTTGCGAAATATCGCAAATTCGAATATGACCCCTGCCGCTCATCACTAATCTCACACACCTTCCGGTTTCTGTCGACACAGATATGTCGCTGACTAGTCAAGCACTGGCTATGGTGGATATTTCTGTGATAAGAGGGACCAGTAAGCATAAAAGGAAGCATTGGAACAGAAGTGTTGGAAGTCGGTGGGGTGAGTATTGCTTCTTCTTTTTTTATTTCAAGCATTTTTGGGTTTTAGTGGCTGGAAGACTCTTTTAAAATGCAGAAAGACCACAGTATTATGGGTCCATATGGTATTGGTATATAATACAGTACGCATGGAATTATTTGTATTACAGACTTAGAAGCCTTGTACAGTTACTGTGCACGCAAACATGTCATTTGGCCCTTTGCCTGTAGACAGTACACACAGTTTTGAGAAAGATTAGATGACTGTCTAGTGTTATCAACATGGTGTACGTGTGGGGGCTTTGACAGCCTTTTAATAGATCTCATGAAGGAGAAGGCAAATAGTAGAAAATAAAAATATCTCATTTCCCTTGTATTAGTTTATATTAAACTACCCCTCGGCGTGGGGTTTACAGCCACATAATATTCACATTACCAGAACATAATATTTTTATACCGGTAGTATTGGAGATTTCTCCCACGGAGCACTGAACACAATAATAGCAGCAGGAATAGATTCTGGATTTTGAGACCTTTCTGGTTCCCGGTAAACAGTTTTCCGAACACTGAGATCTAGGGATCTAGAAAAAATAAAATAAAATTAGAACTTTTAGGTGATCTATGATCCCTCTACAATCCTGGAGAAAAAAAATATGATAATCTTCTATGATGTAAGGATGAAAAAACTACATAGAGGCCCTGACGTGGGTAAGAAGAGGCTATAGGCTTCAGGGGAGCATGAAGTTAAAGATAGTGAACTATTGTCATGCTAAGGTTTAAAGTGATAATGCACTGTGAATTTATAGGTAAGTTTATAGGAAGATGTCTCACCATTTAGTGGATAGAAGAGCAGCACAGGTGTGGTCCCTGCCATCTTACTCTGGTGGATTCTTTGAATCAGCTTAACCTGGAGATTTCTTAGGTTGGGCATGGATGGCTGGAGGAAATGCTATTCAAGTGTTGACCCATGGAAGAGGCCCCAGCTACTGACCCTTCTTACTCACCACAGGTCCAAGATAGGTCTCGACTGAGTGCCCATTCACCCTCCCATCTGAACCCTAGTCTCTTCTTAGTCAACCAGGAACAAAAGTCAAAATGACACTTCAGGGCCAAGGTATGTACAGGTGGAAATCACTCCCAGAGGCGGCCTGAGAATCAATTTCGGCTACTGGTGGCTTTACTTGTCAGTTGCTGTTGCCGGTGGGGTGTAGGGGTCAGAGAAGTCCTGCAGGCCACCATATCAGTATGGTCACTTATGACTGCTCCAGCCAAATACCATGGGCAGCCAACTCCTTGGGGCAAAGCAGTTAACATAGAGGTGTCAATAGACAAAGACAGACCATGAGGTGTGAGCAGGAGGAGGGCAGGACTAAACAAGGGCTGGGGGAAGATGGACTAAAGGTTTCAGCTGCTGGTCAGGAGCTACACTTGATGTCTTGTCCTTCCCTCTACTGAGATGGTAATCTTAGTAAATAGCTTGTAAGAAGTTCTTGTTTGGTGGACATACACAAAATAAATTGACCTCTCACTAAGAATCAAATAGGAAAAAACGATTTTCGTGTATTATTTTATTCTTAGTTAGAGCTCAGTTTATTTTGTATTTGTCTACTGAACAAGATTACTTATGAATAGAGATGAGCGAAGTTTTCCAAAACTCGTTTAGGATACTTCGCTGAATTTTTTTTAAAATAATTTGATTCGATCTGAATTAGTTTGTCACAAAGAGCGTTAGAAATCAGCCATATCCCGGCCTGCAGGTAGAGTGTATCTCAGTGTATATCACTGTGCATTGCAGAAACATTCGTAGCTAGTCCGCTGTGGAGTGAAACAGTACAGTGAGTCAGTATGACATGCAGATGACAGGCATCACTCTTAGAATTACTCTTAGGCATCACTCTTAGAATTACTTCCCACTACACTTATTTGGTCAGTTACAGGGCCAAAACTGACCAAACAACTTGTTTGAACTTATCCTTATAGGTCAATGTTAGCGTTAGGTATAAAGAACCGTGCAGTGGCCCAAGATTCTACCATAGAGTGAAAGAGCGCTCTCCTTTTACACAGTCGTCACCTGATTTTACATAGATTGCTAGAAAACCTGTTCTGTTACTCGCTGATACAAGTATCAGGCCCATGGCAGAGTGGATAGGGTGTCAGAAGTAAGTTTGGGTTGACATCACTGTTTATTTTTCCCTTCTTCTGATCCATCTGAAGAACAAACCAAAAAAACGGATCCTGTCTTTTGAGCATCTGACTTCACACGGTCTGTTTTTGGTCAGCAATTGATCTGTATTGGTAAGGCCAAAAAAAAACAGGAGCGGGTCCAAAAAGAGATGACACAAGATTGGAATATTTGCATGTCTTCTGTGTTTTAGACCCACTCATGCTTTTGGCTTTCAAATCATGATCAAATCCTGTTCAAAATACTGCCCGAGTGATAGAGACCTCATGCTCAATTTGCATAAGTTTTGGTCATTTGCATCTGAAATCTGTTTTATTCAGATGGAAAAGAAGTTTCTATCATACGGTCAGTATTTGGTCAGCATTTCGCATCAGTATTTTATCAGTATTGGTAAGGCAAAAACAGGAGTGGGTCCAAAACAGGTATGTGTGATGGAAATATTTGTGTCTTCTGTGTGTGGATCCACTCCTGCTTTTGGCTTCCAAATACTGACCATGTGATAGAGGTCTTATAGATGCTCCAAAGACAGAATCTGTTGTGTTTTTCATTTTTTGTTTCTTCTTACAGATCAAAAGAATGGTAAGATAAACGGTGATGTTAACAAGGCCAAACAGGGACACTAATGGCCCCGTCACAGAATGGTGAGGGTGGAAACAGCATGAGGAGTCAATATAGTGGCCCAGTCACAGAATGGTGAGGGTGGCAACAGCATGAGGAGTCAACATAGTGGCCCAGTCATAGAGTTGGGAGGGTGGCAACAGCATGAGGAGTCAACATAGTGGCATTGCACTGCAATCAATACAATACTGCCAGAGTGATCGAGTCTGGGGCATCAGGCACCAGTGAGTGGGAATCCTGTCTGATCCACGCCTGATTCATCTTTATAAGAGTTAATTTCTCAATATTTTGTGTTGAAAGAGTTCTCTTTGGGATAACTATATTCCCCGCAGCTAGTTGTGGCCACAAGTAAAGTTTGGCTGCCCAGTAGTCCAGGGGATCTTGGATCTTGGGTGGCAGGGTGCAGTCCAAGTATGCAACCACCTGCTTATTCAGGTTTTGCTCCATTTCCTGTGTAATGTGCCGGAGTGCCATTGCCACTCCTTTTGGCACTTTGCTACAGTCTCCTATGTGCTAATTCATGGCATCAATTGCATTTGTATCATGTCCTTAACACTCTGCATATTTATTCCTGTAACCTTGTAATATTCATGTAATTTGCTTGGTCTAGCACAAGGTGGCAGCAACACTTGGCAGTGCTAGTTACAGGGAATGGACTGGATTATCCATTCTCTCTCTCTCTCTCTAGAGGGAGAAGGAGAGGAGGAGTTAACGAGACAGGGTGAGTTTCAGTCTACCCCTGTAAGGGGAAGGACGAGCTGGCCTGTCCTAGCCAACCTTATCACTAGAGGTTGTACATTTTGGTTGCATGTCCCCTCCTGGGCTTGCATTGCCTGAATCCAAGCTAAAGCCAGAGCTTGGGGTACTCAAAGCCAGGACAAGAAGTTTCTAGGATTGCCTACAGCAAGAGACAGACTACTACTTCTAACATAGCTGAGCTGAGACAGCTACTCCCTAAGGATACTGCAGAGAGGAGTTTGTTTTGCAGAGAGAGTATTTGCCTGCCATTTGCCTGCTGAAACTTATTGAAAACCAAGATAAAGTCTGGAAACTGTATGGATTATCGTTTATTATCAGTAAAGCAATTGTTCAACCTTATACCAAGTCTGGACTCAACTTTATTCTACTACATCCAAGTTACCAACCCCCTTTTGCACTGCTTGAGACCACACCACGTCTGGGATCCAACTGTATCCAAAGGTAGGAGCACTGTGACACGTGCTACACAACATCTCCAGGGATATTGTGGCCTATTTAACACCATTCTGGCCTTCCTACATCTGGGTACCCATATCATCACTACAAAAGGGAGCCTTGTGCTTCCGCTGCTTCACCGCAGCTGGCGTCACGACTACTTACTCTAACAGAGGTACATATAATCGCAAATACCTCTTGAGGGGTAAGGGATTCCGCAGGCATATGTAGTGGGCCTGTTGCACCTGCTGCTGCTCGGTGGTTTCTTCAGTAGGTGTGTGAAGAAAAGTGTTCATTAGAGACTCCAGACTTCATTTGCTGATGGTGAACCTGGTGCTGCTCCTGTCCCCTATCCCCCTCCAGCAGTCATGGCAGTGGAGCCCGAGTGCAGAGGGTCCCCCCGGTCAGACCTGCGTGAGGATGGGCGATGACGCACATAGGCAACAACCAACCGACTATATATGATGTCTCAATAGTAGTTGAGTTTATCATTCCTCTCAGAAGGTGTAAAGAAGGCCCCCATGTTGGTCCAATAGCGAGGGACTAACATCATGGAAAGCCATTCCTCTGCCGAATGGTAATAATGCAGCATGCATCTGGCCATTTGTGCAAAGGAATCGGAGGGACTCCACTGCATACTGTACAGGCTGTCTGGGTCATAGGCCTGATCTTCCTCATCGCCCTCCAGCTCCTCATTCTTCTCCAGGTTCTCTCCTTTTTCTTGGGTAGATAAACCACCTATTTCTGTACACAGTTCCTGGGAATTAATGTCCTCCTCGGCCTTTGCCAGTTCAGCCCCCACAGGGCTCAGGTGGCCTTGAAATGTAGGCGCCAAATCTCCTGTCCCCTGGCCAGACATATTTATCAGCATCTGCTCCAGGATGTGAAGGAGTGGAATGACATCATTCATCCCATAGTCCTGGTGACTGACAAAACCTTGTCAAAGGGCCTGAGGAAACCTCATGCATGAGCTGCCACTGGCTAACATCTAACTTACATAAGGGAGTACCTCTGTCCACCTGCATCATTAAGACATCGGTCAGGGCTAGTTCTGTCATATATTCCCTGTCCCACAGCCCTAAACGACTTTTTAACACTTTTAACTCCCCTCTACGTTCCCCAGCACCCTCAAATTTCATCTCATCTAAGGACTTTGCCACATACTTCAATCAAAAAATAGTCAACATTAGAGAAAGCTTCAGTGCACAGTTCCCACAGACCCTCTATACAACTGCTCAGTCTTCTTCTCCCAAAACCCACTTCTCCACTATTACAGAAGAAAAACTCTCCACTCTACATCTTGCCACCTGTGCACTTAACCCAATCCCATCTCACCTCATCCCTAACCTCACCATAGTGTTTATCCCAGCTCAGCTAACTCATCTCTTCAACGTATCACTAACCTCTGGTGACTTTCCCTCTGGTTTTAAACATGCTACCATTACACCCATCCTCAAAAAGCCTGCACTTGACCCATCTTCTTTGTTCAGTTATTTCCCCATATCACTTCTTCCGTCTGCCTCAAAGATACTTGAGCAACGTGTCCATTCTGAACCGTCCTCTCACCTCTCCTCCTGCTCCCTCTTTGAATGGCTGCAATCTGGCTTCCGACCACACCACTCAACTGAGACTATCCTCACCAAAGTCACCAATGATCTACTAACAGCCCAAACCAAAAAACATTACTCTGTCCTCCTTCTCCTTGACCTGTCCTCTGCCTTTGACACTGTCAATTGCTCCCTTCTGTTACAAACTCTCTCATCTCTTGGCATTGCTGACCTGGCCCTTTCCTTGATGACATCATACCTCACAGAGCGGACATTTAATGTCTCCCACTCTCACACTACCTCCTCGTCTTATTCGCTCTCTGTTGGTGTCCCGCAAGGCTCTGTCCTAGGACCCCTGCTCTTCTCTATCTGCACTTTCAGCCTAGGACAGCTCATAGAGTACCATGGCTTTCAGTATCACTTTTGTGCTGATGACACACGAATCTACCTCTCTGGTCCAGAACTTACTATCCAGAATCCCACAATGCCTATCTTCCATATACTCCTTCTTCTCCTCTCCCTTTCTTAAACTTAATATGGATAAAACAGAATGCATCATCTTTCTGCCATCTTGCTCAACCCCCCCCCCCAACAGACCTATCTATCATGATCAATGGCTGCACTCTCTCCCCGGTCAATCAAGTCCACTGCCTTGAAGTGACCCTGGATTCTGCAGTCTCCTTCTGACCACACATCCCAGCCCTTTCTACCACATGCCTCCTCTTATTCAAAAACATCTCCCGCATCCGCGCTTTCATCAACTTTAAATCTGCAAAAATGCTTGTACATGCCCTCACCATCTCCCACCTAGACTACTGCAACATCCCCCTATGTGGCCTTCCATCTAGCACTCTCGCACCCCTCCAATCTATCCTCAATTCTGCTGCCTGACTAATCCACCTCTCACCCTGTTACTCCTCTGCCTCTCCCCTCTTCCAATCCCTTCACTGGCTCCCGATTGCCCAGCAAATTCAGTTCAAAATACTAACAAATACATACAAGGCTGTCCACAACCTGTCCCCTCCCTACATCTCTGAGCTACTTTCCTGATACATCCCCACACGCAATCTCCGATCCTCACAAGACTTACTTCTCTCCTCTCCTCTTTTCACATCTTCCCACAATCGCCTCCAGTATTTCTCTTGTGCATCCCCCATACTCTGGAACTCGCTACCCCAACATAACAGACTCTCACCTACAGTGGAATCCTTGAAAAGAAACCTAAAAAAAACTACCTCTTCAGACAAGCCTACAACCATTGCCCCTGTTGCCTCTATACCGCCTTGACCAACTTCACCTTCACCTACTGTGTCCATACCATGTAAATTGAAAGCCTCAAGGGCAGGGCCCTCTCTCCTTCTGTACCAGCTTGTAACTCGTCTTGTTCATGCTTAGTGCAATTGTCTGTATTATGTATGTATACCCCTTTTCATATGTGCAACTCTATGGAATGAATGGCGCTTTAATAAATTATAATAATACATACCTTATCCCTTTGATCGTGAGGAGTCTCCATCTTGATTGAAGATCCAGCGCGATTTTGCGCGGACTGTGATGATGTCACCATGTCGGCGGGCTTGGTGACGTCATGCATCACCAAGCACAGGATTTCACGAGGGATCTACACTCAAGATGGTGGCATCCAGCTCTTCACTCTCAAACGGAGGAGGCAAGTATGATTTTTTTTATTTTATTTACCCCCATCTCAGGGAAATCGATTTATTACCACGAAGCACGAGAAAATTCGGCTTCACAGTGAATCAAATTTTCCCTGGAATTTGTTTCAAAGTCAATTCGCTCAACACTACTGATGACCTATCCTGAGGATAGGTCATCAGTGAAAGGTCGGTTATACTGCCTTCTCCTTGGAGATTTTTCATGCCCTGAGATGGTCTTCCTTTCTCTGCCTGCATTTTTTGGCATCCAAACAGTTGATAGGATTCCAGGATCTAAAGATTGTTAGAATAGCATGGAAGATATGGAAGTTTTTCAGTGGTTGTTATCGTGAAACCATAGAGAGCTTGTACAGTATGTGTGGTTGGACGTATGTCCACATGGGTGGACACATATTAGCATTCTACACCTGCTCCTATTGTAACTCAGAGTAGCCTCCATCTCACCTTGTTGTTCCTGTTCTTCCATATGATCTTCTCCACTGTGATATTAAATGTAGGAAGACTTTGAACTGTTTTTGCAGATCCAACCTGATAATTTAAGCCAAGGTATCTATTCGTTAAACTGAGCCTATTAACAAGTGTGTATTGAGTGATTAAATCTCCATTTTCATAGAAGAGACGATTTCCAGCATTATCCTTCTGGCTTCCCAGGAACCGGTGAAGCTGAAAGAGTAAAAAACAAAAAATGTGTCTGGTTATTTCCAGGAAACCATGTCTACTGAAGAAGAGCAAACTAGAGGAGATCTGCACGTGTCCTGAGGGGCTTATGTAGAGGTTCATGGCCCTGGTGCAGATACATGCCCATCAGTCATAAACTAAACCCCTTAAAGGGGTTGTGTCACTTCAGCAAAGGCATCCATCATGTAGACAGAAAGGATCTGAAGATGCACTGTATTTAAAGCTATAGGCAGGGATTGGTGGAGGTGAATGCTGCTAAAGAGATTCAACAGCTTGTAAAATGTAAAGGTTCACTTACTTTCTCTCCCTCCCTGCACTGTGGATGTTTACTCAATGTACCCAATAAAATTTACATGAGCGGTACAATTGTCTGTGTGCTATCATTTCAGTCAGATTGTGTTTGTCTATAATAATCAGACCATAATAATCAATCAATGCAGATATCCAGGTCATTCCAAAGGGTTCACTTACTTTTTCTTACAGCCCTATTTGATAGAACTTATTGATCTTCCTCATACCTTTTTTTTCAGCATCAAAGTGACCAAAAAACAGCAATTTACACAGAGTTTCCCCCCAGATACAAATTAAATAACAAGACATTTTTATAGTTTGCATGTGGTAATAAGAGCTACTGCATGAAAACTTGTTTTATTTTTTTTATTTTATTATAATAATTAGTGTTGAATGAATCGAAGTTAATGAGTGGAATCCGATCCAAAGTTTAGGAAAAATTCTATTTGCCACAAATACGAAATTCCTTACACTTACTTGCATGGTAACGAAACAGATTTTTTGTAAAATGGCTTCTGCACATATTACAAAGTTAAGGTAAGAATCCCAGGAATGCGAGATCGCCCAGATAGCCAATCGGCAGCTAGCCAGCCCCTGTGATGTCACAGCCCTATAAAAAGCCTCATCCAGCTCGGTCTCCGAAGTCTCCAACTCTGTAAGCCGAAGGAATCCATAGGAAACGGTGCAGTTTGCATCAATCCCTGTGTAGGGCACAGAGATATCTAATTGAACAGAGCCCACCTTGTTTAATAGACAAGCAATTCTATTACACCTTGATTCTCAAATTGGGGCGAACTGCTGAACCTGCTGAACCGTCCTCCTGCTCCTGTCTTGGTGGAAGGTAATCTTGAATTTCAGATTGCCAGGAATCTGAAACTCACGAATTCTCCGTCGATCTCTTCAGTATCTTGTGCACTGGAAACGTTACTGTCCAGAGGAAAGAATGTGGGTTCCTGTGACCGACGTTAATTCCAGTCGTCTTGTGAAGGACTTTCACAGGGCGCATCCTGACAAAGTAGGCCCTGGGTGTCCAAAGATAACCCGTATAGGGGGGGGGAGTACTGTCACGGTCCCTCCCATGACAGAGGTGAGAAGATCTGAGAGACTGGTGGCACGTGAGGGTATCTGACAGTCTTTCTGTTTTCTCCTTGCAGTATTGTTGTTTGGTAATGACCACACCTCTTGTCAGGTACAGCTTGTGGTCATTACTGAGGCTCTATTTAGTTCTGACTCACACTGCTTACCATGCGGTTGATATTTCCCGCTGGAGTTGGTTGAGCTTGTGTGTTGTTCCTTTTGATCTCCTGCTCCTCCATTCTTCTTTAAGCTAAGTGCATTTTGTTTTGCATTTTGTTGTTCGCTTGTGTTTGTTGTTTTCTGGGCCTCAGGGAGATGCTGGTTCCTTAATCTGGGATGTAAACAGTAGTCTCATCCCCGTCACCACTCCTAGGGCTTTCCAGGGTCTCCAGGGCTAAGGTTACAGAGTAGTAGTATTTCCACATTCTGGGTCTACTCATATTGACAGAAGTCAGGGAGAGGTCTAGGGATTCCTAGGAGGTGACCATCCCTCTCCCTTAGCTTTGAGGCCTAGACTTCCTTCTATGTTTTATCTGGTGTTTTCCCCTCCCCATTACCTCTGACAGATGTACACCAAGAAACATGTTCCCTGCAGGATGGAAAGTAGCTGATTTATAATGTGCTTTGTAATGAATTAATTTGGATTGAAGTAATTTTTTAAAATTTTTTGGCAAAGCGTCCGAATAGAATTTTTGAAAACTTTGCTAATCTCTACTTATAATAAAGGACTTTGGCAGGGCCTAATAGGTGTTCAAAGATGGTAGACCTTGGGGCGTTCATTAGGCACACAACTACCATAAGAACACAAGGGCATCATGGAGCACCAAAGGGGCCCCTTCCTTCTGTCTAACCACTTAGATGCCACGGATTCTATTGAGAACATCGAGGGTTGTGCTTATTAATGGTATCAATAATTTTGCAAGTTGTCCATCAATGTAATTACCTGATGTCTATATCTATGTAGAAGAGCAGTCTTATTAGTAGACCCTCTGTCTGTAGACATGTGCAGATCATGTAGAGCCTGAGCCAATAAGTAAATAGCTTTATATACTCGGTCAGAGAGTCCTATGCCTTTAAAGTTGTAAAAATCGGTGACCCGCTCTGTCCCGGTACAGTTATGTAGAGTTTTGTTGTATGCGAACTGATGGAAATCATTCATACGTCGATCTCTTGATAAACAGTGCAGGTATACCAACCAAATATGAGCCAGTAACATGTCTTCTGGATGATTTATCGTCTGGAACCTTTCATAGAAACTTGTCATGTCTGGTACAGGAAATTCAGAAGGTTCAAGAGCCAGACTCCCATTAAATGTTTCTTTGTGGTGCTCCATAAGACTAGTGATTGATGCAAATGCAGGACCGAGGACCAGGGTCTTATCACGGAGCACATCTTGTATTATCTTTAGCTGATCTCCAAGGAATGGAGAATATGTCCCACAGAGTATTATAACCTGGGCTGAGGACTTTCTGATGATCTCAGAGTTCATTTTTTCAATGGCATCCAGAAAACGTAGGGGAACATACTTTATTTTTATGGTGTAGGCCACACAGATTTCATTAATGGTCAGATATTGTGTCAAAATTTGAACCTCCTCATTCCCACTCTCATCATCTGAAGATAAAATCCCAACCCACGTCCATCTAAAGAACTTGATCAGCTTGGATAACACCAAATAACTGATTTTGACACTTTGACTGGTGCGGTAAAATGTTGGGTAGCGATTCCGATTGTTCAAAACAGAACTTGTAGCACCGTAGCTGATCTACAAAAATAGAGATAACAATAGAAAACTAAGTAGGTAAAATGATCTTATCTTATACAACATCTAAATTATATTTTGAAAACACTTAGAAGAAAGAACAGAATTTCTAAATGGTAAAGGGTTCTAATAAATGAAATCTTGTAATGACCCCTTATCAGACTAGATGCAGATCATTTCTCTAATCCTAGATGCACCAGAGCAATCACTCCTCCTGCAGCTCTGTGTTCCTGGCGGATCAAGGCTGCCTGTGTCTCACTTGCCTCTCCTGGTGGCCATAGCTGCTGGAGTCTTTTTCCACATTCTAGGTTTCTCCTGGCCATCACTACCTGCCAGTTCCTGCTCCGCTGTCTAAGGCTTGCATACTCTCCCAGGCTCTTAAAAGGCACATGTGGCCTGATGTTTCCCTAGCCAATGGCTACATAATGTGGTTTATTTTAAAGTTTTTATCCAATACTATAAACTTCCCCCCCATATGCTGGGCCCCTCCCTGGGAATATACTTACCCCACTCCCTGCGCCACTCCTGGTCCCTGCACTGCCACTACTTCTTCCTGTGCGCTGATTAAAACATCCAGTGTAGGGGGGGGAGCAGCCAATGGTAGGCAGGGAGGGGGACGAGCCTTTCTTGCATTGCGGGTGATGCTAGGGAGGTTCGTTCTCGTCCCTGGCTGCAATTGGCTTGCACGCCCCTGACACTGGATGTTTTAATCAGCACACAGGGAGAAGAAGTTGTGGCGGTGCGGGGACCAGGAGTGGCGCAGGGAGTGGGGTAAGTATATTCCCAGTGAGGGGTCCGGCATATTGGGGGGGCAGCTTATTGTATTAACCCCTTTACGGGGTTGTGCATAAAATATATTACACATTTTTTAGATCTGCACCTTTATCTGAATACTTTTGTAATTGCAAATTTGTTTTCCTTATTTTTTGTCCACCTCACGGAGGTGGTCGCAAGCAGTTAGTTTAAATCTTCAGCTGTCACCAACCATATTGTCTATTAGAAGCTGTGGCAGTTACAGGGTAAGATCTACAGCAGAAAGGACACATCCCTGAGAAAGGATATGCCCCCAAGCTTCCAGCCTGAAAAAAATCTACCAGACAACTGGAGCAATGATTGGGGTGATCTCTGGTAACATGTGAGGTACAGGGCTGGTTCTAGCTTTGTTAGACGGAGAACGTCACGCAATGTGTGAAGTCTAGTCCTGCAAAGTCATTGCTTTGTCCTGAGCTCCTGTCAAGTGCCCAACCTTTGCCTGTTTACCGGATTGACCCTGTGCTGCCTGCCCTGTCTCCTACCTGATTTCCATACTGAGCCTGGGCTGCTTGTTCTGACCTTCTCCCTATTTATGGATCTTTACTACAGTAACTCTGTCTACCCTGACCTCGGGTTATCACCTGTCCTCGCTCTTGTATGGTACCTTGGTGCTACACACCACTGTCTCTTAACTCACCTGTGTCAGATGTCATTGAACAGACCCTACTGCAAGATGCAAAGACATGAAGACCACCTAGACCAGTGTTTCCCAACCAGCGTGCCTCCAGCTGTTGCAAAACTACAACTTCCAGCATGCCGCACAGCCAAAGGCTATCTGGGCATGCTGGGAGTTGTAGTTTTGCAACAGCTGGAGGCACGCTGGTTGGGAAACACTGACCTAGACAATGCTCTTAAGAGTAGCCATATGTAAAATTGATTCTTACACCTTGATTCTCAAATTGGAGTAAATATCCTGTATAATATAACCATTATGGTGGTGTCCACCTGATTTCACAGTTAAGCAGTTCCAATGGTAAATTGCAAAAACTCATGCAAATTGACCTTGAGACCTCTATCACAGGTCAGCATTTTGCATCAGGATTTGATCAGGATTTGGAAGCAGGAGTGGGTCCAAAACACAGAAGACATGCAAACATTCCAATCATGTGTCATCTCTGTTTTGGACCGACTACAGTTTTTTTGGCCTTACCAATACTGATCAATTACTGACCAAATACTGACCGTGTGAAGGCAGATGCTCAAAAGACAGGATCCATTAGTTTTCTGGTTAATCTTCTGACGGATCAGAAGAAGGGCAAAATAAACTGTGATGTCAACACAAACTTATTGCTGACACTCTGTCATGGGCCACTACGTGGATCAGCGTGTACCAGAACATGTTCTCTAGCAATCTATGTGTAATCAGCAGATGGTGTAAAAGGGGTGTGCTCTTTCACTCTATACAGTGCCTTGCAAAAGTATTCACCCCCTTGACTTTTTCATGTTTTGTTACATTACAGCCTTAAGTTCAATGTTTTGTTAATCTGAATCTTATGTGATGGATCAGAACACAATAGTCTAAGTCGGTGAAGTGAAATGAGAAAAATATATAAATAAAACTATTGGTTTTGAAATAGAAAACAGAAAATTGTCCTGTGCGTATGTATTCACCCCCTTTGTTAGGAAGCTCATATAAAGCTCTGGGGCAACCAATTACCTTCAGAAGTTACATAATTAGTGAAATGATGTCACCTGTGTGCAATTTAAGTGTCACATGATCTGCATTACATATACTCACCTTTTTTGAAAGGCCCCAGAGGCTGCAACACCTAAGCAAGAGGCATCACTAACCAAACACTGCCATGAAGACCAAGGAACTCTCCAAACAAGTAAGGGACAATGTTGTTGAGAAGTACAAGTCAGGGTTAGGTTATAAAAAAATATCCAAATCTTTGATGATCCCCAGGGTCACCATCAAATCTATCATAACCAAATGCAAAGAACATGGCACAACAGCAAACCTGCCAAGAGACGGGCGCCCACCAAAACTGATGGACCGGGCAAGGAGGGCATTAATCAGAGAGGCAGCACAGAGACCTAAGGTAACCCTGGAGGAGCTGCAGAGTTCCACAGCAGAGACTGGAGTATCTGTACATAGGACAACAATAAGCCGTACGCTCCATAGAGTTGGGCTTTATGGCAGAGCGGCCAGAAGAAAGCCGTTACTTTCAGTTAAAAACAAAAAGGCACGTTGTGAGTTTGCGAAAAGGCGGAAGGGGCTCGGGTCTAAAGAGACTAAAATGGAACTTTTCTCCCATCAAAGAAAACGCTATGTCTGGCGCAAACCCAACACATTACATCACCCAAAGAACACTATCCCCACAGTGAGACATGGTGGTGGCAGCATCATGCTGGGGAGACTGGGAAACTGGTCAGAGTGGAGGGAAAGATGGATGGTGCTAAATACATGGATATTCTTCAGCAAAACCTGTCCCACTCTGTGCGTGATCTGGGGCTAGGACGCAGGCTCACCTTCCAGCAGGACAATGACCCCAAACACACGGCTAAAGCAACACTTGAGTGGTTTAAGAGGAAACATGTAAATGTGTTGGAATGGCCGAGTCACAGCCCAGATCTCAATCCAATAGAAGATCTGTGGTCAGACTTGAAGATTGCTGTTCACAAGCAGTGATGGCTAGTTCGCATTGTTTGCCCGCGAACATATGCGGGCTGCCATCTTTTTTCACAAGTCCGGCGAGGCACAGGTAAGCCCTTACCTGTGCCTGTTCGCGAGCCGGTCTGAAAACAAGTGCGGTCAGCGGGAGCAGGCAGTTCTGAGAACAGCCACCAGGGGCCTTCATCGGGCTGTTCTCGGAACTGCCTTCTCCCGGTAACCGCATTTGTTTTCAGACCGGCTACCGGCACAGGTAAGGGTTTACCTGTGCCTCCTCAGACTTGTGAAAAAAGATGGCAGCCCACATATGTTCGTGGGCGAACAATGCGAACTGGCCATCACTGTTCACAAGCGCAAACCATCCAACTTGAAGGAGCTGGACCAGTTTTGCAAGGAGGAATGGGCAGAAATCCCAGTGGTAAGATGTGGCAACTGCTCATAGAGACTTATCCAAAGCGACTTGGAGCTGTGATTGACGAAAAAGGCGGCTCTACAAAGTCTTGACTTTAGGGGGGTGAATAGTTATGCACATCTTCAAAGTTGTGGGCATGTTCTGTAAATTAAATTATTCAAGTCCTCAAACAATCCATGTTAATTCCAGGTTGTGAGGCAACACAACATGAAAAAGTCAAGGGGGGTGAATACTTTTGCAAGGCACTGTAATACAATCTTAGGCCACTGCACGGTTAAGTCCATTATACCTGACACTAACATTGACCTGTAAGGCTGAGTTCACACTTCAGTTATTTAATCAGTTTTTGACCCATAACCGAACAAATAAGATTCTACCAGGCCCTTAGTATCAACAAATGTGTGACTACTGGTTATTATAGTCAATAAGAGAATGCCGCCTACTTGTGAGTATCGGTATAATGCCAGGACCTCAGCGATGGACACTGTGGTTGATGAACTCTGATCTCCAATAAAACCAGCCACGTTCCTCATTGCTCTACAGGAATAATTGGGGACGGTCATTCCTGGTCCTGATAGAATCTGTAGGACACTTTTCACAGCTTTATTGCTGTCGGAGCACGAGTCAAATATGTGATATCCCAGAGAGACATTAGGTAAAATTGTCTGATCTCGGTTAATTTCCTCAATGGCGAAACGGAAAGTCAGAAGGTCCTTGTAATACTGAGGCACGGGTCTGTGGATACATTTTCATTGGTGATGAAATTATGTAAATTAGAGAAGCTTTGAATCACACACATTGTAGAACAGTAGAAATGATGTTCTGGTCAAGGACCATAGACACCTAGACATGGACTTTACGAAATCAGTTAAATCCTGGTAAATCACTACATGACCTTGAACCTCTGATTACTCAACTCCATGACCAACATTTGTCCAAGATTCAGTCAGTCCCCAATTACTGGCACTTCCCTCAGTGTAAAATATCTGTCCAGACAGAGAGTCAGAGGTTGTTTGTGCCCGGGCAGAACACCTACATGGCCCCTGGCTGTGCGGACTTGGTAGTCCAGCTGTTCTCTGCTGTTGTCACACTCACCTGTAACTATATTCTTGCACCCCAACTTACATTGACCCATATTAGTGTAAACTACATCTGCAGCGTCCAACATGCGTCTGGGGTTGAGATTGCAGTGCTCACCTGGCTAGATTATTTTATTCCTGGGATGCTGGATTTTTCCTGTTCTATTTTTGCTACTGGGGTTGTTTTTAAGTAAATTTGTTGTGACGCCAGTTGCATTGAAGCAACAAGGGACAGAGTCCCCTTAAATAGATCGTGTTGGTGGTACCCAGGTGTAGGAATGCCAGAGTAGGGTAAGGTAGCCTATAATGTCCATTTAGATGCGGCTTTGCACGTGTCATGGTGCTCCTACCTGGATACGCTGGAACCCCAGTCGTCGTCGGGCGAAGCAGAGCAAATAGGAGAAATAGTTGGTGAAGGGGATGATGAAATAAATTGAGTCCAGGCGTGTATTGAAGTTGATAACAGCTTTACTTGAAGATAGCTATAGGACCAGACTAGGGCAAGGTTAATCAAACACTTTATTTACAGATGCCTAGGTAGGCAAATAAACCTATCTTGGCCCAAGTCAAATTAATATATCACTTTTATTGGATATGCGTTAAAACCTAAATAAGGACATAGAACGTTATGGTACCGACCATTGAAACAAAAAAGTAACTAGGATATTAAAACCACAGCCACCAAACCACTGTTATTGACATTGGCTTAGTAACTTAGGAGAAAGGAAAAAAGAAAAGAGAAAAAGAAAAAGGGTGAAGACAGGAGGAAGGGGGGAACGTGCACAATCCCTACCCCTGAAAACGTGAGGGGGACTTAATTGCCCTCCCACGTAACCACTTTATAACTGCAGTAAGATCTATTTGCCTTGCTTGCACATCTGCTACACAGGTGTACTGGTGTGCGACCTGTATCATCAGCACACCCAGGCAGATATAGGTGCTGTCTATCTCCTGCCTTTTAATCCAAACGTGGATGACACTATTATTTCTCCTAAAACTACCAACTACTATCTATGGTGAGCCTGTAATCCATCCGGACTACTCATGGAAGCTACACAGTAGAGAGGTGACCGCACATTAAAACCTAACTCTGCCCCCCGACATGTTTCGCCAGTTACACTGGCTTCCTCAGGGGTAATGGGCAGCAATGGATGACATCAAACACCGGAGCCTAAAGTAGTGAATATACTGATTGACAGGTATTAGCTACCTATCCTTCATGGGGGAGGTAGAAGCCTCAGCCAATCTAAATCCGACACTGAAGCTGGACGCCGTATCATAGGGAGGCCGCCGTCACCACAGGAGGGCCGCGTCATTACTGGTGCGCTGACCCTGCGGCGCATACACTGTTTCTTGGAGAGGCCGCCGTCGCCACCTATTTGCGTCATCATTGGTGACCAATCGATACGGCGCATGCGCAGACGAAACGGCGACCGCAAGATGCCGCACGCACGACTGCGCATGAGTTGCGCAGCAACAGGCTGCGCACCAACTCAGAACCCTCCTATTCGCAAGAAAGGGCTAGAGAATACGTCAACAGACAGATGGTAAATCATTGGCATAGGATGAGTGGTAAAAATCAAACGCCTGACACAGATCACAGGCTGTCCCAAATAGATACCCACATAGTATTGGTGACAAAACCATTCCCACCACTACCAAGGGGTAGTAGATAACTGTATTTTAGCTTATGATAATTACAGACAATACATTAGTTGCAGACAATTTATTAGTAAACCAGTTATCTTATTGAAAACCACTGGCAGTGATGTGATTATAGTAGGCAAGATTATAAGTACTATTTGAGCCTGCCTATATCACACTGTTGCTCACCTATATATTCCTGATATCAGTTGTAAAGTGTCCTGGCTGTATTAACCACCCCAATGATGTCAGACCTGTCGCTAATATTAAATACGTGTTTGAAATTAGATATTGTAACTCTGATATAAAATATTAAATCCATATAAATATCAATCCAATGTTAATGTCATAAATACTAGTCTGTCTCAACGTCTGATTCAGACCTCGATGGAAGCTAACATTACTGAATTTACATGTGAAATAACCACAAATTAATAAATTTTCCTCTCATGTTTATAAGAAGGCAGTAAATGCAAAGCCTTCATTGAGCCCCTTTGGGCTACGACTGTCCAAGCGATATATCCACCTGGTTTCTTCTTGTAGAAGAAGCACGTCCAGGTCCCCTTTCCTTGCACCCAAAGATTTTTTACAGATACCCCAAAATTTGAGTGTCCTATAATTACCACCATGATGGGTTCTCACATGTCTGGAGATTGAGGTATCTGCCGAGGTATTGATACTACTGATGTGTTGACAGATCCTTCTCCTAAACTGTTGGGATGTTTTGCCAACGTAAATCTTACAGCAAGGGCATTCAATGGCATAGACAATACCTGTGGTCTTACAATTGATGTATTGTCTGATCTGATACTCTCTTTTATCAACAGGATTAACAAAAGACCGGCACTTCCTGACGAGCGGACAGAAAATACAGTCACCACACGGGTAAGTACCTACTAAATTTGATTTCAGCCAGGTGGTCTTAGGTGGAACCGGACGAAAGAAACTATGGACTAGAGCGTCTTTTAGATTTCTGCCACGCCGATAGGTGACACTTGGATGTTGTGTAATCACTGCCCTCAGGTCGTTGTCCGCCCACAGAACATGCCAGTGCTTCCTAAGGATACCACATACTCTTTTATTTTGAACATCATAGGTGCCAATGCACCTGATTGTCTGTTTGCTGGAATCCTTGGGTGGAGTAGTCAGGAGCTCTGTCCTGCTGGTATTGCTTGCCCTGGCATATGCTTGGTGTAACACCTTTTTAGGATAGCCCCTAGCTCGAAACCGATCATATAGGATCTTACTTTCTTTTTGAAAGGTAGCTTCGTCCGAACAGTTCCTGCGGGCCCTAATGTATTGGCCAACTGGTATGCCTTTCCTGAGGGGCCTAGGGTGGAAACTGCTCCATTCTAGTAGGCTATTCGTCGCTGTGGGCTTACGATGGACTTCTGAACGAATGTGGCCATCAGGATCCAGGACTAATTTCAGATCCAAAAAATTAATAGTGTTTTCGTGTATTTCTGACGTAAATGCCATACCTATGGCATTAGAATTAAGCGCTGAAACAAAACAGTGACATTTTTCAATTGTGCCTTCCCAGAGTACCAGTACATCATCGATGTACCTACCCCAAAATAATATGTGTTGTGTAAAATCAGATAAATCAGATGTGAAAACAATGGTGTCCTCCCACCACCCTAAGAACAGATTAGCATAATTTGGTGCGCATTTACTTCCCATCGCGGTCCCAACAGTTTGTAAATAATAGTGGCCGTTAAACAGAAAGTAATTGTGTGTGAGTAAAAAACGAAGGAGAGTTAAAAGAAACTCATTATGTGCACAAAACTGAATACTCTTAGTTGAAAGATAAGTGGATACTGCCTCAATCCCCAAATCATGCCTAATATTTGAATACAAAGCCTCAACGTCGAGACTGGCCAATTTAGTTACTGGGGTTACCTGAATGTCCTGGAGCCTGGTGACCACATCCTTAGTGTCCCTAATATATGAGGGCAAACTGGGCACAAAAGGAGCAATAAATCCATCCACATATTGGCTAATGTTCTCTGTTAAACTATTGTTACCGGACACTAGTGGTCTACCCGGCACTGGTCGCCTCCGTTTGTGCACCTTTGGAGTCGCATATATAGTGGCAGTCGTTGGATGTGTTTTCAAGAGATATTGATATTCATCTTTTGAGATCAGTTTATTTGCCTTTGCTGTGGTCAAAATGACCTTCAATTCTCCTAAAAACCTGTGTAGCTTCCATGAGTAGTCCGGATGGATTACAGGCTCACCATAGATAGTAGTTGGTAGTTTTAGGAGAAATAATAGTGTCATCCACGTTTGGATTAAAAGGCAGGAGATAGACAGCACCTATATCTGCCTGGGTGTGCTGATGATACAGGTCGCACACCAGTACACCTGTGTAGCAGATGTGCAAGCAAGGCAAATAGATCTTACTGCAGTTATAAAGTGGTTACGTGGGAGGGCAATTAAGTCCCCCTCACGTTTTCAGGGGTAGGGATTGTGCACGTTCCCCCCTTTCTCCTGTCTTCACCCTTTTTCTTTTTTCTCTTTTTCTTTTTTCCTTTCTCCTAAGTTACTAAGCCAATGTCAATAACAGTGGTTGGGTGGCTGTGGTTTTAATATCCTAGTTACTTTTTTGTTTCAATGGTCGGTACCATAACGTTCTATGTCCTTATTTAGGTTTTAACGCATATCCAATAAAAGTGATATATTAATTTGACTTGGGCCAAGATAGGTTTATTTGCCTACCTAGGCATCTGTAAATAAAGCTTTACTTTAATAAACTTTCATCAGGAAACAATCTTCCTACTTTGTCTTGGTTACCAGCAGGCTTTGGCATTAATTCTGGCAGCCAAACACACTAGGCTCTGCTATGTCTATTGCTCTCTGGCTCTGCTGTGCTAACAGGATTCAATTGAAACTTTTCCTTTCTACTGAACTTAGCTTTCTGTAGTCTGGTCTGTCTTTATCTTTATCCAGGGGACTTTTACTCCTGGTTGCCGAGGCTCTCAGCTTTGGCCTCCTAATCTAGCAGAGCTGATGGTGCTCTGTCTGGCATTTACAGGCCTGGTCCAGCAGGGACGAAGGCCTGCTTCCTTCCCCTTTGAGAGGGTACTCTCAACTCCCTCCTCGCTGACTAACCTCCCCCCTCTCTAGAGAGGGAGCTAGAATGGCAAGAAGGTTCCATCCTAGCTAACATAGCTCTGCCAAGCTCGCTGCCACCTGCTGGTTAACCAGGTACATTACACTTAAACAGTCACAAAACAAGAAATACAAATACACAATTTGCAGGCCTTAGAAATAAATACAGGGAATGACACTAGATGAACCATGGGAGACAGTGGGAAGGTGTAGAAGGTGGTAATGCACCTCTGGGGTGTTACACATCCATGACCAATAAGACTAAATCATATGTGAAAAGGTCCCACACATACAGTATGTAAGACAGTAGATAACATACAAGGCAATGCAATACAAATAATAGTCAATCTTTACAAAATCTAAAACTGCACTGGACTTTTGACTCAAAGATGCTTGTTTTTCCAACACAGCTCAAGGACAGCAAATCTGAAAGTGGCATTGGAGGACACATGATCTGCGGCTGTTCTGAAGCGACCTAAGGGCCAGCCAAGCGCGTCTGTCTCTTTACCATTACTTAAAAAAGTTAGAGTGCAAATATAGGGTGATGTCCAACATACATAGGGATTTCAGAAGACAATAGGTCACTCACCTACTTAAGTCATGATTGGTCACAACACCCATAAGGCACATATACTACATACTGTACCAGGACGTGTGAGGCTTGCTATCTGGACTTGGTCATCCACATCATAGGAGGAGCTTGACAGGATCCAATGGTGGAAAGAAGGTGCAATGTAGAGGATAAACAAAAAGGGACTTTTTTCCTGCACTTCCTTTAAAAAGCTACTAATTAATTCAACAAAAAAATCCAATTTCAGAAAGATGATTAAATACAATAAATCCAAATTAAGCTTTTGGGGGTTGTGTCAGATACAGGGCAAATCAATTGGAAAATATGGCATTTTTGCATACTTTTTTATCCACGAGGAGCGATGTATGATCTATAGGAGTCCTTACACCTACTAAATGCTCTTCACATGGACAGATAGTACTTCCTGATCCTTACAAAGGCATCTCACCCAGCTAAGCCAGTTCTATATACCCAGCCCTGATGAAGGGCAATTGCAGTATCTCCACAGCAAGTGTTACTGTGATTGTACTATATGTACAGTATGTCACATAGGCTGTGTATGGAGAGAGTGGTGGGTCCTAGTTACTATTGCTAGGCATGGGCTGGCACCACCTCTTCCTCTGCAGTAAATGAGGTTGGCCTGATGTAGATAGTGAGTGTGTAAGCAACTAGGAAGACAACTGTACAGGGAATACTCTTACCCTATAGATTGCAAAAAGAAGCAAAGTGACAGTATATGTGCAAGCCCTTCAGGGAAGAAGTTATTGGGTTATAAAGAGAGTGTGGTTATTCCATAAGTTAGAGTGTCTGCATCTTGGCTACTGACTTCCCTGCATGTTTGTGAGATCTAATAGGCTTCAAGTCCCCCATCATACTAAGGGAACCTCCTGATCACCTGTTTATAGGCGGTGAGAGTTAGAGTACTGTAATAGTGAGATAATCAAGTTGAACCTCTTAGTCACTCTGGGAAGACTAAGCGGATAATAAGAAAGAGACTTAACCCCCTGCCTCCACATAGTCTTGGGAAACTGTACATGGTGACTGAAAAAGCTGTGCCTGACATAGTAACATAGTTAATACGGTTGAAAAAAGACATAAGTCCATCAAGTTCAACCAAGGGATCGGTGGGGACGTGAATCCCAGAAAGAAGTAATTTCTACACGTTTTCATAAGCATCTGGTACTTATTTGTCACCACCAGACATCTGAGAAGCTCTGTCAGACGTTCTTCAGAACCTCCTGCTTGAGGTTCCTTTTGTTTTGCTTTCGTTTTCTCATCTCGTTAGCCTCTCTCAGCTGTCATGTAGTTGCACTGATTGCATCCCTTTAAATCCCTTCCCATACTGCATCACTTTGCAGTTTATACAACTTCCTGGAGTGTATGCATGCTGGATGCTACTACTGAGTCTTCTACAGATAAGTTTTGTTCATTCATTTGTGTTTTCCTGTTTGCTGGATCCCAGGTGACCCTGACTCCCTCCGTATCAAGTGTAGGGAGCTGGTGGTCCCGTAACAGAGAATCTGGCTTCATGTCAGCAGAGAATCAGTCTGCATGTCATAGCAGAGAATCAGGCTTCACGTCAGCCACCACTGGAACAGTCCATTGTCATATATTTAGGCCCAGCACCCAGGCAGAGGAGAGATGTCCCGTAACAGAGAATCTGGCTTCATGTCAGCAGAGAATTAGTCTGCATGTCATAGCAGAGAATCAGGCTTCACGTCAGCCACCACTGTAACAGTCCATTGTCAGATATTTAGGCCCAGCACCCAGGCAGAGGAGAGAGGTCCCATAACAGAGAATCTGGCTTCATGTCAGCAGAGAATCAGTCTGCATGTCATAGCAGAGAATCAGGCTTCAGGTCAGCCACCAGTGCAACAGTCCATTGGCATATATTTAGGCCCAGCACACAGGCAGAGGAGAGAGGTCCCGTAACAGAGAATCTGTCTTCATGTCAGCAGAGAATCAGTCTGCATGTCATAGCAGAAAATCAGGCTTCATGTCAGCAGAGAATCAGTCTGCATGTCATAGCAGAGAATCAGGCCTCACGTCAGCCACCACTGCAACAGTCCATTGGCATATATTTAGGCCCAGCACCCAGGCAGAGGAGAGAGGTCCCGTAACAGATAATCTGGCTTCATGTCAGCAGAGAATCAGTCTGCATGTCATAGCAGAGAATCAGGCCTCACGTCAGCCACCACTGCAACAGTCCATTGGCATATATTTAGGCCCAGCACCCAGGCAGAGGAGAGAGGTCCCGTAACAGAGGATCTGGCTTCATGTCAGCAGAGAATCAGTCTGCATGTCATAGCAGAGAATGAGGCTTCACGTCAGCCACCACTGCAACAGTCCATTGGCATATATTTAGGCCCAGCACACACACAGGCAGAGGAGAGAGGTCCCGTAACAGAGGATCTGGCTTCATGTCAGCAGAGAATCAGTCTGCATGTCATAGCAGAGAATGAGGCTTCACATCACCCAACATTGGAACAGTCCATTGGCATATATTTAGGCCCCGGCACCCAGACAGAGGGTTGCCTCGCAATATAATGGTAAAATGAAAAAAAAATAGGATTGAATGAGGAAGTGCCCTGGAGTACAATAATATATGGTTAAGGGGAGGTAGTTAATGTCTAATCTGCACAAGGGATGGACAGGTCCTGTGGGATCCATGCCTGGTTCATTTTTATGAACGTCAGCTTGTCCACATTGGCTGTAGACAGGCGGCTGCGTTTGTCTGTAATGACGCCCCCTGCCGTGCAGAATACACGTTCAGACAAAACGCTGGCCGCCGGGCAGGCCAGCACCTCCAAGGCATAAAAGGCTAGCTCTGGCCACGTGGACAATTTAGAGACCCAGAAGTTGAATGGGGCCGAACCATCAGTCAGTACGTGGAGGGGTGTGCACACGTACTGTTCCACCATGTTAGTGAAATGTTGCCTCCTGCTAACACGTTGCGTATCAGGTGGTGGTGCAGTTAGCTGTGGCGTTTTGACAAAAGTTTTCCACATCTCTGCCATGCTAACCCTGCCCTCAGAGGAGCTGGCCGTGACACAGCTGCCTTGGCGACCTCTTGCTCCTCCTCTGCCTTGGCCTTGGGCTTCCCCTTGTTCCCCTGTGACATTTGGGAATGCTCTCAGTAGCGCGTCTACCAACGTCCGCTTGTACTCGCGCATCTTCCTATCACGCTCCAGTGCAGGAAGTAAGGTGGGCACATTGTCTTTGTACCGTGGATCCAGCAGGGTGGCAACCCAGTAGTCCGCACACGTTAAAATGTGGGCAACTCTGCTGTCGTTGCGCAGGCACTGCAGCATGTAGTCGCTCATGTGTGCCAGGCTGCCCAGGGGTAAGGACAAGCTGTCCTCTGTGGGAGGTGTATCGTCATCGTCCTGCCTTTCCCCCCAGCCACGCACCAGTGATGGGCCCGAGCTGCGTTGGGTGCCACCCCGCTGTGACCATGCTTCATCCTCATCCTCCTCCACCTCCTCCTCATCCTCGTCCTCCTCGTCCTCCAGTAGTGGGCCCTGGCTGGCCACATTTGTACCTGGCCTCTGCTGTTGCAAAAAACCTCCCTCTGAGTCACTTCGAAGAGACTGGCCTGAAAGTGCTAAAAATGACCCCTCTTCCTCCTCCTCCTCCTCCTCCTGGGCCACCTCCTCTTCCATCATCGCCCTAAGTGTTTTCTCAAGGAGACATAGAAGTGGTATTGTAACGCTGATAACGGCGTCATCGCCACTGGCCATGTTGGTGGAGTACTCGAAACAGCGCAACAGGGCACACAGGTCACGCATGGAGGCCCAGTCATTGGTGGTGAAGTGGTGCTGTTCCGCAGTGCGACTGACCCGTGCGTGCTGCAGCTGAAACTCCACTATGGCCTGCTGCTGCTCGCACAGTCTGTCCAGCATGTGCAAGGTGGAGTTCCACCTGGTGGGCATGTCGCATATGAGGCGGTGAGCGGGAAGGCCGAAGTTACGCTGTAGCGCAGACAGGCGAGCAGCGGCAGGATGTGAACGCCGGAAGCGCGAACAGACGGCCCGCACTTTATGCAGCAGCTATGACATGTCGGGGTAGTTGTGAATGAACTTCTGCACCACCAAATTCAGCACATGCGCCAGGCAAGGGATGTGCGTCAAACTGGCTAGTCCCAGAGCTGCAACGAGATTTCGCCCATTATCGCACACCACCAGGCCGAGCTTGAGGTTCACCGGCAGCAACCACTCGTCGGTCTGTTGTTCTATACCCCGCCACAACTCCTGTGCGGTGTGGGGCCTGTCCCCCAAACATATGAGTTTCAGAATGGCCTGCTGACGTTTACCCCGGGCTGTGCTGAAGTTGGTGGTGAAGGTGTGTGGCTGACTGGATGAGCAGGTGGAAGAAGAGGAGGAGGAAGCTGAGTAGGAGGAGGTGGCAACAGGAGGCAAAGAATGTTGCCCTGCGATCCTTGGCGGCAGAAGGACGTGCGCCAAACAGCTCTCCGCCTGGGGCCCAGCTGCCACTACATTTACCCAGTGTGCAGTTAGGGAGATATAGCGTCCCTGGCCGTGCTTACTGGTCCACGTATCTGTGGTTAGCTGGACCTTGCTACAGATGGCGTTGCGCAGTGCACGCTTGATTTTATCGGATACTTGGTTGTGCAGGGAAGGCACGGCTCTCTTGGAGAAGTAGTGGCGGCTGGGAACAACATACTGTGGGACAGCAAGCGACATGAGCTGTTTGAAGCTGTCTGTGTCCACCAGCCTAAATGACAGCATTTCATAGGCCAGTAGTTTAGAAATGCTGGCATTCAGGGCCAGGGATCGAGGGTGGCTAGGTGGGAATTTACGCTTTCTCTCAAATGTTTGTGAGATGGAGAGCTGAACGTTGCCGTGTGACATGGTTGAGATGCTTGGTGATGGAGGTGGTGGTGGTGTTGGTGGTACATCCCCTGTTTGCTGGGCGGCAGGTGCCAACGTTCCTCCAGAGGCGGAGGAAGAGGCCGAGGCGGCAGCAGCAGAAGAGGCTGAGGCGGCAGCAGCAGAAGAGGTAGCAGGGGAGCCTGAGTGACTTCCTTGTTTTTAAGGTGTTTACTCCACTGCAGTTCATGCTTTGCATGCAGGTGCCTGGTCATGCAGGTTGTGCTCAGGTTCAGAACGTTAATGCCTCGCTTCAGGCTCTGATGGCACAGCGTGCAAACCACTCGGGTCTTGTCGTCAGCACATTGTTTGAAGAACTGCCACGCCAGGGAACTCCTTGAAGCTGCCTTTGGGGTGCTCGGTCCCAGATGGCGGCGGTCAGTAGCAGGCGGAGTCTCTTGGCGGCGGGTGTTCTGCTTTTGCCCACTGCTCCCTCTTTTGCTACGCTGTTGGCTCGGTCTCACCACTGCCTCTTCCTCCGAACTCTGAAAGTCAGTGGCACGACCTTCATTCCATGTGGGGTCTAGGACCTCATCGTCCCCTGCATCGTCTTCCACCCAGTCTTGATCCCTGACCTCCTGTTCAGTCTGCACACTGCAGAAAGACGCAGCAGTTGGCACCTGTGTTTCGTCATCATCAGAGACATGCTGAGGTGGTATTCCCATGTCCTCATCATCAGGAAACATAAGTGGTTGTGCGTCAGTGCAGTCTATGTCTTCCACCGCTGGGGAAGGGCTAGGTGGATGCCCTTGGGAAACCCTGCCAGCGGAGTCTTCAAACAGCATAAGAGACTGCTGCATAACTTGAGGCTCAGACAGTTTCCCTGGTATGCATGGGGGTGATGTGACAGACTGATGGGGTTGGCTTTCAGGCGCCATCTGTGCGCTTTCTGCAGAAGTCTGGGTGGGAGATAATGTGAACGTGCTGGATCCACTGTCGGCCACCCAATTGACTAATGCCTGTACCTGCTCAGGCCTTACCATCCTTAGAACGGCATTGGGCCCCACCAAATATCGCTGTAAATTCTGGCGTTTACTAGGACCTGAGGTAGTTGGTACACTAGGACGTGTGGCTGTGGCAGAACGGCCACGTCCTCTCCCAGCACCAGAGGGTCCACTAACACCACCACGACCATGTCCACGTCCGCTTCCCTTACTAGATGTTTTCCTCATTGTTATCGTTCACCACAACAACAAAAATATTATTTGGCCCAATGTATTGAATTCAAATTCAGGCCTTTTTTTACAGACACCTAACACTATCTGGCTATCTATTTAGGTACCGTATTACACTAATACAGGCACAGCAGTAACCACACCTGAATATAAATTTGAGGCCTATTATTTAGGCGCTGGGTGACAGGTATAGGTTTACTGACGGAATTAGACTGGGATATGCACAGTAGCGTGTGTGTGAAGTTATTGAGAATGACCCTATCAGCACCTTGATTCTGATATACCCTTTTAGGGATGTATTTAAAGTATGCCTGATACAGCAGAAACCACTAAATTAGGAAATTGCTAAATTGGGAATTGTATTTCAACCCAGAACAAAAACTGTGCTTTGACGGACACTAAATAACTTGACCAGCAACAGCAGTAACGACAGATTTAGCGGGATATAAACTTGAGGCCTAGTATTTAGGCGCTGGGTGACAGATATACATTTACTGACAGAATTAGACTGGGATATGGCCAAAAAATAACCACACTATTGATGGTTAAATGCACTTGGTGTGAGAGCTTGACCAACCACACCATTGAGGGTTAAATGCACTTGGTGACGGGCGCAGCTTGCCCCTGATGTAGTATATGGCCAAAAAATAAACAGACTATTGCTGGTTAAATGCACTTGGTGTGACAGCTTGACCCTGATGTAGGCTTTAGCCAAAAAACAACCACACCATTGAGGGTTAAATGCACTTGGTGGCAGCTTGTGCTGGCGCACCACAAGACACAAAATGGCCGCCGATCACCCCAGAAAAAAGTGACTGAAAAACGCTCTGGGATGCCTAAAAACAGTGAGCAATTCAATAGCAGCAGTTCAATCATCCACAGCTGCAGATCGATCAATGGATGGAGTCTTTTGGAGGAGTTAATCTGCCTAATCTCGCCCTACTGTCGCAGCTGCAACCTCTCCCTACACTGATCAGAGCAGAGTGATGGGCGGTGCTATGTGACTCCAGCTTAAATAGAGGCTGGGTCACATGGTGCTCTGGCCAATCACAGCCATGCCAATAGTAGGCATGGCTGTGACGGCCTCTTGGGGCAAGTAGTATGACGCTTGTTGATTGGCTGCTTTGCAGCCTTTCAAAAAGCGCCAAGAAAGCGACGAACACCGAACCCGAACTTTTACGAAAATGTTCGGGTCCGTGTCACGGACACCCCAAAATTCGGTACGAACCCGAACTATACAGTTCGGGTTCGCTCATCCCTAATAATAAATCATTTATATTTTTGCATAGATGCTTGTACCATGTTTTACTGATTGCACAATATAATTAAATTAATGATTAATTATTTTTGAGGTGTTTTATATGTCCAACTCTAGGATCAATTCCCTTTGAAATTTTTCCTTTGTACCTTTCTTTTATATAAAGCATTTGCTTTATATCCCCGACAGATTCAATTTGGAAAAATTGCTGAAAATGCTGTCCGTCATTTTAAACATCAAAGCACAGTCACAGGGAAGATGAAAAGGGAAAATCACATGACTCTGGAAGGTGTCTGTGGCCAATGAGCTTACCCACAATGCCTTGGAAGTCCCCCATAGCCAATAATGTGGGACTATAGCTGCCATGTGTGTGCCCGTGTAATAGGCACCATATAAATCCCAACCAGGCAATCTACCTTAATTTCTGAGCTTGTACATGCGTGAGATAGGATCTCTGTCAGAAAGAGAGAGCAAAGACTCTCAATACAGTTGGTTTAGCCTCAGAGACAGTGTTAGGGAAGATTATAGATAGATTAAAATAATAAATAGAGAGAAAGGATTAGGGGACTGGATTGGGTCAGTTAAGTTAGTTATCTAATGTATGTAGTGAGGATTCTGCACTGCACAGCAATATTTAAAGCTACAGAAGTCATTTTTATTGTGTAGGAGCCAGCTAGCAGCCCAATTTACATCCCAAAAATTCATGAAAGCACTGGCTGACCTGTTATTATGCACTAACTGCACTTGGACTCTGCTCAATTGTGCATTTTTTTTATTAAAAAACCTTTGCAGTTTATTCAAATAATAGCCAAACCGGACCAGACATTCCTTGCAGTATCTATTTCAGTTTTACTTTTGAGCCTAGAACTCACTACCCCGTCTTCTGAGATCTAAGTGTCCCCTGTGTCTGCTCACAATTTTCTGTCCAATTAATTTCTCAACAACTTTAAACTTGAATTCCCCCCAGCTATTATATGGCTGCAACGGCCTCTGTACCACGCAGCTTCCCCTTGTATCTCTCCACACCCAAAATGAAGCTCGGGAAGGTGAGCAATGTACTGTAGGAGGGACAATGAAACATTTAGCAGCAGATATACAGACGTGGACAAAATTGTTGGTACCCTTTGGTCAATGAAAGAAAAAGTCACAATGGTCACAGAAATAACTTTAATCTGACAAAAGTAATAATAAATTAAAATTCTATAAATGTTAACCAATGAAAGTCAGACATTGTTTTTCAACCATGCTTCAACAGAATTATGTAAAAAAATAAACTCATGAAACAGGCATGGACAAAAATGATGGTACCCCTAACTTAATATTTTGTTGCGCAACCTTTTGAGGCAATCACTGCAATCAAACGCTTCCTGTAACTGTCAATGAGACATCTGCACCTCTCAGCAGGTATTTTGGCCCACTCCTCATGAGCAAACTGCTCCAGTTGTGTCCGGTTTGAAGGGTGCCTTTTCCAGACTGCATGTTTCAGCTCCTTCCAAAGATGCTCAATAGGATTGAGGTCAGGGCTCATAGAAGGCCACTTTAGAATAGTCCAATTTTTTCCTCTTAGCCATTCTTGGGTGTTTTTAGCGGTGTGTTTTGGGTCATTGTCCTGTTGCAAGACCCATGACCTGCGACTGAGACCAAGCTTTCTGACACTGGCTAGTACATTTCTCTCTAGAATTCCTTGATAGTCTTGAGATTTCATTGTACCCTGCACAGATTCAAGACACCCTGTGCCAGACGCAGCAAAGCAGCCCCAGAACATAACAGAGCCTCCTCCATGTTTCACAGTAGGGACAGTGTTCTTTTCTTGATATGCTTCATTTTTTCGTCTGTGAACATACAGCTGATGTGCCTTGGCAAAAACTTCGATTTTTGTCTCATCTGTCCACAGGACATTCTCCCAGAAGCTTTGTGGCTTGTCAACATGTAGTTTGGCATATTCCAGTCTTGCTTTTTTATGATTCGTTTTCAACAATGGTGTCCTCCTTGGTCGTCTCCCATGTAGTCCACTTTGGCTCAAACAACGACGGATGGTGCGATCTGACACTGATGTTCCTTGAGCATGAAGTTCACCTTGAATCTCTTTAGAAGTCTTTCTAGGCTCTTTTGTTACCATTCGGATTATCCGTCTCTTAGATTTGTCATCAATTTTCCTCCTGCGGCCACGTCCAGGGAGGTTGGCTACAGTCCCATGGATCTTAAACTTATGAATAATATGTGCAACTGTACTCACAGGAACATCTAGTTGCTTGGAGATGGTCTTATAGCCTTTACCTTTAACATGCTTGTCTATAATTTTCTTTCTGATCTCTTGAGACAGCTCTTTCCTTTGCTTCCTCTGGTCCATGTCGAGTGTGGTACACACCATATCACCAAACAACACAGTGATTACCTGGAGCCATATATATAGGCCCAATGGCTGATTACAAGGTTGTAGACACCTGTGATGCTAATTAGTGGACACACCTTGAATTAACATGTCCCTTTGGTCACATTATGTTCTGTGTTTTCTAGGGGTACCATCATTTTTGTCCATGCCTGTTTCATGAGTTTATTTTTTTACATAATTCTGTTGAAGCATGGTTGAAAAACAATGTCTGACTTTCATTGGTTAACATTTATAGAATTTTAATTTATTATTACTTTTGTCAGATTAAAGTTATTTCTGTGACCATTGTGACTTTTTCTTTCATTGACCAAAGGGTACCAACAATTTTGTCCACGTCTGTATGTACAGATGTGTCTGCCCTTACCTTTCCACAAATTTGGTTAAGATTAATTAGCAACTGCTGCATCTGACGGGTTAACAAATCTCCCTCTGTCCTCTGATCTCCTGCAAATGCAATGGGTGGGAAGCCGAGTACTTGTCATGGCAGTCATTGACCTTCTGAAGCCTCCCAGAACACAGAAGAAGTATTATAGTGTACTGTACAAGTGGTCAAACGATCGCAGATTGGACTTCCCTAAAAAGACTAAAAAATTTGAAAAACTCTTGAATAAAGTTTTTAAAAATAACTGAAAAAAGAAACAAAAGATTAAAAATACAAAAACCCTCATTTCACACAGACACGTACATATATATGCCCGATGCTGGCCAGTGGGGGTGAGATGCAGGAAGGGTGGTGAGTATGGGAAAGGTGGCTGAGGTAACAAAGGTGGTTGTAGTCCTCACAGTGGTTAACCCCGGCTCCAGTGGTCTCCGAGGTTGTGTGGGCAGTGAATGAGGGGCATAATCCTTCTTCCCCTCAGGGTACACCCTTGGCTTGGGGCTCCTGCCTGGTGGTGGCTGAAGGAAATGTGCTATCTGATTGGGATAGTGTTTCCCTGCACAAGGCAGTAGTATGCACATACCGCTTTTCTCTCTGCCTGGTTCACCAGAAGATTGTTAATCAGGAGGTAGGACCAGCCCACCACCTGGCAACGGAAACCAAGGCTGCCAGTTAACTATTTTCTCCCATACATGGCCTTAATGGATCACAGAGTTCATAAATCACTGCATAAAATAGCATTAAAATAACAGACATGGATAACATTCCTGCAGCAACATTAGTCATTTAGCAGTAAGAGTGTCACTATATATATATATATATATATATATATATGCTATGGACAATAGCACCAGCGCATCTGAACAGTTAGAGAGTCCTCTCTCCTTCGATTAGTTGCTATGGCAGCCTTAGGTCTTGTGAAAGCTACCATGCATGCTACATCTAACCTGCCTGTTAACATGTGCCTGTGGCAGGGCTTGACAGACAGCTACAAAATACCATAGACTGCAATAGTATTCTATGCAGACTATGGTACAATCAGAAGACTACATATTAAAAACTCAAATCACCCCTACACTCTCTGCAGTCAAGAACATAAAAAAAATGTATGGGTGACAGATTATGGTGATGCAAAGCAAATTTTTATTGTTTCAAGCTTTTTATTTGTTTAATAGTAAACATAATGAAATCTACATAAATTTGGCATCACTGTAATCGTATGATCCAAAGAATAATCTTGTCAGCTAATTTTTAGTCTACAGTGGGGGGAATCGTGCTTTTTTGGGGGGGGTTTCACCCGGCAAAGATTTTTTTCCCCGTTTTCAATACAAAATATGGTAAATTACATGGTGACCAATAATAGATCATAATAGGGGTATTTGAGTTGTTAGCCATGCGATCAATGTTTCTTTGGGACCCATCACCGCCCAAACCACCCATTACAAGTAGAGATGAGTGAATAGAAGTTGATGAAGTGGAATTCGATCAGAATTTCAGGAAAATTTTGATTCGACCCAAAGTCGAATTTCCTCAAACTTCGTGGTAACGAAGCTAATTTTGTTCTAAAATGGCTGCTGAACATGTTAGAATGAGGAAGCAATAAGCCCGGGAATGAGGGAGCACCCATAATGCCATGCAGACAGTCAATCAGCAGATAGCCAGCCCCTGTGATGTCACAGCCCCTCTAAAAGGTCTCCTCCTGCCCTGTCTCCGCCATTTTACAGTGAACTTAGTGCAGGGAGTGATGTAACAGGCACTAGGGACAGTGATTAGAGACTTTATTCCCCCCCAAAAAACTATTGAGCAGATCAGGGAAAGATTATTCATAGTGTAGGGATATAATAGGGAGGCATTATCCAAACTGCTGGGCTGATTTACAGCCAGGTGGGGTCAAATACCGGACCGTATTTTAATGCCGGTCCGGGTTTTGGCAGCACCTGGCTGTCCTTAAATAGGCAGCTGGGCTCAGAAGTCATGTTGGAGTGCTGGGATCTAAGGCCTGTGCTGGGTTAGAGAGCTGAGACCCGTGTGTCAGGGGAACAGGCCGCCTAAAGCCTGTATTTGGACTTTCTGAGGCAGAACTGCCACCAAGGTGACTTTTTGTTATATTGGGTGTGTAGAAACACCGACACTGCAAAAGTGATGTTTTGTTTTTGGCACCATGTGTGAATAAACACTGAAGTTTGAATTACGAACTTGTATTTTGCCTCTGTACTGCGCCCGCTTATCCTAACTACCAGAGCGAATCCCCACAGTATGTATGTCCGCTAATCCACACCTTCGCATTTGCAATCACGAAATTTTGCACAGCCGCCTCCTGTGACTCGGGAAACGTCATAGACTATGTTTTGAGTGGAAATGTTAACCCCACGCTTCCCAATTATTTGCCAAAAAATAGGCTTAATAACCTAACCGCCGAACTCCAGGAGCCATTGTGTGTTGGCTGTTGTGGCAGTTAGCCTGGATATTCATCAGGTGGCATATAGCAACCAATCACAGCTCAGCTTCTATTTTACTACAGGTCATTAATACGAGCTCTGATCGGTTGCTATAGGCAACGAAGAACATTCTTAGTATAAGAAGCTTATGTGGGAATTAATATGATTTCCATTGCGACACACAAATGCTTTTATTGTATAAAACTGAAATAAAATAAGAAAAATAGACATATTATGTATTGCTACGTCCGTAATGATCTGCTCTATAAAAATATCACCTGATCTACCCCCTCAGGTGAACGCTGTTAAAAAGAAAAAAAAAACAAGTGTGCCAAAATAGCAATTTTTTGGTCACCTTGACCCCAAAAAATGTCGTATTGAATGATCAGAAAATCCTATGTACCTTAAAATAGTTCCAATACAAATGTCAGCTCTTCCTGCAGAAAAAGAGACTCTGCACAAGACGATCGGCAGAAAAATAAAAGTAATGTAGCTTTCAGAAAATGAAGACGCAAAAACATTATTTTTGTTTAAAAAAATGCTTTATTATATAAAACAAAAAAATACACATATTTGGTATTGTCGCATCCGTATCAACCTGCTATAAAAAAATAACACATGATCTGTCCTGTCACAACAGCCATTTTTTCTTATAGTAACATAGTACATAAGGACGAAAAAAGCCCTCTGTCCATCCAGTTCGGCCTGTCATCCTGCAAGTTGATCCAGAGGAAGGCAAAAAAAAACCTGTGAGGTAGAAGCCAATTTTCCTCACTTTAGGGGAATAAAAAATTCCTTCCCGACTCCAATCAGGCATCAGAATACCTCCCTGGATCAGCGACCCCTCTCTAGTAGCTATAGCCTGTAATATTATTACACTCCAGAAATACATCCAGGCCCCTCCTGAATTCCTTTATTGTACTCACCATCACCACCTCCTCAGGCAGAGAGCTCCATAGTCTCACTGCTCTTACCGTAAAGAATCCTCTTCTATGTTTGTGTACAAACCTTCTTTCCTCCAGACGCAGAGGATGTCCCCTCGTCACAGTCACAGTCCTGGGGATAAATAGATGATGGGAGAGATCTCTGTACTGACCCCCGATATATTTATACATAGTAATTAGATCTCCCCTCAGTCGTCTTTTTTCTAAAGTGAATAACCCTAATTTTGATAATCTTTCAGGGTACTGTAATTGCCCCATTCCAGTTATTACTTTAGTTGCCCTCCTCTGGACCCTCTCCAGCTCTGCTATGTCTGCCTTGTTCACTGGAGCCCAGAACTGTACACAGTCCTCCATGTGTGGTCTGACTAGCGATTTGTAAAGTGGTAGGACTATGTTCTTATAATGGGCCCCTTCTGATGCAACCCATTATCTTATTGGCCTTGGCAGCAGCTGCCTGACACTGATTTTTACAGCTTAGTTTGCTGTTTATTAAAATTCCTAGGTCCTTTTCCATGTCAGTGTTACCAAGTGTTTTACCTTTTAGTATGTACGGGTGACTTGCATTATTCCTTCCCATGTGCATAACCTTACATTTGTCAGTGTTAAACCTCATCTGCCACTTATCTGCCCAATCCTCCAGTCTATCCAGATCCATCTGTAGTAGTATAATGTTCTCTGTAGTATATATACAGTATACTGTACTCATCAGTGTTAATTACTTTACACAGTTTAGTGTCATCTGCGAAAATTGATACTTTACTATGCAAGCCTTCTACAAGATCATTAATAAATATATTGAAGAGAATAGGGCCCAATACTGACCCCTAAGGTACTCCACTAGTGACAGTGACCCAATCTGAGTGTGTACCGTTAATAACCACCCTCTGTTTTCTATCATTGAGCCAGTTACTTACCCACTTACAGACGTTTTCTCCCAGTCCGAGCATTCTCATTTTATATACTAACCTTTTATGTGGTACAGTGTCAAATGCTTTGGAGAAGTCCAGATACACGACATCCATTGATGTCTTACCCAATACCTCACAAAAAGCGTAATCTAGAGCAATAAAAAATCATACGTACCCCAAAATAGTACCAATAAAACTATTACTTTATTCCGTAGTTTACAAAATGGGGTCACTTCTTGTGCGTTTCTACTCTACGGGTGCATCAGGGGGTCTTCAAATGTGACATGGCAACTTTAAATTATCCCAGGGAAATCTGCCCTCCAAAAACCATATGTTGCTCCTTCCCTTCTGCGTCCTGCCGTGTGCCCGTACAGCAGTTTACGACCACATGTTGAGTTATCCTATAAATAAATATTGAGTTTTCTTTAGCTTTTAATCCTTGCCGTGTTACAGAGAAAAATAGATAAAAATGGAAAATCTGCAAAAATTTTTGAAAATTTGAAATTTCACCTCCATTTTCCTTTCAGTCTTGTGGAACACCTCAAGGGTTAACAAAGTTTGTAAAATCAGTTTTGAATAACGTGAAGGGTGTAGTTCTAAACTGGGGTCATTTATGGGGGATTTCTTCTATGTAAGCCCTAAAAAGTGACTTCTTAACTGAACTGGCCCTTAAAAAGTGGGTTTTGGAAATTTTCAAAAAAAATTTAAGAATTGCTTTTAAAATTCTACGCCTTTTAACTTCCTGAAAAATAAAATTACATTTTCAAAATGATGCCAACATGAAGCAGACATCTGGGAAATGTAAAGTAATAACTATTTTATGAGGTCACAATCTGCTTTAAAAGTAGAGACATTCAATTTTCAAAAATTGTGAATTTCTTTCCAAATTTTCAGTACATTTTGGAATTTTTCATAAATAAGGCCCTTTGCAGACGAACGTGGCGAATTAGGTCCGGATGCGTTCAGTGAAAAATGCACGATTTCGCAAGCAAGTTCAGTCAGTTTTGTCTGCGATTGCGTTCAGTTGTTCAGTTTTTTTTACGCGTGTTCAATGAAAAATGCTGAATATAGAACATGCTGTAATTTTCACGCAATGCATAAGTGATGCGTGAAAAACAACGCTCATGTACACAGAATCATTGAAATGAATGGGTCCGGATTCAGTGCGGGCGCAATGCGTACGCATCATGCATTGCACCTGCGCGGAAAACTCGCTCGTGTGAAAGGGGCCTAAAGATGTAACATATTGACTCAAATTTACCACGAAGGGTGGGTTCACACTAGCCTAAGGGATTCCGTTATGGCTTTCCGTTATAACATGGTTATAACGGAAAATAATGGAATCCATAAGACGGAAGGATGGATCCGTTCTTTTGCCCACAGACTTGTATTATGACGGACTGTCGACAGGACTTTGCTTTCCGTCTTGCATAACGGGACCCAGACGGACTTCTATTAGGACGGAAAGCAAACGCAATGCCTTTTAAAGGCTTCCGTTTTGCATTGCGTCATAATACAAGTCTATGGGCAGAAGAACGGATCCATCCTTCCGTCTTATGGATTCTGTTATTTTCCGTTATAACCATGTTATAACGGAAAGCCATAACGGAATCCCTAACGCTAGTGTGAACCCACCCTAACATGAAGTACAATATGTCACGAGAAAACAGTCTCAGAATGGCTTGGATAAGTAGAAGCGTCCCAGAGTTATTACCACATAAAGTAAAACATGTCAGATTTGCAAAATGTGGCTTGGTCCTTATGGTGAAAACTGGCTTGGTCTTGAAGGGGATAAAGGATCGAACACTGACTTACAGGATCGCTGCCCTACATCTGGTGGCATCAGAGGCAGAGCTTGTTAAGAGCTCATTGACATCCCTTTCTTGTTGGGCATGATCCACCCTGTAATATAGATGTAATGTATATTGGGTACTGAATCCACTGCTCGTACATTATAAAAGATGAAAAGTCCGGGAGGTTAATATTTCTAGAGTCAGTTACAGGTAATTCATTAGGACTGGGATCTATGGATGGATACTGTCAATTCTGGGTTTCCAGCCACGATTCACTCTCCAAGAGACACTGCTGCATATAGAAGAACACTCTATAAGAATATCATGACCCCAGTCACCACGGACAGTAGGAAGAACTTTCACTGCTGACATTGTAAAGAAGACATCAATAAAAAAAGAATTCATGATCGACATCACATGTAGACCTGACATGACCTGTAAACTCCATGAGGAAGCCTCAAGTCAGTGAAGGACAAAACATCTGACCAAGCCATGGAGATGTGGACCTGAAAGCTCCTCAACATTGACCCTGAGGCCTTCAAACTTACCTCAAACAAATGTAAGTAGTGTCACCCCTATTAAATATAAGCTGATTCATCAAATAATTAACAGTGAAAACTCCTCCAATAATGGCTTCTCCATCCTGGAAATATTCATAATCCTCCAAAAACTTAACAAAATTCAAATGACAGGCCGGTGGTGGCTTCTGGGATCTACAATGTGTCACACACAGAATCAGGACAAGTAACAGGGCCGTCCTGGTGTGTGCTGAGAGTAGGGGTCTCTGCATGGCTCCCCCAGATAAGGCTGTGCACCCCAATATAACACAGAGCAGGAGCAGGTGGCTGTAGAGCTCAGGGTCATGAGGCATGGTGTAGACAGAGGACAATGCACCAGATGTCAGCATCTCCCCCTCCTTTATACAGTTCAGTGTCATACATCTCAGTGTGGTCTGGATTTAGCTGGAGGCTCAGCTGTTCTCTGACTGACACGTTCCATCTCCAGGAGAGCAGCAATTACCTCCTTTCTCATTTATTTTTAAAAATGCAAAAGAAATCTTTACTTTCTAGATTCAAAATAAAAGTTTGTTAACATCCATCGCATGAGATTCATACGCAACTGGACGGCAAATGTCCAAAGGATGCACAGAGCGGTATAAAAAAGGCGAGGATGTAGTGAGTAGATATACGGTGTTCCGATGTGTAGGTGTGATTGGACCGCCAATACAAAAACAACTAATCTATCCAAATTATTAAAGGGGTTGTCCAGGTTCAGAGCCTGAATCAGAAGACCAGTACGGCGCAGGCGCCAGATTTTGAACGCAGACAGGGCCAGCCAGACGACGAGCGCGTTCACTGGCCCTGTCAATCAAGATGAGGAGGGGGCGTCTTTATGAAAGCAGGACGCGGCTGCTACCAGCAAGTAGCCACCCTACTTGCTGGTAGAGAGGTCATTTACATATTATAAAAGTCCGTTTTTTGAAGAAACTGCTGAAGGAAAATGAGTAAGAGCATTATATATTGATATATCACAAGTCCTCCTTGTTCAAGGTATTCTGATGTGACCCCAAAAATTTCTCCTCCTGTTGTTTTTTCTGGCAATCCCTTGCAAAAAAAGAAGTTTTCTCTAATTGCATCACCATCCACAAAACGCACATTGGCCAAGAGTTGAGCATGTCCACTGATATCAGTAGACTCGTCAAGTTGCAATGCAAATTTTTCACCGATACGGATCTTTTCCAAAACCACACTTTCGATGTCTGCAGACATGTCATTAATATGTCTGGAAATTGTGTTGTCTGAGAGAGGGACTTTGGCTATTTCCTTAGCTGCTTCAGGTCCGAGCATCTCCTCTACAATGGCTTTGCAGGCAGGAAGTATTAATGTCTCTGCCACAGTGTGCGACTTTTTTGACTTAGCTATAAGTTCAGCAACGTGATAGCTAGCTTTAAGAGCTCTTTCATTTACCTTTGTGGTTTTTCTCATGAAAGTTGCCTGTTTCTCTGTGTTTTCACGCAGGCGAACAAAATAGTCTGCATTCTTGTTTTGAAGCGAAGGGTGTTTCGTTTGGAGATGGCGTTTAAGTTTACTTGGGACCATAGCACTGTTAGATAGCTTTTCACCACACACCAAGCACAGTGGAGTCGGTTTCTTTGCATCTCCGGTGAAAGTAAATCCAAATGAAATATATCTTTCGCTATAATGCCTTGCGCCAGAGAATTTGCTTGAGCTAAACGTCTTTGCTTTCTTTTGATCCCCACTCATACTTGGGCTCTCATCTGGCTCCGAATTTTGTTCAGGGTCCAGTTCATCATCTTTCCTTTTAAAAAACTTGTCCATCACTGTTGCCGTATCTTCTCCTGTGTCACTGTCACTCAGCACTCTACTGCGCATGTCTCCTCCAGAAAGCCGCTGTCCATCACTTGGCGCTCTACTCTGCGCATGTCTCCTCCAGAAAGCCGCTGTCCGTCACTCGGCGATCTACTGCGCATGTCTCCTCCAGAAAGCCGCTGTCCGTCACTCGGCGATCTACTGCGCATGTCTCCTCCAGAAAGCCGCTGTCCGTCACTCGGCGATCTACTGCGCATGTCTCCTCCAGAAAGCCGCTGTCCGTCACTCGGCGATCTACTGCGCATGTCTCCTCCAGAAAGCCGCTGTCCGTCACTCGGCGATCTACTGCGCATGTCTCCTCCAGAAAGCCGCTGTCCGTCACTCGGCGATCTACTGCGCATGTCTCCTCCAGAAAGCCGCTGTCCGTCACTCGGCGATCTACTGCGCATGTCTCCTCCAGAAAGCCGCTGTCCGTCACTCGGCGATCTACTGCGCATGTCTCCTCCAGAAAGCCGCTGTCCGTCACTCGGCGATCTACTGCGCATGTCTCCTCCAGAAAGCCGCTGTCCGTCACTCGGCGATCTACTGCGCATGTCTCCTCCAGAAAGCCGCTGTCCGTCACTCGGCGATCTACTGCGCATGTCTCCTCCAGAAAGCCGCTGTCCGTCACTCGGCGATCTACTGCGCATGTCTCCTCCAGAAAGCCGCTGTCCGTCACTCGGCGATCTACTGCGCATGTCTACTCCAGAAAGCCGCTGTCCGTCACTCGGCGATCTACTGCGCATGTCTCCTCCAGAAAGCCGCTGTCACTCGGCGATCTACTGCGCATGTCTACTCCAGAAAGCCGCTGTCCTGTAACAGGACAGCAACACCGGAGCTATTTATAGTCCGGAACATGCGGTAATTCGGCTCACAAATATTTTTTAGAGTCAGACCAATTAGATGAAACTGGATTATTTCCCATGGCGCACCAGACAATATCTCACGGCACACTAGTGTGCCGTGGCACAATGGTTGAAAAACACTGATCTACACTATAGAGAGAGAGCAGAGACCAATAGGAGAGTGTAACGCCTGGGTGACAGGAGCGATTCTATTACACCTTGCTGCACTAATTGGACACTAGGATAATATCTGACACTGGGAAAGCTGGGTAATAACTCAGGGATAAAATCTGACACTGGGAAAGCTGGGTAATAACTCAGTGTAGATCGCAAATATTCTAATCACAAATTTTTATTGTGAATTTTTCAGGCAAAAGGCTACATAGAAACATAGAAACATAGAATGTGTCGGCAGATGAGAACCATTTGGCCCATCTAGTCTGCCCAATATATCTGAATCCTATGAATAGCCCCTGGCCCTATCTTATATGAAGGGTGGCCTTATGCCTATCCCATGCATGCTTAAACTCCTTCACTATTATTTGCAGCTACCACTTCTGCAGGAAGGCTATTCCATGCATCCACTACTCTCTCAGTAAAGTAATACTTCCTTATATTACTTTTAAACCTTTGCCCCTCTAATTTAAAACTGTGTCCTCTTGTGGTAGTTTTTCTTCTTTTAAATATTCTCTCCTCCTTTACCGAGTTGATTCCCTTTACGTCTTTCTTCCAAGCTATACATATTAAGGTCCTTTAACCTTTCCTGGTAAGTTTTATCCTGCAATCCATGTACTAGTTTAGTAGCTCTTCTCTGAACTCTCTCTAGAGTATCTATATCCTTCTGGAGATATGGCCTCCAGTACTGCGCACAATACTCCAAGTGAGGTCTCACCAGTGTTCTGTACAGCGGCATAAGCACCTCACTCTTTCTACTGCTTATACAGTCATGTGAAAAAATTAGGACACCCTTTGAAAGCATGTGGTTTTTTGTAACATTTTTAATAAAAGGTTATTTCATCTCCGTTTCAACAATACAGAGAGATTAAAGTAATCCAACTAAACAAAGAAAACTGAAGAAAAGTCTTTTCAAGATCTTCTGTAAATGTCATTCTACAAAAATGCCTATTCTAACTGAGGAAAAAGATAGGACACCCTCACATGTATTCCCTCTTAAATTGGCTCAGATCTCACACAGGTATATCACACCAGGTGCACATAATTAGTAGATCGTTACTCTGCATGTTGAATGAGGCTTGCCCTATTTAAACCTCAGACATTTAGTTTGGTGTGCTCCTGACTGTTGAAGTGAGAGTGAGCACCATGGTGAGAGCAAAAGAGCTGTCAGAGGACTTCAGAAAAAAGATTGTAGCAGCCTATGAGTCTGGGAAGGGATTTAAAAAGATCTCAAAAGATTTTGAAATCAGCCATTCCACTGTCCGGAAGATAGTCTACAAGTGGAGGGCTTTCAAAACAACTGCCAACATGCCCAGGACTGGTCGCCCCAGCAAGTTCACCCCAAGAGCAGACCGCAAGATGCTAAAAGAGGTCTCCAAAAACCCTAAAGTGTCATCTCGAGAACTACAGCAGGCTCTGGCTACTGTTGATGTAGAAGTACATGCCTCTACAATCAGAAAGAGACTGTACAAGTTTAACTTGCATGGGAGGTGTGCAAGGAGGAAACCTTTGCTTTCCAAGAGAAACATCGAGGCCAGACTGACATTTGCCAGAGATAAAGTTGACAAAGACCAGGACTTCTGGAATAATGTTCTTTGGACAGATGAGTCCAAAATTGAATTATTTGGACACAACAGCAGAGGACATGTTTGGCGTAAACCAAACACAGCATTCCAAGAAAAGAACCTCATACCAACTGTGAAGCATGGAGGTGGAAGTGTCATGGTTTGGGGCTGCTTTGCTGCAGCAGGACCTGGTCAGCTCACCATCATAGAATCCACGATGAATTCTACTGTGTATCAGAAGGTGCTTGAAGAACATGTGAGACCATCAGTTAGAAAATTAAAGCTGAAGCGGAACTGGACCATGCAACATGACAATGACCCAAAACATACTAGTAAATCAACCAAAGATTGGCTGAAAAAGAAGAAATGGAGAGTCCTGGAATGGCCAAGTCAAAGTCCAGATTTGAATCCCATTGAGATGCTGTGGGGTGACTTGAAAAGGGCTGTACGTGCAAGAAACCCCTCAAACATCTCACAGCTGAAAAAGTTCTGCATTGAGGAGTGGGGTAAAATTTCCTCAGACCGATGTCGAAGACTGGTAGATGGCTACAAGAACCGTCTCACTGCAGTTATTTCAGCCAAAGGAGGTAACACTCGCTATTAGGGGCAAGGGTGTCCTATCTTTTTCCTCAGTTAGAATAGGCATTTTTGTAGAATGACATTTACAGAAGATCTTGAAAAGACTTTTCTTCAGTTTTCTTTGTTTAGTTGGATTACTTTAATCTCTCTGTATTGTTGAAACGGAGATGAAATAACCTTTTATTAAAAATGTTACAAAAAACCACATGCTTTCAAAGGGTGTCCTAATTTTTTCACATGACTGTACCTCTCCCTATACATCCAAGCATTCTGCTGGCATTTCGTGCTGCTTTATTACATTGTCTTCCCACCTTTAAGTCTTCTGAAATAATTACTCCTAAATCCCTTTCCTCAGATACTGAGGTCAGGACTGTGTCAAATATTCTATATTCTGCCCTTGGGTTTTTACGCCCCAGGTGCATTATCTTGCACTTATCCACATTTAAATTTCAGTTGCCAGAGTTCTGACCATTCTTCTAGTTTTCCTAAATCCTTTTCCATTTGGCGTTTCCCTCCAGGAACATCAACCCTGTTACATATCTTTGTGTCATCAGCAAAAACGACACTAATAAGCTTGTCATAAGACTCATAGTCTGATATTCTTGTCAGAAGACTATGAAACAAATAGATGAAGCTATTGAGTTGTCTAAAAGTAGACATATTAGGTATTGCCATGTGCGTAACGATCTACTCTATAAAGAAGTCACATGACTTGATCCCTCAGGTAATTCGCTGTAAAAATAAAAACAGTGCCAAAACATCAATTTTTTTGTTACCTTGCCTCACAAAAAACTTAATATACAGCAAAAAAAATTATATCTACCCCAAAATAGTACCAATAAAACTGGCACCTTATCCCGTAGTTTCCAAAATGTGGTCACATTTTTGTGTTTCTACTGTTGGGGTGCATCAGGGGAGCTTCAAATGGGACATGGCATCTAAAAACCAGTTCAGCTAAATTTGCCTTCCAAAAACCATATGACATTCCTTTCCTACTGCGCCCTGCCGTGTGCCCGTACAGCAGTTTACGATCACATGTGGGGTGTTTCTGTAAACCACAGAATCAGGGTAATAAATATTGAGTTTTATTTGGTTTTAACCCTTGCTTTGCTACTGGAAAAAATGGATTAAAATGTAAAATCTGCCAAAAAAGTGAAATTCTGAAATTTCATCTCCATTTTCCATTAATTCTTGTGGAACACCTAAAGGGTTAACAATGTTTGCAAAATCTGTTTTGTATACCTTGAGGGGTGTAGTTTCTAAAATGGGGTTTTGGAAATTTTCTGAAAAATTTCAAGATTTGCTTCCAAACTTCTAAGCCTTCTAACGTCCCCAAAAAATAAAATGTCATTTTCAAAATGATCCAAACATGAAGTAGACATATGGGGAATGTAAAGTAATTACTATTTTTGGAGGTATTACTATCCATTATAAAAGTAGAGAAATTGAAATTTGCAAAATTAAAAAAAAATTGGGTAAATTTTGTATTTTTTATGAATAAAAATGTTTTTTTTTACTCATTTTTACAACATGTCATGAAGTACGATATGTAACGAGAAAACAATCTCAGAATGGCCTGTATAAGTAAAAGCGTTTTAAAGTTATCACCACATAAAGTGACACATGTCAGATTTGCAAAAAATGGCCTGGGCAGAAAGGTGAAAACAGGCCTGGGGCTGAAGGGGTTAATTCTGTTTCCAAACCATTTTGATGGGGTTTGTATAAATTAATAACCTTTTTTTATGAACCAGACACCCTCTTCTCTTCCGAGCAGGGGGTGCCTGGGGTTCTCCCATTGACTTCCATTGTGCTCGGGTGCTCTTGAGAACACACGAGCATACCGATGTGTAAAGCTAGAGCACCATAGCACACAAGCACTTTGGTGCTCGCTCAACACTACATCCAGCGGTTGTTTTTTGACCAGTAACCAAGCTGTCGATAAATGGACGACTCGGTATTCAACATCATCTCAACTAATATCAGACACCCCCAGCCAGGAGTTGTGGGTTCCTCTGACACCACGCTTAGTTTACATGGCCCAGGAACAAGCTCTGTGCCCCCAACTATCCTGAAACTGCCTCTTTCATTTTCTGTTCCTTCTGCTTAGGAAGTATTGTATGCCGTCGGCTCTGCTCCGCTTTTCAGTGAGGACAAGCTTATTGAGGACAGTCAGCAGCTACTGTCCAGCCAAAAGGTAGAGGAGAAATCTGTTGCTTTCTCCTGTAAGCGGGCAAGTAGCGACAATGAGAGTTGGGTTGGAGTAGGTGTTTGCGAGAGGTCAAGCATGTGGCCCTGAGACTGGTGAGAGTCAGGGATGAGGTTAACAGCTTGCTAATGAGACAGCACCTGAGCCAGCAGGGTGGTAGCATGACAGTAAGTCAGCAGGGTGGCAGCAGTGTGAGGTCTGGAGCTAAACGTGCCTAGGGTAGACCGTTCGCTACTCAGGAGCCTACCTGTCCAGGAACAACTAGCGGTGGAGGAGAAATGCCAAACTGGGAGGTTTAAGAATTTTTCACTAAGTCGCCGGAGGACGCCAGTATGGCTGTGTGTAGAATCTGTGAGCAGAAGGTGAAGCATGGCCAGGATGCCAATGTTGGCACCATGGCCATGCATCAACACATGCAGCGTCACCATAAAATGGCCTGGGAAAAACGTGGTGCTAATGTTGTTGTACAGCCTGACGTAGAAACCCCTGCATGTTCCAGTGGCCCGTACCTCTTCACCAGCAGTCAAGGCTCCACCACCTCAGCAGAAGGGAGCTGTGATTCCTTCCCATCATCTAATGGTCCTGATGTCCCTCCTACTCCTTGTCACTCATTTCGCCAGCAATCGATCATTAAGGTGATTGCAAAAACACAACAGTATGTGTGCATTCATCCAATGGCACAGAAACTGAACATGCTACTGGCCAAGTTGCTGGTACTACAGTCTCTCCCTTTCCATGTGGTGGACTTTGCACCTTTCAGAGAACTGATGGCTTGTGTTGAGCCAAGGTGGAGAGGCCCAAACTGTCATTACTTCTCCAAAAAGGCTGTACCAGGCCTGCACACATACGTTGAGCAGAAGGTGGGCCAGTCCTTGAGCCAGTCGGTGTCTGCTAAAGTTCAAGGCAGCGCCAATGTGTGGAGCTGTAACTATTGTCAAGGACAATATATGTCCTTTACGTCCCACTGGGTAAATGTGGTTCCTGCCCAGCCAAACTAGCAACTTGGCCAGGTGATAGCAATGCCGCCTCGGCATTCTCAAGTTGAGTCCTGCTCTAGTGTCCTCCTCTGCTTCCTTATCCTCCACCCTGTCCTCAGCCTCCACTGCATGCACAATTCAGAGTGCTCCTCCAGCATACCACCTATGCAGAGCATGGCGGTGTCATGCTGTTCTGCACCTAGATTATTTGGGCGAACTGAGTGAGACCGGGGAGGAACTGCTCCGCGTCCTTTAATAGGAAATCGAATTCTGGCTATCTCCTCACCAACTGAAGATTAAAACCATGGTCACCGATAACAGGAAGAACATTCTGTCGGCCCTGCGTCAAGAAGGGCTGATCCATGCACCCTGAATGGTGAACATCTTTAACAGGGTTATCCAATACTATAAAAATGTGTCGGGCCCCTCACAGTGAATATACTTACCCTGCTCCCTGTGCCGCTCCAGGTCCCCGCACCACGGCTGATGCTTCTCCCTGTGCGCGGATAAAAACATTTGGTGTAGGGGGGGAGAAACCAATGGCAGGCAGGGACGGGAACGAGCCTCCCTAGCGTCACCTGCAATGTTAAGTATATTCACTGTGAGGGGTCCGGCATATGAGGGAGCTTTTTATACTTTTGGATAACTCCTTTAATCTGGTTGTAAAGTGGTTCTTGAAGTCTTCCACCTAACTGCAAGACATCTTAAAAATGGGCAGTAAACTGTTCATGCACTTCAGCCACTCATACACTGCAAACTACGTCCTTTTTAAGCTGCAAAGGCAGAATAGTGTTCCCTAACATCACCTCATAGGCGATGTTTCCACCTATTGGAACTCCACCCTCCACATGTTAGGCCAACTATATGAGCAGAGGAATGCTGTGAACAATTTGTTGATGATGCAGGTAGACAGGAGCACTCCCCTGTGTAACCTCGATGTTAGCCAGTGGCAGCTCATCCATGACACCTGCCGGAGGCCACTTTATTTGTCAGTTGCCAGGACTGCGGGATGAATAACGTCATTCCACTCCTTCACGTCCTGGAGCAGATGGTGATCAATCTGACTGGCCAGGGAACAGGAGACATGTTGCCTACATCTCTCGGCCACCTTAGCCCCATGGGGGCTGAACTGGCAGAGGAGGAGGACATTCACGCACAATAAATGTATACAGAAATGGGTGGTCACTTACACAAGTGACAGGAGAGGAACATGAGGAGCTGGAGGGTGATGATGAAGGCCAGGCAGATGACCCTGACACAAGATGGCAGTATGCAGTGGAGATGGAAGCAGGAAGTCCCGCTAAATCCCTTGCACAAATGGTGAGATGCATGCTGAGTTGCTTGTGTAGTGATTACCGCATTATCACCATTCAGCAGAGGGATGACTACTGGCTCTCCACCTTGTTAGACCCTCACTAGCGGTTCAAAATAGGGGCATCTTTTCCACCTGTTGAGAGGGGTGATATACTCAACTTCAATCAAGACATCCTATATAGCCGCTGCCTATGTGTGCAATTACCCATCCTGGTGAAGGTCTGACCGGGGGACCCTCTGCGCCCACGCTCCACTACCATGACTGTTGAAGGGAGTAGGAGGGGGGGGGGGCAGTAGCAGCACCAGCTCTATGAGCAGCAACTTAAGTCTGCAGTCTCTATTAAGCACTTTTCTTCACCACCTACTGAAGAAACCACCCAGAAACAGCAGCAAGACATGGTGCAGAACCTAAACCAGTAGGTGGTGGCATACTTGGACTGCACCCTGCCACCCCACATCCAAGATTCCCTGGACTACTGGGCAGCCAAACTTGAGTTGTGGCCACAACTGGTCGAGTTTGCCCTGGGTAAGCTTTCCTGCCTGGCATCAGAGCTAGTGTTTAGTGCGGCAGGGTGCATAGTTATCCCAAAGATAACTAGCCTTTCCACGCAAAATGTTTAGGGACTAACCTTTATAAAGATGAATCAGGTGTGGATCAGCCAGGATTTCCACATGTCAGTGCCTGATGCATCAGACTAGATCATTCTGGGTGCAACACCAAAACTTTGTGAAAAGAGACCTGTTTCTTCTGGCCACCTGCTTCAGCCACTATTCTGATGCTGCCAACCACTTGATGCCACACACCTTCTGCCATCTTTTCCTACTGCCACTATTTTGTGCTGTTACTGCCACTGCTGTTGCCCCCCACCTCCCCACTCTGTAACTGGGCCACTATGTTGACTCCTCATGCGGTTGTCACTCTCCCTACTCTGTGATGGCCACTATGTTGACTCCTCATGCGGTTGCAACCTTCCTAACTCTGTGACCGGGCCACTGTGATGACTCCTCATGCTGTTGCCACCCTCACCACTCTCTGACTGGACCACTATGTAGGCTACTCATGTGGTTGCCACCCTCACCACTCTGGCGTACTGGCTGGGGGACGGCCACTCTGCTTTTGCACCCTGCTCCCTCTTTTGCTGTGCAATTGGCGCTGCGTTACCCCTCTTCTTCTTCCGAACTCCATATGTTACTGGCATGACCTGGATGCCATTTGAAGTCTAGGACCTCATCATCCTCCCCATCATCTTCCACCCTCACCTCTGTCCTTCTAGCTTGTCTGTACACTGCAGAAAGCCCCAGCAGTTGACACCTGTGTTTCATCATCAGATACATGCTGTTGTTGTTCTCCCACATTCTCATCCTCAAACATAAATGGTTGGGCATCAGTGCACTCAATCTCTGTCACTTCTGGGGCAGGGCTAGGTGGATGGCCCAGAAAACCCCCACCAGCAAAGTCATCAAAAAGCATAAGAGACTGCTGCATGACTTGGGGCTCAGACTGCTTGGCTGATGTGCAAGGGGTTGAGGTGGAAGACGGATACCCATGGGGCGCCGGTGCCAACTCTGCACATTCAGCAGTGGACTTGGTGGAAGACAATGTGAAGGAACTGGAGGCACTCTCAGCCATCCAATCTACTACCGCCTCTATTTTTTCTGGCCTCACCATTCTTAGGCCCGGTATTCGGGCCTAAAAAATGTTGCATAACATTCTGTCGCCTGCGCGCACCAGGGGAAGGTGTTTCATTTGGGTGTGTAGCTGGCATGGATCGACAACGTCCTCTCCCTGCAACAGGAGCTCCACCACCAACACAAGCAACACCACGGCCATTGTCAGAACTGGCATATATAGACTTTGATATATATAGACTTTGATATCCTGATATATGTGCTGTATAACAACCATTTTGTTATAAGGGCAGGATTTTTTGAACTCAGAATTACTAACTTTAGGTTAACAATCTGTACAAAAGTGTTTACCCAAGTCTGCTTTTGTGAGAAGGAGGTTTCACAAGGTCTAATGAAAAGTATTTATTTAGATAAGACATTGGAGTAGAAATGTGCTGAGTTTTAGTTTATCTTCAGTGAATAGAAAGAGAGGGATTCACATAATTAGATGTTATATTCTACATGTTATTATATTAAGAAATAGGAAGTAAAGTATAATCATATAAGTGCCTGATATATAAGTATATTCATGGTGTCTATTATAGAAATAGCTGAATGTCTTGTACAGTCTGAATGTGTATGATACGATGTCACTATGGGGAGTTCATTATTTCAGTCTCAGGTGTTACTTCAGGAGAATTGTAGAGAGAGATCATGAACAAATACTGTATCTTCAATCTGAAGACAATAGACCAAAGTATCACCAGAAAGGGGTCTATCCCAATTTTGCATATCATTGATTGAATTTCAATTGTCACCAATTTTCTTATATATATTAGTTTGCACCGTATTATTGTTATCTAATAAATATATATTTTGATTTACCACCGCCTTCTTTTTGTCGTCTAACTTAGCGCAGATCACGAGCTCGTTTTGGCTCGGTATTTATGATAATAGATTAGAATCTCCTTCATTACAGATTCTAATTTATTTGCATAAATAATATAGACTGTTAATCGGAGACAGCATAAATATTCCGACACCATGTCCCCTAGCTGATGCTCTCCTCATTTTGTTACAGTCACCCACAAAATTGCCTGACAAACAATTGTTTTGCCGATCTATGACAGATCCGCAAAAAAAGCTAATGTGAAAGTAGCCTTAGGTATTCTTATACAGCAGAAGTATCATTTAATATTTTTTTTTGTAATTGTAAAAAAATGTATGTCTCAAAATAAATGTGTAATTACTAAATATATATATATATATATATATATATATATATATATAATCATACTTCTGATATATATGAATGCATAATATGTGGGAAACTACTACGGAGGATTTTAGCCATAATATGATTACAGCAAACTAACATGAAGCTCTATAGCTCAGTGGTTAAGGTTCTTGCCGTTAATATACATGGCTGTGTGAGATGAGGAAACAGCTCTTCTTGTCCGAACACTGTTTGTGTAGATCAGCGATGCTCAACCTGTGGCCCTCCAGCTGTTGTAAAACTACAGTAGTGTTAGGTACCCAACTGCGGAGGCCACCTTGACGCCTGGTAGATGGGCCCGACACATGCTTGATTAAAAATGTGCGCAAAGAGCTTCTATTTTTTCATTTATAGTAGGTATAATACCACTTTCATCTAGGATGATCCCCATTTCTCAATTCTACTGTTTGCATGTGAAATGTTGTGCAGCCATTTTTTTTATCAACCATGTTTGCTTGATGGATATGCACCTGTGATTATTTTATAATTTTCTTGTGGTAAAACCACAACTCCCACCAGCCCTGCTGCAGACTGATAGCTGTAGACTGTCTGGGAATGCTGAGGAGAAGACAGGAGCGTTTATTACCGCTTCTGCCTTCCCTGTGCCTGCAGGAGAGCACTGAACAAGCGCACGGCGGAGAGCTTCCTCCTTTAGTCCCGTCGGTCACATGACCACTGGGGGCATCTGGAGCAGGGGCAGGAGCAGAGCTGCAGGGTCTAAGGAAAGCCTGATCCGCTCTGCCTGTGTGCCATGCCCCCACAGGGGCTGTTTTCCCCTGTAACTGGGGCTCCTGGAAAAGCCCCAGTTACAGTGGAAACAGTAAAAAAAAAAAAAAAAGTAAAAAACATAAAATAAAAGTCAGTGTCCTCCAGAGGTCTTTTAATGACCTCCTGGGGGACATATTATGTGCCAAAAAGAAATTAAAATTTAAGTAAAAATAAAATTAATAAAATATTAATAAATACAAATATGTAAAAAAATAATAATAATAATAAATGCAGTCTCTAACAGAAACCGTCACCATAGTCTCCCCGTTCTCTCAAACCTTTTTTATAGTCCTGTCTCCGGAGATGTGTGGGGGCTCATTCGAGGGACAATCTGTCTTTTTTGACAATACCATTTTCAGATGTGTATGACTTGATCACTTTTTATTCAATTTTCTTGCGTGATAAAGTGATGAAAATCCTTCATCCTTACATCCTTCATCATATGAGCTAACTTTTTTTTATATTGTCATAGTATGGGTGTTTTTGCATGCGACGATGTCCATAATGTAATTTTTTTTCTATATTTTTATTTTGGGGAAAATGGGATGATTTTCCTTTTTAATTTTAACTTTTTTTTATTACTTTTTGTTAGGTCCCCCAAGTGGACCACAACTTGCAATTATCAGATTGCAACTTATACAGCATAATGGGAATTGCTCTATTAGTCTGTATAGAAATCCCTATATCCCAGTTCAGTGCTGCCACCTAGTGGCCTTAACTGGGATATACTAACACTGAGCCTGGAAGCCTAGTACAGGCTGTGGCTAATTTTTAGAACAGGGTGCTTTCTCCGATCTCCGCTGGGGAAAGGCGCGTCTGAGCAGGAAGCCCGGGCTTCCGGCTATTAACACTCTCGGATGCCGCGGTGACATTTGACCACAGCATTGGGGTGGTTAAATGTCCAGGTCAGCATTACCACAGATCGTGGACATTGGTAGCGGGTGCCTGGTTGCAGAGCGGACACCATCTTTAAAGACCCGACATGTGCCGTACATTTATGGCGGATGCCGGAAAGGGGTTACTGGTCACAGATTTGTATAGGACAGAGCTTTCTTTCTGCACTGGCGCTCGTGCCGGTACTTTGGGAGAAAGCGGTTGTGTATCCTGCAAGCGGCCGGGTGAGGGAGGGTCTAGTGCTGTGCAGTCCTGGGGTACAAGCTATGCTGTACTATAGCTGTTTGTGAGGGAGGGGGCATGAGGCGTATTCTGGGGGCCACGAGGGTGCAGATCTGTGTGAGGGGCTTTATGGGGTGTAAGGAGGGAGGGCCAAAATCGACAAAATGTGACTGCGTTAGTACATTATTACAAGATTTGGGGCCCCACTTTTGATTTTACCCAGGGCCACATTTTGTCTAAAACCGGCCCAGGACCCATTGTACACTGGCGTGCCAAGGGGTGGCGGTAGCCCCTGGGTGCAGGTTCTCAGGTGGGAGCGCTAATTGCTGGAGCGCCGGGGAGTCATTGTGCTCCTGCAATGATAGCTATGTTAGGGGGCCACTGGGGGGTCATAACACTATGAGGGGGCCAGGGTTATTATACTGCGTGAGGGGCCACTGGGGGGTCATTACACTATGAGGGGGCCATAGCCATTATACTGTGTGAGAGGGCCACTGGGGGTTCATTACATTGTGTGTACCCCTTACACAGTATAATAAGTAGTACCCCCCCCCCCCCATACACAGTGTAATGATCCCCAGTGCCCCCCATTCAGTATAATCATCCCCTATGACCCCCATTCAGTATATTTCGGGGGTCCGTAGTGGTTATTATACTGTAGGGGGGTCACTATACTTTCTGGGGGGCACTGGAGGGTATTATACTGTGTGGGAGCCACAGGGGGATGTGTCACTGTAAAAAAATGCCACAAGGGGGTCCACTGAGATTTATCGCCCAAGGGCCCACATGAACCTGGAGCCGGCCCTGGTTTTACTTCTCATGACGTCAAGTCCTTTGCCCTCTCCTGGAAAATAGTCATCAATATAAAACATTTCCACTTATCTTGTCACTCATTAGGGAGCCACAAAAACAAGGTTGTCCGAATACTTAAAACTAATGAGCTATCCTCAGGATGGGTGGTCAGGGTGCTACTCATGGCCCTGCCGCCGATCATGTTTGGGGAGACAGCAGCGTTCCAGTGAGGGCTGCGGCTTTTCCCGAGCTCAGTGATGTCACCTTCATCTGTCACGTGGCCGAGGCCACAAGTGAATGAGACTGAACTGCAATACTAAGCCAATCCGCTCTCCAATGAGTGGCACAGTGCTGGGCAAGCCGAGAGGGGCTGTGGTGGGAGGATGAGCGAACTGATCCGTAACAAGCTGGGTTGGTTCCAAGTTTCGCTTTTCACATTCACTTCAGACAAATCCAGTAAAGCGGCTGTAGCATCATTTACTGCACCACAAGGGAGGAAGAAGAAGGTGCGAACATATCCCGGGGAGGAAGTGGTTGGGAGGGACCCCTGGATCAGCCAATCAGTCTGAGCAAAATGTCCTTCTGTGTTGGGCTGTTGATGGGATGGGTCCGAGCAGCGCCTGACAGAAAACAATCCTACATGGTGTACAGAGGAGCTGGGCGCTGATCTACCCTGCAAAACCAGCCGCATGCAAGAAAAAAATATTTGTCCTCATTTGAACGAAAAGGTCTGTATTTTTTCCAACACCTCAAATTTGTACATATTTGTTATTGCCAGCACATCAGTGACAGCATTCTGCTGCTCAGCAACGGCACTTCTTATGTCGTATAAACTATTCTTCTAGTGGTAGGCACACGTTCATACAGGAATTGCTGTTATAGACTCATTATGTTATTACAAAAAATATAAAATACACAGTAGAAAACCTAATCACCTTTAAGTCTATCCACTAAAATAAAGAAACCAATCTAATTGCTGAAAATATATATGTGTGCCTATGTAAGCCGTGTACCGGGGTAGGCTCCCCAGGATACAATGATCTGAAGGGCAGGAGCTGTGCAGGTCAGTACAGAAGAGCAGGAGCTGTGCAGATCAGTACAGAAGGGCAGGAGCTGTGCAGAACAGTACAGAAGGGCAGGAGCTGTGCAGAACAGTACAGAAGGGCAGGAGCTGTGCAGATCAGTACAGAAGGGCAGGAGCTGTGCAGATCAGTACAGAAGGGCAGGAGCTGTGCAGATCAGTACAGAAGGGCAGGAGCTGTGCAGATCAGTACAGAAGGGCAAGAGCTGTGCAGAACAGTACAGAAGGGCAGGAGCTGTGCAGATCAGTACAGAAGGGCAGGAGCTGTGCAGATCAGTACAGAAGGGCAGGAGCTGTGCTGATCAGCGCAGAAGGGCAGGAGCTGTGCAGATCAGCGCAGAAGGGCAGGAGCTGTGCAGATCAGCGCAGAAGGGCAGGAGCTGTGCAGATCAGTACAGAAGGGCAGGAGCTGTGCAGATCAGTACAGAAGGGCAGGAGCTGTGCAGATCAGTACAGAAGGGCAGGAGCTGTGCAGATCAGTACAGAAGGGCAGGAGCTGTGCAGATCAGTACAGAAGGGCAGGAGCTGTGCAGAACAGTACAGAAGGGCATGAGCTGTGCAGATCAGTGCAGAAGGGCAGGAGCTGTGCAGATCAGTGCAGAAGGGCAGGAGCTGTGCAGATCACTACAGAAGGGCAGGAGCTCTGCAGATCACTACAGAAGGGCAGGAGCTCTGCAGATCAGTACAGAAGGGGCCTTCGAATATAATATTTTAGAGGCTTCGCTCACCAGCAGGTTCTCACATATAATTTTTTAGAGGGTCCACTCACCTGCAGGCCCGCAACTCAAATCTTTTACAGGTTCAGCTCACCTGCAGGCCCAAACCTAAAATATTTTACAGGGTCAGCTCACCTGCATGCTTACAACTCAAATCTTTTACAGGGTCAGCTCACCTGCAGGCCCGCAAATCAAATCTTTTACAGGGTCAGCTCACCTGCAGGCCCGCAACTCAATGTAAATGATGCCCTCCTTTTATTTGTTCAGGGCCCCCTCAACAGTATTACACAATGAAATTATATACAGTGACAGTATAGACAGTGTATAAAACTGATGGAACAGCTGCCGGCCCTGGTCTGAGAGAGCGATCTTTACTAGCCACAGGAATGGGGGCGGCATGAAAGGAAGGGGTCACTAAAAAATTACTGTGGGATGGAGCCCCATTCAAAGATTTGCTTTGAGGTCCAGTCATTTCTAGCTACGCCACTGATGCAGCCCACAAAAGCAAGTTGGGTTTATCGATTCCAAAACCTTAATTAGATTGTGGGCCTGGTGATCAGTTTAAGGCCTTTTAAGCAGCATCAGCAGCAGCATGGTGATAAAATCGAGTGGCAAGGTGACATGTTGTGGAGATGGCAGCATGAGGAGGCCACATAGTGGCACAATGACAGAGTCTGGATAAAAGACTAAGGCCACAGATTGTTGAGAAAGATGCAGATAGAAGGGGGTGCCATGTTCAGACTGTTGGTAGTCACTCTCAGGAAAGGACAAGGGGGGAGGGGAGCCATCTAACCCCTGGCCCTGACATGCCAACCCACCACAAATGACACAGACAACCTTGTCAAATTTATAACTTTTATTTAACGATTTTGTTGGGTGGTAGTCGGCCACAGCTAATTCTTTTAACGGCATAACCATAGCTGAGCCCGTGCGATCCGCCAGCTGCTGAACTCCCAGCGGGCGGATTACGCCAGTTCACCTGCTCAGTATCCAACTTCTCTTTACCAGCCGCCAGCTGTGACTTAGTAGGATGCCCCAATTAACATGAA